>NC_138372.1:135831924-135859168 GCF_054177405.1 Leptonychotes weddellii
CGCCTGGGTGGCTCAGTTGGTTAAGCGACTGCCTTCGGCTCAGGTCATGATCCTGGAGTCCCTGGATCAAGTCCCGCATCGGGCTCCCTGCTCGGCAGGGAGTCTGCTTCTCCCTCTGACCCTCCCCCCTCTCATGTGCTTGCTCTCTCTCATTCTCTCTCTCTCAAATAAATAAATAAAATCTTTAAAAAAAAAAAAAAAAAGACCAAGTGGCTGAATGAATTAAAAAATGAGCCCCATCTATATGCTGCCTACAAGAAACTCACTTTAGATGTAAAGACACACACAGACTGAAAGTAAAAGGATGGCAAGATATTCCATACAAATGAAAGCCAAAAGAAAGCTGGAGTAGCTATACTTACATCAGATAAAACAGACCTTAAAGAAAAGACTGTAAAAAGAGACAAAGAAGGGAATTACATAATAATAAAGGGGTAAATCCAACAAGAAAATATAACATTTGTAAATATTTATGGCACAACATAGGAGTATCTAATATATAAAGCAAATATTAACAGAGCTGAAGAGAAAAATAGACACCAATAAGGGTAGGGAATTTTAATATCCCACTTACATCAATGGATAGATCATCCAGATAGAAAATCAGCAGGAAACACTGGCCTTAAACAACATGTTAGACCAGATGGACTAACAGATATACACAGAACACTCCATCCAAAAGCAACAAAATACACATTCTTCTCAAATGCCCATGGAACATTTTCCAGGATAGATTATACGTTAGGACACAAAGTAAATCTTAACAAATGTAAAAGGACTGAAATCATATCAAGAATCTTTTCTGACCACAGATGAAACTAGAAATTAATTACATGAAAAACCTGGAAAATTTATAAATATGTGGAGATTAAACAACATGCTACTGACCAACCAAGGAGTCAAAGAAGAAATCAACAGAAAAATTTTTAAAATCTTGAAATGAATAAAAATGGAACTATATTACATACCAAAATTTGTGGGATGTAGCAAAATCACTTCTAAGAGGAAAGTTCGTAGTGATAAATGCCTACGTCAAGAAAGAAGAAGGGACGCCTGGGTGGCTCAGTCGGTTAAGCGTCTGCCTTTGGCTCAGGTCATGATCTCAGAGTCCTGGGATCGAGTCCCACATTGGGCTCCCTGCTCAGCGGGGAGCCTACTTCTCCCTCTCTGCTGCTCCCCCCAGCTCATGCTCTCTCTCTCTCTCTCTCAAATAAATTAAAAAAAAAAAAAAAAGAAAGAAGAAAAGTCTCAAATAAACAATCTAACTTTATGCCTCAAGGAACTAGAAAAAATGAAGCCCAAAGTTAGTAGAAGGAAGAAAATAACAAAGATTGGGGCAGGAGTAAATGATATAAAGACTAAAAAGACAATAAAGAAAACCAAGGAAACTAGGAGCTGGTTCTTTGAAAAGATGAACAAAATTGACAAGACTTTAGCTAGACTCACCAGGGGAAAAAAGACTCAAATAAATAGAATCAGAAATGAAAGAGGAAATGTTACAACTGATGCCACAGAAATACAAAGGATCATGAGACTGCTATGAACAATTATATGCCCACAAGCTGGACAACCTACAAAAAATGGATAAATTCCTAGAAGCCTACAACCTACCATGACTGAATCATGATGAAACAAAATCTGAACAGGCCAATTGCTAGTAAGGAGATTGAATCCATAATCAAAAGCCTCCCAACGAACAAAAAGGCCAAGACCAGATGGTTTCACTGATGAATTCTAACCAACATTCAAAGAACTAATACCAATCCTCCTTAAACTCTTCCAAAAAATAGAAGAGGCAGGAACTCCTCCAAACTCATTTTATGAGGCCAGCACTGCCCTGATACCAAAACCAGACAAGGATGCTACAAGAAAAGCAAATTACAGACCACTATTCCTGATGAACATAGATGTAAAAATCCTCAAGAAAATATCAGCAAACCGGGGCGCCTGGGTGGCTCAGTCATTAAGCTTGGGTCATGATCCCAGAGTCCTGGGATCAAGCCCCACATTGGGCTCCCTGCTCCATGGGAAGCCTGCTTCTCCCTCTCCCACTCCCCCCTGCTTGTGTTCCCTCTCTTGCTGTGTCTCGCTCTGTCAAATAAATAAAATCTTAAAAAAAAAAAAAGAAAATATTATCAAACCAAAGAAAATATTAGCAAAAAAAGAAAATATTAGCAAACCAAATTCAATCAAATAAAAGAATCATAAACCATAATCAAGGGGGATTTTTTTTCCAGGGATGCAAGGGTGGTTCAACATCCACAAATCAATGAACTATATCACATTAACAAAATGAAGGTTAAAAATCATATGATCATTTCAATACATGCAGAAAAAGTAACTGACAAAATTCAACATCCATTTATGATAAAAACTCTCAACAGAGTGGTTATAGAGGGAACATACCTCAACATAAAAAAGGCCACATATGACAAGCCCACAGCTAACATACTCAACAGTGAAAAGCTAACAGCATTTCCTCTAAGATCAGGAACAAAACAAGGATATCCCACTCTCACCACTTTTATTTAACATAGCATTGGAAGTCTTAGGCACAACAATTAGGCAAGAAAAAGAAATAAAAGGCAACCAAATGGAAAGAAAAAAGTAAAACTGTCACTATTTGCAGATGACATATTATATATAGAAAACCCTAACGACTCCATCAAAAAACTTAGAATAAATGAATTCATTAAAGTTGGAGGATATAAAATCAATACTCAAAAAAAGTTGCATTTTTATTCACCAATAATGAGCTATCAGAAATAGAAATAAAAAACAATCCTATTTACAATTGCGTCAAAGAGAATAAAATACCTAGGAATAAATTTAATCAAGGAGGTAAAAGACATGTATATTGAAAACTATTAAGATATTAATGAAAGAAATCGAAAAAGACATAAATAAATGGAAAGATATTCCGTGCTCATGGGTTGGAAAAATCAATATTGTTAAGATGTCCATACTACCCAAAGCAAGCTAGATTCAATGTAATCCCTATCAAAATTCCAATGGTATCTTTCAAAGAAACAGAACAAATAATCCTAAGATTTGTAATGGAATCACAAAAAACCTTGAATAGTCAAAGCAAACTTAAGAAAGAAGACCAAAGCTGAAGGCATCAAACTCCCTGATTTCAAACTATTATAAAGCTATAGTAATCAAAACAGT
This sequence comes from Leptonychotes weddellii, assembly GCF_054177405.1. Taxonomy (NCBI): domain Eukaryota; kingdom Metazoa; phylum Chordata; class Mammalia; order Carnivora; family Phocidae; genus Leptonychotes; species Leptonychotes weddellii. Next base: position 135,835,096 of record NC_138372.1, read on the forward strand.
ATGGTTTGCCATAAAAACAGACACACAGATCATGGAACATAATAGAAACCTATGCATATTTGGTTAATTAATTTACAACAAAGAAGCCAAGAATATACAGTAAGAAAGGAACAGTTTCTTCAATGAATGGTGTTCAGAAATGGCGTTCGACCACTATCTTATATCACACACAAAAATTAACTCAAAATGGGGGCACCTGGATGGCTCAGTGGTTAAGCGTCCAACTCTTGATTTCAGCTCAGGTCAAGATCTTGGGATTCTCCCTCACCCTCTCCCTCTGCCCTCCACCCCCTTCAGTCACGTGCACGCGCATGCTCTCTTTCTCTTTCTCTCTCAAATAAATAAATTTTTTAAAAAAACTAACTCAAGATGGATTAAAGACTTGAATATAAGGCCTGAAACCATAAAATTCCTAGAAGAAAATACAGGTGGTAAACTCCTTGACATAGGTCTTAGTGATGATCTTTTAATCTGACACCAAAAGCAAAAGCAACAAAAACAAAAATAAGTGGGACTACATCATACAAAAAAGCTTCTGTACAGCAAAGAAAACCAATAACAACATGAAAAGACAACCTACCGACTGGGAGAAAATATTTGTAAATCATATATTTATCTGATCAGCCACTACTTTCCAACATATATAAAGAACCCTTATAAGTCAACAGCAAAAAAACAATCTAATTTAAAAATGGGCAGAAGATCTGAATAGACATTTTTCCAAAGAAGATATACAGATGGCCAACAGGTACATGAAAAGATGCTCAACATCGCTCATCATCAGGGAAATGCAAATCAAAACCACAATGAGATATCACCTCACATCTGTTAGAATGGCTATTATCAAAAAGAAACAAAATAACAAGCGTTGATGAGCATGTGGGGAAAAGGGAGCCCTTGTGCACTGGTGGTGGGAATGCAAACTGGTGCAGCCACTCTGGAAAACAGCATGGAGGTTCCTCAAAAAATTAAAAATAGAACTACCATATGACCCAGCAATTCCACTTCAGGGTATTTATCTTAAGAAAACATAAACACTAACTTGGAAAGATATCTGCACCCCCTTGTTCATTGCAGCATTATTTACAACAGCCGAGAGACGGATACAACCTAAGTGTCCATCAACAGATGAATGGATAAACAAATTGTGACATATATATATACACAATGCAGTATTACTCAGCCATAAGAAAAGAATGAAATCTTGCCATTTGCGACAACTTGGATGGACCTTAAGGACATCATCCTAAGTGAAATAAGTCAGACTGAGAAAGACAACACCATCTGATCTCTCTTACATGTAGAATCTAAAAAAACAAGCTCAGAGAACAAATGGTGATTACCAGAGGCAGGACATGGCAGGTCAGAGAAATGGGTAAAGGGGGCCAAAAGGTAAAAAGGAAAAAAAAATATGGTCCATTACTGACCAACAAAAAACAAAACACAGAGTCTTACACTGGGGGAGAAAAACTGCTTTCATCCTATCACCCTTGCTCATAATTCTTCAATGCCTCCCCACTGCCTACAGAATAAAATCCAAAATCTATAATCTAGTATTTTGGTCTTTTACAATCTAGTATAGTAGGGAAAACACTAGGCAGTAAGGATTATAAGACTATGTATTAGCTCATATCTTGCCCTGGACTTAGGGGTTAAGTCATAGACTCTGACAGCTAAAAAGAAACTATCACTCTTAAATGAGCATATGACCACCTACAGCACCTGACCCCAGGGTTGCTTTAAGGTCTAAATAAGAATAAATGGGAAAGCCCACTAAAAACTATCAATCGTTCTACAAATACAAGCTGTCGGTTTTACTATCCAGTATTATCACCCAGACAAAAAAAAAAAAAAAAAATCAATATTTATCACACCAGAATTTCTCAGGATACAAAGAGAATCCACCAGGCTTGGGTACACAAGCACACTGGGACTTACAAAGTGAACCAGTTGGTTATTTGAAAGGTCAGGTCGTAAAGCTAATGAAACCAGCTACTCTGACCTCTTTTATCCTTTATAATCTGATATATGGCCAACTACCTTATGAATAGGGTACAAATACAAAGAGGCATTCAGTACATATTTGCTCAATGACTAAGTGCCTAAAACACACCTGGATGATGATGAAAACGATTACATACACAAAGGCGTACTCGTCCCAGGTGTCAAGTTCAGATGCTTTCAACGACCAGTACCCCCTTTTAAAACACTCTAAGAAAGTCACGTGGTAAAACAATGAAAGAAATTACAAAGGAAAAAGTTTTGCTTGAGTATGTTAAGAGAAATTCAGGTCCTGGTGGTAAAACATACTCGTAAGAAATGGGGGCTTTGGCCTAAGGAGGAGCAAGCATTGTAATTGTCCTCCTTCTCCCAGTAACAGTCTCGGATTCTCTGGGAAATGACTCATCCCTCTGCTCTCAGAGCAAAGTTAATCCCATCCCCAGCTCACATCTCTCTCTAAGCAGTAGTTCAAGGGCAGGAGAATGACCCAGACCTAAATTCATCTGATAGTCTCGTCACATATCCCTGGCCTGTTTAGTTCAGGGGTGGACAGATCCTTAGGTTTGTCAAATCAGAATGAACTGTGGGATTTTTGCAATGACCTGCAAAAGAGGGTAACCAGAAAAGGAAGGAGTGGGAGGGGAAAAGACATGTCAGAAACCATGGTGCTAACTGTTTAAGCCAATTGACGTTGGCTTACAACATGCAGGTCATGAAATACACAGACTTAACTAGGATAAAGAGCCAAAGTTTTTAGGAGTAGGCTAACAAGTTCATATTTGTGTCTGAGAAAAGTACTTCTGGGAACTGCATCTATAATAGACTTAAAAAAAAATGTTGTTTAATGGCAAGGCTAGAAACAGAAAGACGATTATAATAGCCAAGTGAGTGCTAATGGGAGCCTAAATGAGGCAAATGATAGCAAGAAGAAGAAAAAAGGACAGAATAAGGAGGTAATCAGGAGGTAGAACAAAAATCAATAGGACATGGACACAGAATCAAGGAAGAGATTACAGTGGCAGGAGAAACAGGCGTGCAGCCGAGGAGTCTAGACAGATGGTGAGAGAGAGACTAGAGTATGGGTGAACTTGGGGAGGAAGTTAATGGATTCAGGTTTAGAATAGGAAGTTTTGATGAAGAAAGAGTGGAAATCCCAGAAGACTACCTAACAATCAGCCCACGTCAAATACTTTTTATATTATGATCCCTCTGGAAACCAGGACAAGTCAGTCTTCATTCCCTGTGAAGATGGATAATCATCTTGTCTCTCTGAAAATATTTATAGTTATTAAAGGTTAGGTAATAATTCAACTTCTTTTTAGGGTAAGCGATTAAACTGCCTTTTAAAATAAACAAATACAAACCTCTACCTCATACTGTAACACAAAAGTTAACTGGAGGTAGATCACAGATGTAAATATAAAAGCTAAAGCCATAAAGCTTTAGAAGAATATATGAGAGTATCTTCACAATCTGGGGGTGGGCAAAGATTTCTTAGAATACAGAAAGTACTAACCAGAAAAGAAAAAACTGACAAATTGAACTTAAAATTAAAAACTGATCATCGGGGCACCTGGGTGGCTCGGTTGGTTAAGTGACTGCCTTCGGCTCAGGTCATGATCTTAGGGTCCTGGGATTGAGCCCCGAGTTGGGCTCCCTGCTTAGCGGAGAGCCTGCGTTCTCCCTCTCCCGCTGCCACCCCCCACCCACCTTCCCAGCTCTTGTGCACGTGTGTGCTCTCTCTCTCAATCTGTCTCAAAACAACAACAAACTTCTTTTCATCAAAATATATCATTAAGAAAATGGGTAGACAGCCATGCGCTGGGAGAAAACATTCACAAAATGGATCTTTAACAAACGACCAGGATCCAAAGTATATAAAGAGATCTTACAAATCATTAAGGAAAAAAAAAGATAAAAACCAATTTTAAAATAGGCAATAAATAGCACTTCACAAAGGAAGATATATGACTGGCCAATAAGCAAAGATAAACTGTTCCACATCACTAGTCATAAGGGAAACATAAACTAAAGCTACCATGAGCTACAACTATATACCCACCAAAATGACTAAAATTAAAATGACTGACGACACCAAATGTTGACAAGGATGTGGTACAACTGGAACCTCATACATTGCTGGCTGGAGTATAAAATGGCAGACCCACTTTGGAAAATTGCTTGGCAGTTTCTTATAAAGTTAAACGTACTTCTACCCAATAACCAGCAATTCCACTGCTAGGTATGTACTCTAGAGAAATAAAAACATACGTCCACAAAAAGTCTTGTGCAAGAGGGGTGCGTGGGTGGATCAGTCGGTTAAGCTACCTTCGGCTCAGGTCGTGATCTCTGGGTCCTGGGATCAATGGACCCTGCATGGGACTTCCTGTTCAGCAGGTAGTCTGCTTCTCTCTCTCTCTCTCTCTCCCTCTGCCCCTCCCCACTGCTCGTTCTCCCTCAAATAAATAAATAAAATCTTTATTAAAAAAAAAAAGTCTTGTGCAAGAATGTTCAGAGCAAGCTTTAACCATAATAGCCCCAAACTGGAAACAACCCAAATGTCCATCATCTGGCAAATGGATAAATTGTGATTTATTCATACAATAATACTCAGCAATATAAAGCATCAAGCTATGGATGTACTCCAATTAACATGAATGAATTTAAAAGACGTTAATGCTAAGTGAAAGAAACCAGACACGAAAGAATACATACAGTATAATCCCATTTATAGGAATAGGTAAAACTCTCCTTCAGGGTGGGGGTGAAGGGGTGGCAGGGATTAACCGGGAAGAGACACAAGGGAACTTTCTGGGGTTTTGGATATGTTTTCTAGGTGTGTGGGTTACACAAGTGCATGCATTTGTCAACTCAATGTACTACAGGCTTCTGTGGATTTCACCATATGTAAATTATGCCTCATTAAAAGGAAAAAATAAACAAAAAATGATCTCTAATATAAATACCTAAAATCAATATGCTTTATTACTAGACCGAAGGAAACCTTTGTTATTCTAAGGCAAAAACAAAACACACCCACAACTTTTAAAAGGTAAAAACAAGTGGAAACGGGCCGACTAAAACATCACACGGACCACAAACCAACCGTGGGACTGTATGCAAATCACTTAAGCTCTCTGGGCCTCTATTTTCTCATCTATAAAACAGGGATTAGAAAATCGACCTCACCAGGAATATGTAAAAATTACGCGTATGCAAAGCACCTGGCACACAGGGCCTTAGTAAATGGTAGTGGGGTAGGAAACAGCAATTAGAAAATGCATAAAAAAGATCCCCTTTACCTTTCTGGTATAACAGGCAATTATTTATTAATTTAAAGAAGAGTTTTATTTTAATATCTCCCCACAGCCCTATCCTTTTTTCATGAAAACTCTCCCCCTGTCAGATAACTGACCCTATGCCATCTGGACGGCTGGTGGGGGGAGAGGGAGAGGTGCCTTGCTCTTCAGTGACCCTGCTCCCTCATCTCAAAAATGTTCATGTGAAAAAAAAAGTGAAAAAAAAAAAATGTTCATGTGAAACGAAGTTTTGGGCAATCAAATTATATGTAAAGGTATGAGTGAAACTCACAAGTGTACATTGCTTTATGAAATGCAAAGACTTCTTATGAAGAGTGTCAGTACTAGAGCCAGGCATCCCATTTATTAGGTTTACCTAAGGTAGCATCCTTACATCTGCTAGAAAGCTTTCTAATTATCTTTCAAAAGGCCATGCTGTTTCCAAATGCTACAACACGCACAGCAATAACTACTTTCCACAAAAAGCATGTTCAAACAGTAGACAAAGCCTGCAGAGTACTCTCCTTTTATCACACCAATGCTGTCTGGTTGGATTACAGCCAGCAACAGGGCTCAAGTAGATTTATCTTTCCTGTAGATCGTGTAAGTACATTTGCCTAATGCAGTGCCCTAGATTTTACAAATTACATTTGCTGGTGTACTTGCAAGTCTGCAGTTTTGAACATTTTCAAGGAGGACACAAGACATTTATATACAATAGTCTGTCTTGACCATCAATAAAAGGCCTATTTTGAGGCCACCTACTATCCTTTCGCTGTATTCAAAATTTCTGCAAAGCATTTCTTGGCTTTTAGCAAAGTCTGTGTTGAGCCAAGATGCTGATGTTCTATCTGCATTCAGACTGCACAAAAAGAATCCACACATACCAAAGATCTGTTTGAAAGCTCTTAAGGCCAAAAAATGTCTATTGTGTGGCCGGTGATAGGCAAGGACTAAAGGAAACTTGAAACTATAAATAGCGCAAAGAACACCACAGGCCTGGGGGAAAATGTTTTGCTTAAAATGGCACAACGACACAATTCGACATGATGTCCTTATTATATCGAAAAAGTGAATCTGAACCAACAAAAAAACTCTGATGATTAAGAAGAATTTATTCTCACTAAACAGTTCAATATGCCATTTTAGTACCACTATTTCCTCAGGACGCAGTGGTATTCACTGCACAGTGGCTCGGGTCTAACTCTCCATCATGATGTCACAAAACCCGAAATGCAATGGAATCCGACTCAGTGTTGGTGCATGCAGTCCAGGGGTGCCAACAATCAACCCGGAGCAGGCACGGGGCCAGAAAGACTCCATCAGGTTTCCTCACTGCCCCCGATAATCACTGCTCCCCATACAAACAAGTCCTTAAAAGCTCCAACCTAAAAAAAGAAAAAAAAAGCAGATGTGCTGGAGGTGTCTAAGAAAGGTACAGGGGTCACCTGTCAATGAGCAGGAAAGTAAGTGGGTGTAAAAATGGCTTCCCCGGGCGGACTGAAACGCAGTAAATCACAAGCAAATCCCTTTCTAGAGTAACGGCTTTACACCAGACCTGTGGAGGGACTCAGGCACGGAGCGTGCCAAGAAGCCCCCAACCGTTTCTCCTCCGGACGCGAAGGCGCGCAGGAGACCCGACAGCAAAGGCGAGACCAGATGCGGGCAGGGAGAATGGGCATGCCGGGGCTGCAAGCCCGACCGCGGGGGCGGGGGTGGGGGTGGGGGGGAAGGGGGCAGAATGCTCTCCGTCACCCCCACGACCCTGTCGCGGCCCGTCAAAACACAAAGCCCAACGGGTGGGGAGAAGAAAGAAAGGAATGGAAAACACGTGGTCCGCAGATCCGATGGGGGCTCCCGGGCCACCAGGTGCACTTCTACCGGAAGCGGAGGACGCGGCGACGGCCGCAGCCTACACCACCCCCGACTCCGGGCCCGGGCCGGACCCCCGCCACAGGTTGGCCGAGCCGGGGATCGCGGACAGGCTCGCGCAGAGAATTAAGTTTCTAATAATACAACTTTAGGCGGATTATAGCCGGCGTCGCCCAACACCGAGGCCGCACTTGGGGTGGGGGGGCGGTGCAGGGCGCAGCGGGCGCGCGGGCCGGGGTCCCGGAGGGGAATGGAGGCGGGGGCTCGCGGCGCTGGCGCCTCCTCGCCGGCAGGTGCGCCCCCCGCGCGTCGCCGCGCTCACCAGGTACCAGACGCCGAGCAGGATGGTGCCGGTGCGGACATGGCAGCAGAGGCAGCAGCTGTTGGAGTAGAACCGCGTCCAGGGCGCGACCATCTTCATCGCTCGGCCAGCGGGTGCCGTGGCGCGAGCGCGCGCCCAAGTTTGCAGGACCGTCGGCCGCGTAGCTCGGGGCTCCTTGCGCGGCTGCTGCCGGCTCCCCCGCCGCTCCCGCTCCCGGTTCCTCTCGCCCGTTCGCCCGCTCGCCAGGGGCCCGCGCTCCGCGCCTCAGCCGAGAGCTCCGAGCGGCTGCAGCGGCCGGACCCTGCGCTCCGAAGGCGGCGGGAGGAGGAGGAGCGCGGGGGGTGGGGGGGAGGCAACGCGGGGGCGGACCACGTGACCCGCGCCGGGGCCAGTGATGTCACCGCGGGCTCCAGCCAGCTGCGGGCGCCGCCGGCCGGGATAGATAAATCAATCATCCTGCACGCCCCCCTCCCTCCGCAACCCCCCCCCACCCCACCCCGCCGACCCGGCCGGTCCGGGAGCAGGCCCGCGGTGGAGTTCCGGGCCTCCCCTCTCTCCTGTGGTCATCTGTGTAACTCTGTCACGGGTTTGAGATTCTTTCATGGTCTCGTTGGTTGTGGTTTCTCTCCTTCCACTTCTATTTTGCCGATAATCTGTAGATGCAAATGCTGTCACTGTTATCTTGCAAACTGGAAAAGGGAAAACTGCAGTCCTTCGAACCGCTGCTGGAGCCAGAGCAATTTGTCTCCGCTTCCCAGCTCAATTACTGTGGTAGTAACCTTTTTCCCAGAAAATAGGATGTGTGTCAAGGACATCCGCGCTGTGCTTCGGGTAGCATTTTTAATCATGACGGCAGCTCTAAAGAAACAATCATCAAGCCAGTTACTGCCTCAAGGTCTCTGAAGGACACAACGCAGAGCGTAAGGGGTACTGAAAGATAGGACTCCAATCAGGGGTTATTTCCTCCCGTTTATTGTTTGGTCTCAAAGCGCCCTTGTCCTGGGTTAGCCGCTAATCACCGCTTAAGCTAAGCATCTCAGCTGAGTTAGATTATTAGCGCACGTCAAAGTTTCATTTCGGACTTGGAGCAACAGAAAAACTGGTCGGATTTAAATTTCTTAAGGACAGGTTATATAGGAGAGAAGGAAAATGTTAGATGCGGTGGTTTAAGTGTGGGACTAGTTAGTTTGACGAGGTTGTAAAGCTGGCGCGTTCTTAGTGCCTCCCTTAAACCCGGATCCGAAGGGACTGGAGCGTCTTCCCCAGAGACCCTCAGATGTGGGCCCTTAACTGGAACTAGTAAGTAACATCATTGTGGGAGATAATCAGAAAGAAGGAAGAAGGAAGATCAGCTTTTGTTTTGTTTTGTTTTGTTTTCTGAGACTACAAATTTCTGTTTTCTCTCAAACCTGAGATAATTTTCTCTCTGGCGTCTCCATTTAATGTTCGGTTATACCCATAGCTACTTTTAAACGGCCATGGGACAAGCATGAATGCTCTGAGCAGGGATGGACACAGAGAATCAGGGTGGGGAGTGCTACTTTCCAAATTCAAACTGCAGACATGTGCCTCTAACGACCTCCAGCTTTGCCCTCCCCACCAGGATTTCAGATTCATTAGGCACATGATTCATTTGATTAAAGGGAATTTTATATTTCACAGAGCTTACTATTCAGGATTTGAATTTACAGACATTTGCCAAATGGCTCTAGATAAGAAGAGAGATGGAGAGTAGAGAAAATCTGGCTGGAGAAAGGAGATAAGGAGAGAAAAGGTACATCTGCAAGCAAAGTTTATGAAATAAAACTTAATGTCAGTATCTCTAGAGTTGTATTTATTTGGATGCAAGAGGATTGGGGAGGATTGGCAAAAACAAATCCAGAAAAACAAAAACCCCAGAGGCTTCCCCAGGAAGTTACTCACAGCCGGGTGACTTGGGTGACTCTACTCATTCTCAAACAGCGGCATATTTACTGGAGCACTGATCGCAGTGGGACAGGTCTTTAGACAGATCACCTTGTTCTCATCCCTGAGCCCCTCAGCTTCTGGGGCCACAGAGCAAAGAGCAAAGACAATAGCCTCCATACCCTTGGTCAGGTTGCCCTGCAAGTCGCTCACCCCTCCTCTCCCATTCTTCTCTCTCTCCATGGTGCCTTCATTAGGGAGGAGATGGGGACACGGTAGGGACTCCATTTTAGAAAAGCCCCATTTACTCATGCTCCATAGTTCACCTTGCATCTGAGTAAACCAGAAAAGCTATGTTCATCATTCTCTGCGTTTCATCCTAGGCCCCCAAACACCTGATAACGTCTAAAAAGAACTGGATCCCAAACATGTTCCAGGACATTCGCCTCAAACAAACCTCCATGGACACTGGCATCAATACCCCACCTTCAGTAATTTGTAGAATAACATCTATCATTTACCTGACACTTGCCTTTGATGGGACTCAACCCTGGATTCCTAAAGGAACACGTACCCTGGACCCCTTTCCAATATAAACCCCTAACCCCAAGCGACCAGGAGGCTCACCTCTCCTTTTCTGAGTCTCCCAGACACTCCGTGTGCTGTACTGTATCACTTACACTATTCAGTGAACTGCTCTCACTTCCTTCTGGCTCACAGCTGATTTCCATCTTTGGCAAAGTCAAGGACCCTCTGGTCCTCGAACAGGGCCTGCCTCCGTCCTTACCACATTTTAAAGCCTTTTTACCATTAGGACTTCAGGCCTTGCAACCTCTTTGTCACCCAGGTCCCTTCCCTTGCCTTCTTGTACTCCCCATTTTTCTCGCCCTGAATCCTCCCCTGGCCCCCTTCTTCTAAGTGCACGGATTTTCCAATGAACTGAAGGAAATTTTTCTTTCCATCAGATAAAGCCACTCTCATTTCTTTTCCAAATCTCTTCTTTTCTAGGACTAATTGTATTTCAATATATCTGTTAGTGATCCAACATACCCAGGGTCAGCTTGAGTGGTGCCCGGGTATAGGAAATAAAGACATACATGTTGCAAAGATGAGAATATTCTGCCCCCGCTCCCAAAGCTGACAGTGTCATCCAGTGAGCCAGTCACAATGGCGCTAGTCAGAATGTGTGCTGAGTATCCCTATAGGTAAAAACAAAATACAAAGGGAAAGCAGGGAGGGGCCAATTACATTATAACTATGGGAAGTTAGCATTTCAGTTGGGCCTTGAAAGGGTGAATAGAACATAGACCAGGAACATAGACAGAGGGAAAGGAAGAAACACTTGCTCTGGGGTTTGCATCGGACCAGACACTCTTGCGAGGTAGGGAAGGTCTCACTGGAGCTACCTCTATGACCTGGGTAAGGGTCTGTCCCGTGAGATACCTCAGGACCCCCCTTCAGAGGCTGAGAAAATTAAAGAGCTACTACTGTCTAGCTATCCTGGAAAGGAAAAAGGGAGGCAATGCCTTCCGTGGATGTGTTGGAAAAGCCCCACTGTCTATGGCAGAGGGTGCTGTTGAATGTCTTCTTCAATGATGGAAGTACTTCTCAGTCCTTGATGGTACAAAAGAAAACCTTATAGGTCTCCTCACACACTCTCCAAATAAACCAGGGATCTGTTCATTCGTGTGGTCATGAATTTGGTGAATGAAAACTTTCCGGGTGCCTCCTTGGAGCTGAGTGAGCCTGGCTGTCAGCTCAGAGAACATGAGATAGTTTCTATCTATAGGGATCTCACAACTTCAAGAGGGAAATAGAGAAATAAACAGAAAGTCACATAATAGCAAGATAAATGCTACCATATGTTTAGCACAAGGTGCTATGAGAGCCCCACATCTCAGTTTGGGGAAGACCAGGGAAGTGACATCTAGGTTCCTTTGTGTGGGGTAAGTTGGACTTGGCTAGGGAGAGAGACGGAGGACCCCCTCAGACAGGATGGGAGCGGGACATGCAAGGGCCCAGCATCTGGCAAGCTCACAAGTTTAGAAACAGCAGGTAGTATGATAGCTGGGAGTTAACATTTGAAGGGAAGGGGGGCAGGGTAGAGAAGATGGGGCTAAGGAGGTTTTAGGGGTGTCAGTATAGGCAGGGGAGGTAACAGAAGATGAAAAGCTTTTCATGCCATGTTGCACAGAGAGGTTTGGAGCAAATCTCCTAAGGAAATGGGGAGCTTCTAATCGAAGTATTGAGCCCGTATTAAATCCATATGCCTCCATGGTCAATTAATGTCACAAGCTTAAGGCACATACAAATGAGATAGGCAGGACTGGCTATATTATTTGTGGGGTCCTGTGCAACAGTGAGAATGGGGGTAGGGTTCTCATTTCAAAGTATTAAGCATTCCAAGATGGCGACATTAAACCACATGTGGGCTGTTCTAAGCAGGTGCTTAGACCCTGTGCTGCTGCTGCCAGGGTCACACGCCCATGAAGCTGGCCCTGGAGATAGGTCCCATGTCTCTCTTAGAGGTTAAAAACAAAACCAACAACAAGAAAGGGAAAAGCTGTCAGATAACAAAGAACTATTTCATAGAAGCTGTGATAAATGTCAATTTTATAGGAATGTGTGGAAGAAAATAAGTAGTATGTCAGATGATTCATCGAAGAATCTGGACCTTGTCCCAGCCGAGGCGGGCGGGGGAGGAGGGGAGGATGAGCAGGACTGTGAAGGTCAGAACATGGAGCTGGCTCCAGGCCTGAATTACAGCCAAGGTGGAAGTGAAAAATTATGACTGATGTGCTCTCAGAGATGCATGTAATTAATCATATATTTATTAAAGCACACATTTGGGGTTTGGTCAGGTTTTGGACGGGGTTTGTGAGAAGGAATGCATAAGACAGAATCCCTGCGGCTAAGAAACTCACAAAATAGTGAGAGGGACAAAGATGGGCGGAGGGATTCATTCGTGGGAGATAGTGTGGCTAACAATTAAGCAACAGTAGTCTGATCCAGGGTGATATTAATATGCTACTTCAGTTTTTTATCGGTGTGTAAAGATCTGGTTATGCAATCAAATACATCTGTATCAGTTAGAGCCCAGGCAGGAAAACAGGGAACGTTCTAGAAATTCCACACAGAGGGAAGGTAATATAGGAAATTGGTTGCTGCCATAAAGTAGTTTCCAAGTGCTGCCTTGTCCCAGTTTTGTAGTCAGAGCTCAAAGCTCTCAACTCCCCCTTGCAGACAGTTTTTGCTAAGCCCCCACCCCAACTACTTCCCTTATCAGGCCCTAACACGCTTAGGTTATAAGACACACTTCCCCAAGTGAGCTACCTAACACACAGGGGTGGCCCTTTCTTCCTTGGGTCTGTGGAATTTTCCAAAATACCCAATCCCCAGGGAATCCCTCACAACCTAGCTAACCTCAGCCTGTTTGCCATACATAAGCTATCTCTCTCTCTCTTTTTTTTTTAAGATTTTATTTATTTATTTGTCAGAGAGAGAGCACAAGCAGGGGGAGCGGCAGGTACAGGGAGAAGCAGGCTCCCCACTGAGCAAGTCGCCCAATGCGGGACTCGATCCCAGGACCCTGGGATCATGACCTGAGCCGAAGGCAGATACTTAACCGACTGAGCCACTCAGGCGTCCCCATAAGCCATTTCTTATAGTTCCAATTTGCTGTTGCCCTGTCCGCAGGTGCGACCCCCCCCCCCACCATGACGCCCTGCCTGGCTGTCTTCTTTCACTGGGAGCTGTAATTAACAAAGAATTCTGCCTTTCACCTATCCTGAAGTGTCATTGTATTGTGCCCCACCATCAAGACGTTAAGCGTCTGCCTTCGGCTCAGGTCATGACCCCAGGGTCCTGGGATGGAGCCCCACATCAGGCTCCCTGCTCGGCAGGAGGCCTGCTTCTCCTTCTCCCACTCCCCCTGCTTGTGTTTCCTCTCTCGCTGTGTCTCTCTCTGTCAAATAAATAAATAAAATCTTTAAAAAAAAAGAAAGAAAGAAAAGTTATATTTTACAACAGGATTGCACCCAGGTGAGAAGTCAGAGGAGAGACAAAGAGGCAAGCCCAGGTATTGGCAAAGGGAAGAAGGAAGCTGCCCCCTTCTGTTTGGCTAGAGTCCAGACCATGGCAGGAAGGATGACCACCAGAGGTCAGCACTGTCAGACGTGTGTGACCACTGTTGGGAACACCTCCCAAAGGAGAGAGAAAAGAGGAGGATGCCTTGGCCTCTCCGCTGCACCCACCCTCCAGTCTTTTACCAGTGCTTCCCATTGGCTGAACTCCCAGGAACCAGACAAGGGGTCTGGAAGACATACTTTCCCGTCATGCAAAACCAGTAGGGGTTATACCCATGCTCACAGCAGCATTACTCATAACAGCCAAAAGTTGGTATCAACCCAGGTATCCGTCAATGGACGAACGGATAAACAAAGTGTGGTGTACCCCTACGATGGAATATTACTCAGCCTTCAAAAGGAAGGAAATCACGCCACATGCTACAACATGGATAAACCTTAAAGACATGATGCTAAGTGAAATAAGCTAGTCACAGAAAGGAAAGTACTGTCTGATTCCATTTATATAAGGTATCGAACATAGTCAAATTCACAGAAAGTAGAATGGTGTTTGCCAGGTGCCTGGGGGACAGTGGGGGGAGGGCGGAGGGGCGGGAGGAAATGTGAAGTTGTTGTTTAGTGGATATAGAGTTTCAGATATGCAAGATGAAAAAGTTCTGGAGATCTGTTTCACAGCAATGTGAGTACACTTAACGCTACTGAACAGTACACTTAAACATGGTTAAGATGGTAGATTTCATGGTATGTGTTCTTTTTCTTTTTTACCAGAATAAAACTTTTTTAAAGAAATGAAATTTTTTATTTCAATTTTTATTTAAATTCTACAAAGAAATGAAATTCCGATACATGCTATCATGTGGATGAACCTGGAAGACATGCTATGTGAAATAAACCAGTCATAAAGGACAAATACTGTAGGACTCCATTTATATGAGGTACTGAGAGTAGGCACATCCATGGAAGACAGAAAGTAGAACAGAGGTTACCAGTGGTTGGGGGTGTGGGGATGGAGAGTTACTGTTTCATAGGTACAGAATCTCTGTGTGGGGTGATAAAAATGTTCTGCAAATGGGTAGGGGTAATGGTCACACAACACAGTAAATGTACATAATGCCACTGAGTTGTAAGCTCAAAAATGGGTAAAAGGCTAACTTTTGTGTTGTGTGTATTTTACCACACAACACAAAAGAGCAGGGGGAGGGAGGAGAATGGATTGAGAACAAGCCGGCAAGTTGTTGAGGCAATGGACATCTAACCCTGAAATGTTATCAAGTACAATTTATTTTCTTTGATGATCTAGAAAGGCAGAATCTTGCAATGACTTAGGTTCTGAAGCAGGAAGACCGGTTAATCTACCCTTTCTCAGTTTGTAGCATTTCATAATAAATGGGCATGAGTTCAAGACCTAATCTGCCAATGATTGTGTCTTTGGGAGAATCACTTAATCCCTCTGACTTTTGTAAAATGGGACTGCTAGTCCTACTTTTATGGTTGTTGGGAGGTTATTACAGAGCAAAGCATGTTAGATGCTTTGCACAGAGAAAGGGTAGTAAATGGTAGATTTAGACAAAATTCACATTATGGAGCACCTGCTAGTGTTTTACATTTATTAGGTAAGGCTCACAACAAACCTGGAAGCTAGGTATTAAGCTGCCCATTTTTCAGATGAGAAACTGAGGCTCAAGGACTTTAAGTGTCTCCCTGCAAGGCAGGGTCCGGGCTAGGATTTGGATCCAGGATGGTCTCACAGAACTTGAGTGCATTCTTTCTTTCTTTCTTTCTTTCTTTCTTTCTTTCTTTCTTTCTTTCTTTCTTTCTTTCTTTCTTTCTTTTCTTTCTTTCTTTCTTCATGAGAGACAGAGAGAGAGAGAGAGAAGCAGAGGGAGAAGCAGGCTCCCAAGGAGCAGGGAGCCCAATGCGGGACTCGATCCCAGGACCCTGGGATCATGACCTGAGCCGAAGGCAGACGCTTAACCGTCTGAGCCACCCAGGCGCCCGAACTTGAGTGCATTCTGTTCATGCTGCCACTTAGATCCTATCTTCAGGGATTTTGAATCCGACAAAACAAAGCTCACGTATAAAGCACTAAGTGAAAATGTTAGCCCCATACAGATAGCTCCTGTATAATGTGTTCCTGAAAATACAGATATGAAACAAGAATGTCCCAAATTTGATGTAATAATTTCTGTTCCTAGAGGGTTAAAAATCTTTC
Source organism: Leptonychotes weddellii (assembly GCF_054177405.1). NCBI lineage: Eukaryota > Metazoa > Chordata > Mammalia > Carnivora > Phocidae > Leptonychotes > Leptonychotes weddellii. The sequence continues at coordinate 135,850,792 of NC_138372.1, forward strand.
TATTTATACCCCAACTTTTATTTATTTATTTTATTTTATTTTATTTTTTTTAAAGATTTTATTTATTTATTTGAGACAGAGAGAATGAGAGAGACAGAGAGCACATGAGAGGGGGGAGGGTCAGAGGGAGAAGCAGACTCCCTGCCGAGCAGGGAGCCCGATGCGGGACTCGATCCCGGGACTCCAGGATCATGACCTGAGCCGAAGGCAGTCGCGTAACCAACTGAGCCACCCAGGCGCCCCCAACTTTTATTTTTTATAAAGATTTTATTTATTTATTTGACAGAGAGAGAGAGAGATAGACAAAGAGAGAGCACAAGCAGGGGGAGCAGCAGAGGGAGAGGGAGAAGCAAGCTCTCCGCTGAGCAGGGAGCCCAATGAGGGGCTCGATCCCAGGACCCCTGGATCATGACCTGAGCCGAAGGCAGACGCTTAATCGCTGAGCCATCCAGGTACCCCTCTACCCCAACTTTTAAACACTAGCTTTGAAAAAGCTCTAGCTTTTTACAAGTTTCTTAATGTGTTTCCTTCACTAGTGAGGAGAGTCCATTAGCTTAGATTGTGCAGGAGACCTCCGATTGGGGTATTCACAGCTTCTGACACACTCAAAGCCTCCTCGCAAGTGTTTTCAGTTTCTGAGACCTATGTTTCTTATGACTCATATCAGCACTTTAATTTTCCATTTTCCACCCATGGTTATACATTAATAAGGGCTAAAATGCAGTAAAATATTTAAATGCTTGTACAAATAGTTCCTTAAGAGGGCAACACTGCTGAGATTGGCAGTATCGGCAGGTGAGCTCACAGAATGGTTGTCTGTCAGCTGAGAGACGAAAGTCCACATCCAGCAGAGGAGACGTTTCCCAAGAGCGTGTGGGAGATTGTGTTACTACCTATTCACCAAATAATCAGATTCCCTCTCCCCGATGCCCTTCCCACCAGGAAGATTAGACATCCCCGCCTCACTGCACTCGGGAGTCCCCATGTGACTCCATGTGTCCAATAATATGGTCCGGAGCCATGTGGGTGGAAGTTTTAGGAATCAGACGTGGGTTACCAGGCTCCTCTACCTGGAAACAGGCAGTGTGACAGGTAAGACTGTGTCATCTGCAGTCCCAGAGTGCAAGATGATGTGGATTGGAGCCACAGTCGACCCATTTTGGACAGGGAGTGTGGGCAAGAAATGACTCGTGGGGTTGACAGAAGGGGGTGACCTCGCCCCTCCTGAGGATACAGAATGTCAGTGTGCCGTACAGGAAAATGTGGCTTGTTGGACAAGCCCAGAGTTAGTAAGTTGGGGATTAAGTGCCCCAAAGGGGCCCCTATAACAAAAGGCACCAGAGAAGTTGACTGAAAAATTTTCACAGGAGATTGAGGCCAACAGAAAGGCTTCACAGAGGAGTTGGAACCTAATGTGAGCTACGAAGAAAAAGGCCCTAGACGAGGTGCTACTTCTTCCTTGTCCTATTTTAAGGTCCGGCTCTGCGTGTTCAAATACCAGATAATTAAATGGCCAACGAAAGGAAAAATAAGGATATGAGATGTCAAGTTTTATTCTTAAGAAAATGATACGAGTAAAGTGAAAAATATTCATGGTAATAGAACGAACACTTGATATAACTGTCACTCGGATATCATCACATCCTCAAATTCTGCCAGCTTTGCTCCCTGTTTTTTTCTAAAGAAATAAAGTATTACAGATACAATAAGTTCAAGCTTTCTGCATACCCCTCCCTGATTTTATGTCCCTCCTTTAAAAAGTCCACACTTACACCTTAGTAAATTAGTCATTGAGAAAGGGTAGAAACCATCAAAATAAAAATCCCACTTTGAAAAAAATACATCATTTTGTTTTGTTTTGTTTTGTTTTTAAGATTTTATTTATTTGCGAGAGAGACAATGAGAGAGAGACAGAGAGCATGAGAGGGAGGAGGGTCAGAGGGAGAAGCAGACTCCCCGCCGAGCAGGGAGCCCGATGTGGGACTCGATCCCGGGACTCCAGGATCATGACCTGAGCCGAAGGCAGTCGCTTAACCAACTGAGCCACCCAGGCGCCCAAAAATACATCATTTTGAAGGCAAAATTGAGAGGCATACTTTTTAGGGAAAAAAATGAAGCACAATGTATTATATCCAGGTATAAAAATCACACAATCATCAAAAATGCCAGTCAGTCAGAGGAAGGAACTGAGGGAAAGATGAGACACTATTTAATGACCACATTATTGTTTTGTCCAGTTATTCCCACAAAGAATTGGGAAACAGTATTACTCCAGGTCTTAAGGATTTAACAAGATCATTATATTTCAGAGCTGAGAAGCGTTTGGAGTCAACTTGAATCAGTGCCTTTATTTCACAATTGAGAACCTGAGGCCCAGAGCGACAGAGCAATTTGTCCAAGGTCACACAGACAATTTGCGTCAGAAGAGAGCTTTGTCCCCACAAGGCAGGACCTCCCAAAACTGATCAGGAATAGACTGAGGGGGGAAGGCTGGCTATCTGTCTGTGGTCTGTGTGAAGTACGTGGCAGCTATAGGAGGTGTGAGGTGAAAATTCCTGAGGTGTTGGAGGTGATGGCATGGAACAGGAGCAGGGTGCTTACGTGGAGAGGACTGGTCTTCTTCTGGTGGAGCGTGGACACCATAGCACGTCAGGAAATGCCTAGAGACTGTACCCCAAGACCATCATCTGTAGTGGTTTTCTGAAGTGCTGCCTCTGGGGGTCACCCTGACAGGCAGGAGCTTCACTGGAAGCTCCCTTGAGCTGACCTTAGGACTTGGTGAGACCCGTAGTGAAACTGAGTTCTTGGGACCTCAGGATTCTGAAGGCTCCTGGCCATGATCTCACTGCTTCTCTTCCCTGTCTGTCTGACCAAATCATCCACAGGCATTGCTGTTGTTGGTGTGTTTTAGTTTTGTCTTAGTAGTCTGAGGAAGGTTTTCTTTTTTTTTTTTCTTCTTCATTGATTTGTTTGTATTTTGCTGTGGTTTAAATAATACTCAGAAATAAAGAGTGCATTTAAATTTCCTTTCCTTCCTGAAATGGGGGATTTAGATTAAGCAAATACTGGGGAAGTTTTCACAAGGGTATTTTAATTTAGTGAGTCAACCATTTTAGATTACAGGGAACAATCCCTCTTTACCTGTGCCAAGTCCCTTGCTGCAGAGAGGATTTAACGCATTCCGGGGATGTGCTTGAGAAAAGGCTGAGGGCATTTTGCTTATGCAAATGTTTGGCAGTCTCTCTTGTTTTCCCCATGGGGAGAAATTTGCATTTTGAAAAATGAACTGTGCTCATACCCATGAGTCCATACTGAAATAAATAAATGATTGAATAAATAAATAAGTAGGGAACAAAAGATAAATCTCTTGGTGCAGGAAAATCCCAAATAATTTATGTAGATACTTTGCCAGCAAGGAGATGGAGCATAACTTCCCACCCCATGAATGTGGGCTGCATACAGTGGCTTTCTTCCAAAGATCACAGTATGGAAAGTGGGGCAAAGAGTAACTTGGAGAAACCTGACAAACACGACCTCGGCCAGGTGATCAAGCTCAACAGCAACAATGGTGTGAGGAAAATGGCACTTTATCTCTATGGTCTTCCAACCCTGGTCCCATCATGAGACAAATATTAACAAATCCCTCTTGAGGGACATTCTCCATAATACCTGAGAAGTACTCAAAACTGTCAAGGTCATCAAACACAAGGAAAATGAGAAACTGTCATAGCCAAGAGGAGCCCAAGAAGATGTAATGAGTAAATGTAATGTGGTATCCTGGATGGGATCTTGGAACAGAAAGAGGTCATCAGAGGAAAACTAAGGACATCTGAATAAAGTCTGTACCTTAGTTAATAAGAATGAATCAATACTGGTTCATTAATTGCAACAAATGTACAGTGCTAACGGAAGGTGCTAATGGAGGAAAGTGAGGGTGGGGTGTATGGGGACTTCTGTATTGTAGTAGTCATTGTTCTGTAGATTTAAACTATCCTAAAAAAATAAAGTGTATTTTAAAAAAGACAAAAAGGTGAATTTTGCAGTAATGAGGAGAGGAGGAAATATGGTCTAACAGTATTCGACAGAGGGCCTGGCTGGCTCGGTCAGCAGAGCGCGTGACCCTTGATCTCGGGGTCATGAGTGTGAGTCCCACATTGGGTGTAGAGATTACTTAAAAAATTAGAAAGTAAATAAAACAGTATTAGACAAAATTTTTAAGTGCTTGGATGATTATGAAAACAAGTTTTTGAAGAACTCTAAATTTGCTTTGACACCACTTATGCTGAGTGTATTAGTCTCGACATGTTCCTTATAGAGGGAAAAGAGGATGTTTTGTGATTTAATGAAAATATGACAAACATTTAAGTAGATTAAATGAATCTATAATATTCCTCAAAGTGCATTTTGCTTATCACTGTATAAGTGCCCCCTTTGAATACCTGGTAATTTTTTTTATTGGCTAAAGGATTTAAAGCAAAGAAATATGCCGCTTTTGACTTAAAATGTTCATTAAGAGTTAACTCATTTAATTTTTCATTAAGCCTTTATTATTCCAATAAAATGCCCGTTGTGTGACAGTTTTTAAAATTATTTTCCAGTTCATTTTATTTTACAATTTTCTTGGGATTGTTTTTGGGCAACAATTTCCTTGCCACTCCGCACTTAAAAAATTATTTAACATCGGGGCACTGAATGGCTCAGTTGTTAAGCATCTGCCTTCAGCTCAGGTCATGATCCCAACGAGAAGCCTGCTTCTCCCTCTCCCACTTCCCCTGCTTATGTTCCCTCTCTCACTGTGTCTCTCTCTGTCAAATAAACAAATAAAATCTTTAAAAAAATTATTTAACATCAATACATTCTTCATTGTGATCTCTCAAGACCCGACACAGTGCTAAGGTTAGAGGATATCATAAGATCTTTCAGAAACTGAGAATTGAGTAAATATTTCTCTGTTATGATCACACACCCAGCTTGAAGCAACTAATAGTGGTCTACATTGTTCAGTAGGTGAGTAGTGGAGAACATTTCATGTTCCTTTTAGGTCCAGGGACCAGGGTAAAAGAAAGGGGATGATTTCTCCCCAGTATACAGAGATTAGGAGATGAACTCGCTGCAAAAATGGGGAAACCCCTCCACCCTGATGTTAACAATGCCAGTATAGCATTTTGGTTGGACAGCATGGCCCAGCAAGAAAAAGCTGGAATTCTAACTGTAGCATTCATCTCTGGGACCTTCAACAAACAGTTACTGAGTCTTCAGCTCCTGCCAGGCACTCTACCGCATGTAGATTGAATGGGAAGTCCCCAAACCCACTTCTCTTCTCTCTGCACACATGGGTAAACCATATTTCCCAGGTTTCCTTCAGCTACATGAGGCCCTACGTCTGAGTTTGGGGCATGGAAGATGGATGAAAGTGATGTGCCTCTTCCAGGACCTGCCCATAAATATCCCCTATACAAGCCTCCACTTTCTCTCTTCTCTGACAAAAAAATAAAAATAAGCTTAAAAATTCCTGCTAATGGAGCACAGTAGTAGGTTTTAGACAAATACTTGGTGGGTGATCTGTGTGTGCATGATTCTCTGATTTCAAGATGCTAACACCTGGAAGAGATCTCTTGGGTAGCTGTTGCTGAGATTATTAAAAGTCAATTAGCATTTTTCATACTAAATTCCCTCCAAAACACATTTTTTGAGTTTGTTTGGCCAACTGAGTGATGATTGAAATAAAATTCCTAAATATCATTTATCTCCTATTAAGTCAACTATCCCTTCCATTATCTGTTCCGTTTCTAACAACACAATTCCAACACAGTTTATCTTGAAGTCTTAGTCCAATCTTGTTTCAAACATTTCTTCTGCACTATGACTAATATGCTTAGTGACTTGACAGGAGACCATTGTTATCTCTGTAAAACATTTTGCTGCATAGCAGAACCTCCTAGAATTCTGGGACCTTCTGCCATTTTTTTTTTCCTGCGCTGTGATTCTCAGGTCAATGATTGCAGTTACTGTTCTTTTAGATTCCAGAGAATGTATAAAACTTACAATAAAAATAATAATTAAAAACTGTTCATCTTGATACAGTTTTCCTCAAGAAGTCCAGACAACTCCAGGGAAGGGTTGTAAGATAAGAGAGAAGAACAAGACAAACAGCAGCTGAAGCCAGACAGAATTCCTAAGTGTTTGGAAGCAAATGTATCCACATCTGTCTTATTTAAAAGATGGCACATCCTTGTGGTATTTGACAGAACAAGAGGTCAGAATTCTCCTGTGCTTCATTCCATGCTCGGTGTCCTGGCCATGAGTAGGTCAAATGACGTCCATCATCAAACAAAGATAATGGTAGCAAGGAGAATCATGGAGATGGACAATGGGATTGTTTGCATCCAAAGCAAAATGTTTTTTTTTTTTTTTGAGAAAAGACATTTCTTAGACCTTGACCATCATGATTCATCCCTCTCCTGGAATTCAGTGGCTCTGAAGTTCTGGCCTCCCCCTAAAAGTTTCCCTGGTGTGATTTCTGCCCGAGGGAGCACTGTCCATGCCTAGCCGACAAGTGGTGTTTGTCTCCCCGTGAAGTACCCTGGAGCCCTGTTTGCGTCCTTTGTCCCTGCCACTATCCCTCTCACCTGGAATGCTGCAGAGGCCTTAGTGTGACCAGCTGTTCCTGTCTGCCTGCGACTGGGGTTGGGGGGTAACGGGGAGGTCCCAGAATGCAGAACTGCCAATGTGAAGCCTAAGAAAGTCCTGGGCAAGCTGGGAGGAGTTGGTCACCCCAAGCAGCCTCTTCCCTGGTATCCTTGCCTTTCCCCTAGTTTCTCTCTCTAATCCATTGTCCACAGAACAGCCAGAAATGCAGACGAATCCAGTCGTGTCACTCCCCTGCCAGAAATCCTTGGAGGGCCTCCTAGTGCATTAAAGCTAAGCCACTTCAGAGGGCATACAAGGTCCTTATGATTTAGCCCCTGCTGTCCCCTGGCTCCATCACTCAGGGACACTCTTCCTCTTCCCACCTACCAGATCCCTGCCCCCACCCCCTCTCCCAGCAAGCTGCACTGTGGGTTCCAGCCACACATGCTTTCTTCGGCCGGTGCATGAGGCTCCCTTCTCATCCCCAGGCCTTCTTCCCTCTAACCAAATGCTCTTCTTCACTTCGGTGATCTGTCTGCCCAGGTCTCGCCCTGCTGTCGCCTCCCCAGGACATTCTTGTCTGACTTACCCTATTTGAGTTAGGTGCCTATATCCATTGGCATGATTTTGATTCCCCAAAACAGAAATGCGATTATTGTGGCTTTACAGGGTAGAAATTCAATTTCTCTCTCATGTGGAATGGACGTGGAGCTGGATGGCCCGGGGTGGTTTGGAAGCTGTGCAGTCCCTGGGGACCCAGGTGCCTTCCTTTCTGTACCTCCATCCTAGCTTGGAGCACCTCGTGGTCCAGGCTATTTCAGCCATCGTGTCCACCTCGCGGGCAAAGTGTTTGAGATTCTGTATTTGTCTGATTGGTAGCTATTAATTGTAAAACCAGATGAACGGCCACGGTCATTGGCATCTCCCATCCACGGCCCATTCTCTGAACTGCCTTCTTTACCTGACTGTCACACACCAGGCATTTCCTGGCATTTCCCTGACCCTAGATCGCCCCAGGGCCACCGACCAGACCACAGAGACAGCTCCTCTGCCCCAAAACCTGCTGGAATTATTCCAACTAGCCAATCCCAAGCTTGCCTGTCCCTCAGAGGACACGATCAAGGCTGTGGCCGATGCTTGCCCTCGCACCTGCTTCCGCGTGCTGACGGAACCTGGTGCCTTCCCGTGTGGCCCTGTGCGGCGTGGACTGCCCCTTCTTCCTATTACTGTAAGGCATAGATTCTTCTTCCCATGGCATTAGCCCCTCCGTGCCATCACTCAGCCTCCTTTATAAATGAAGACCCAGGCACAGATCACAAAGTGACCCCCATCCTTTCAGGCAGCCTTCCCGGACCCACAGCACACACAGTGTAGGGCCGCAACCCGTCTCCTCCCGCGGCTAGTGCCAGAGGACGCTGGGAGGGTGCAGTGTCGTCCCAGTTGCATCAGGGTTCTGTCATGGTGACCTTACTGTTGGCCCTCCTGGCCCTCCATGCTTCTCCGGTGCTAGCATTTATCCTCTTGTCCCCCACCACCGGCTTGCTTGTCTGTCATCTAGGCCGGTAAGGCGAGCACTTGATCTGTCATGACGCCTTGGTGACTGCCGAATCCCTGCCCCTAGCGCAGGGCCTTGAGCCGTGGAGATGCTTAGTGCTGCGGAAGGAGCGCGCAGCTTCTTGACTGTTGACTTGGGAACACACGTGACGTGCGTCGACACTGTTCGGTTCAGCCCACCTTCTCTATAAAA
>NC_138372.1:135859668-135963525 GCF_054177405.1 Leptonychotes weddellii
AACCATGAGAGACGATGGACTCTGAAAAACAAACTGAGGGTTCTAGAGGGGAGGTGGGTGGGAGGATGGGTTAGCCTGGTGGTGGGTATTGAGGAGGGCACATTCTGCATGGAGCACTGGGTGTTATGCACAAACAATGAATCATGGAACACTACATCTAAAACTAATGATGTAATGTATGGGGATTAACATAACAATAAAAAATAAAAAAAATGAGGCATATGGGAGAATCCACTGGGATAAAGAAAGAAAATATGAGGATTTCTCTTAAAAAAAATCTAGCCCTTTAACATTTGTATTTTTATTATATTTTATATAATGGAAAAATATTATAATTTATACAAAAATATATATGTTTATGTTACACTCTCCCCCCCTCCAAATTGACTATACTAGGAAAGAATGAGGAACTGTCATAGATTGGCGGAAACTAAAGAAACACAACTAAATATAGTATGAGATCCTGGGTTGGATTCTGGAACAGAAAAAGGGCAATAAGGGGGAGACAAGTGAAATTCACACAAGTTCTGTAGTTTAATTAATAGTATTATGTAAGTGTTAATTTCCTGGTTTTGATGATAAATGATTACTATTAGGGGAAGCAGGATGAAGGGTATACTTGAACTCTCTACTGTTCTAACTTTCCTATACGTCTAAAATTATTTCAGAATAAAAAGTTAATGAAAAAAATAGTTCAGTCTATTGACTGAGAGGACCAAAGGATAATGATTGTGAAGCACGTATGTGTGGCATATTGTATTATACACTTGTAACTTACTTTGAGTAGAGGTAGACTTCGTGGCATTTTATTTGTGAAATTTTAATGGATTGGCAAAGAATTATGACAGGAAGTTTCAGTGCTGTGCATGGTGCCAAACAGGTCATTTGAATTAATTTCCTTTTTTTTTTTTTAAAGATTTATTTATTTATTTGAGAGAGAGAATGAGAGAGAGCACATGAGAGTGGGGAGGGTCAGAGGGAGAAGCAGACCCCCTGCTGAGCAGGGAGCCCGATGCGGGACTCGATCCTGGAACTCCAGGATCATGACCTGAGCCGAAGACAGTCGCTTAACCAACTGAGCCACCCAGGTGCCCCTCGAATTAATTTCTGATTAATTTTGCAGCAGATGTGTCTTTCCAGTCAAACTTAGTTTTATCTACCAAGTAGACACACTTGGCCTAAGGAAGGAAATGTACATAAAAACCATCAAGAATGGATGGTAACCATATATGGCCACCTAATTTAGGATAAAGACACCACTACATTGATGGGAGAAAGGATGATCTTTTCAATAAATGGTTCTGGATGAAATCAATGAGAGAAAAACACATGCTTCACAAAAGAAGATATCCATATGACCAATAAGCATATGAAAATATTCTCCACGTTATTAGTTGTAAAGAAAATGCAAATTACAAGCACAGTAGCGAATCACTGCACCGCTCCAAAATGGCCAACCTTAACCGAGCTGATAATACCACCTGCTGATAAGGCTGTGGAATGACTGGAACTCCCAGACTGCGCTGGGAGTATAAATCCTACAACCACTTTGGGAAAACTAAAGCTAAGTATACATCTGCCCTATGACCCTGCAGTTCCACTCCTAGATATGGACCTTGCAGAAATGAATGCTTGTGTCCGTCATAAGCCAGGTATAAAAATGGTCAAAGGAGCTTTATTCATAATAGCCAAAAATTGGAAACAGTCCAGATTTCCACCAGTGGTAGAATGGACAGAAATGGAGTGATCAGAGATGAAACAGTACAAGCAAAAGGGTGATGGTGATTCACTGTACTTTTTCTGTATGTTTGAAAGTTTTGATAAAAAAAAAAAAAATCTAACAATGGGGGGAGCCTGGGTGGCTCAGTTGGTTGAGCGTCTGACTCTTGATTTTGGCTCAGGTCATGATCTCGGGGTCATGAGATTGAGCCTCGAGTTGGCCTCCCCGCTGGGCGTGCAGCCTGCTTGGGATTCTCTCTCTCCCTCTGTCCCTACCCCCACCCCCGTGCGCTCTCTCTCTCTCAATTTTAGTATATGTGCTGCCGAAGCGAGCACCGCTCTCGCTCTCAAATTAATTAACGAATTAATAATTAAAATCTAAGAAATAGAAAAAAAAGAATGACTGGCTAGAGCTTTCCATATGGCTCTTGGCAGCACAGAGTAGAGCTCTCTGTGCTCTGTCATTTGGAAAGGGCCCCAGGTTGCCTGCCTGCTGTCTATTCACATGCCCCCATGCAAGCCTGGCAGTCAGTCTGCACAGCTTGTCCACTGTGCATGAATATCCCCGCAGTCTTGAGAAAATAGACATACATCTGCAGCAGCAGGGAAGTGGAGCCAAAGGAACCATCCTGGCCCTTTATTTTCATCCATCCACCCTCCCATCCTCCCATCTTTGTATTTATCTTTTAAATCACATGGCTCAAAAGGTTGCATATCTACACATTAACGACATCTTGCTTATTTTTTTTAAAAAGATCATTTAGTGAACATTGTCAAAGAGATTTTTTTTTTTTTTACAAAGATGTAGATGTAAGAAGACCACTAGGGATAATGAAGTGACATGACTAATCAAGGCCAGCAATGACTATCCCTAGACCTGAAGGAGGGGTGGGAGGCTGTGGTTACTGGAGCTGGGGATGAGAGACTCATACAGGGTTAACCTCTTCATTAGGACCAGTGACCTCTGGTCTAGGGCCACAGCCAACCCAAGGCAACCTCTCCTTCCCTCTGATCTCATGTCTGGACTCCTCATTGGCTGGACTCCAGAGGGCAAGGGAGGCTGTTGATAGCCCATTCAGGTCTGCCTCCTGGGCCAGAGAACTGGATGGTGAAAGGCAAATGGAAGGCATCTCATAAAATCATTCATCTGCTTACCCAGGTGTTCCACTTAACCAGACTATTTTGCTTGGTGCGCGTTTCCCCACTTTGCCTACAGGAATAAAGAACTTTGCTAAATGTGTTTTTAAAAATTAGGTACATTAAGCCAGGGTGCCTGGGTGACTCAGTCAGTTAAGTGTCTCGCTTCTGCTCAAGTCATGATCTTGGGGTCCTGGGATCGAGCCCTGCATTGGGCTCCCTGCTCAGTGGGGAGCCTGCTTCTCCCTCTGCCTCTGCTGGCAGCTCCCCCTGCTTGTGCTCTCTCTCTTTCTCTCTGCCAAATAAATAAATAAATAAAATCTTTAAAAAATATAAAATAAAATTAGATTCATTCAACCTGCAGATTTCTTTTTTAAAAAAAGATTTATTTATTTGAGAGAGAGCAGGGGAGGGGCAGAGGGAGAGAAAGAATCCTGAAGCAGACTCCCTGCTGAGCTCGTGGAGCTGGTGCCCTGCTGGTGCTGGGCTTGATCTCACAACCCTGAGATCATGACCTGAGCTGAAACCAAGAGGAGTCGGGCAACCAAGAGGAGTCAACCAAGAGGAGTCACTGAGCCACCCCAGGTGCTCCCCCTGCAGGTTCCTTTGATTCCTTTGAGGTTCCAAGTTGGTGAGGGAGTGAGCAGGAACTAAAGTAAAGTAGCTCAAGCATCCAGTGCTCTTCCTTGTGTGTTGTTCTTTTCCCACCTGCAGCTTCTCTGATGATGAAGTTTGTTGTTGTTGCTGTTTGCATTTTAATGTGTTTAAAATCAGGATGTGATCTACCGATTAGCATGGATTTAGTGTGAGGATCTTGTTTTTTCTCCAAATCTTTATTTTGAAAAAATTCAAACCTTTCAGAAAGGTTTCATGTACAATGAATATCCACCTTGCTTTTTTCATTAGTAATAATTTGGAGCTTTTCATTTTTTACCGAATTATCTCTATTAATAGTGAATAGGTATAAAACAGTATTTTTTTAACTTACTCATTTGAGAGAGAGAGAGAGCACGAGAAGGGGGGAGGGTCAGAGGCAGAGGGAGAAGCAGGCTCGATCCCAGGGGCTTGATCCCAGGACCCTGGGATCATGACCTGAGCCCAAGGCAGACACTTAACCGACTGAGCCACCCAGGTGCCCTGGTATAAAACAGTATTTACAGAATACCAAATAATGGTTGTGTACCCACCACTCATTTTAAGAAGTTGAATTTTACCTTACTTGCGAAAGAGTCCTATATGTCCCTTCCTGATTGCATATTCTTTCCTCTGATCTGAGAGAGAGCCATTTGCTGAACTGTTGACGTCAACATCCCTTTGCTGTTCTTTATAGACGTACACATACATTTGTATCACTAATTGATCTGCTTAATTTTCATGCTGAACTTTCTTATCGAGTAGATTCACATAGTATGCCTCCTTCTGAGACTTGCTTTTTCAGTTTTATTGTGTTGATGAGAAAGTTATTCAGACACTTGTTAAAGATGGTAAGGAAAACTTTACTCAAGCGGTGTTTTGCAGTAGGGGAAAGAGGTCAAGCTCAACTCCCTCTCCAACAAGTATTAGTGGAGTGGTGTAGCCACGGAGCAGGTGGGGGTCAGTGGATAGAAAATTAGAGGAAACATCAAGGCTGGAGAGGTTTTTGCTTGACAGCTCAACAGGATTCTTGCAGAAGGCAAACCAGACTGGCAAGTTATAGAGGCTGGGGGATGACGAATTTGATCAGATATCAGGATGATCAGATATCAAGGAGAGGGGTTTTCAGTGAGCTGACTCAGCAGGATTATTGCTGAAACTAGACTAGATGAGCCATGCGCAGGGCCCAAGGTGTTTGGTTGGAGGAGAGAGTTGTCGTTGTGTGTCTCCCATCTATCTGGGGAGACCTTTCTGCTTCCAGCACCCAGCTGCAAGGGAGTCTGGAAAATTCAGATTTTTAGCTTTCTAGCCTCTGCAGAATAGGCAGACACACTAGAAGGGTGGGAATAAATGCTCAGTACCAATTCCCCACTGCAAACATGCTGTAGTGTATGGTGAGCCTGTCCTGGTCCTTCTTTTTCAGAAATCTTCTAACTATTCTTGCTTATTTGCTTTTCTTCTATGCTTTAGCATCAACTTGTCCAGTTCTCAGGCAGTCCTGTTGCATATTTGTTAATTACAAATGTTAAACTTATTGATTAACCTAGGGAGAAGTGATACCTTATGTGTGGTATTTTGTCTAGTTCTGTCTAGTTATACCTTTTTTTAAAAATGGCATTATTGAGGAATAATTTATATATCACAAATTTACCCATTTTAAAATGTACAAGTCAATGAGTTTAGTGAATTTACAGAGATATGTAACATTTTTAAAATATCTGAATACAGGGGCACCTCGGTGGCTCAGTTGGTTAAGCGTCTGACTCTTGATTTTAGCTCAGGTCATGATCTGATGGTCGTGAGATTCAGCCCTGTGTTGGGCTCCACACTGGACGTGGAGCCTGCTTAAGATTTTCTCTCTCCCTCTCCCTTTGCCCCACCCCTTCCCCTGCTTGCATGCTCTCTAAAAACATAAGTAAATTAAAAAATAAAATAAAATGTCTGACATTGGGGAGGGTATGTGCTATGGTGAGCGCTGTGAATTGTGCAAGACTGTTGAATCACAGATCTGTACCTCTGAAACAAATAATATATTATATGTTAAAAAAAAAAGAAGAAGAAGAAGATAGATGAACCATGAGAGACGATGGACTCTGAAAAACAAACTGAGGGTTCTAGAGGGGAGAGGGGTGGGAGGATGGGTGAGCCTGGTGATGGGTATTAAAGAGGGCACGTTCTGCATGGAGCACTGGGTGTTATATGCAAAAATGAATCATGGAACACTACATCAAAAACTAATGATGTAATGTATGGTGATTAACATAATAATAAAAAAAATAAAAATGTCTGATTACAACTATAACTTTCCAGTTAATACAGCTCTTCTTCAGTGTCCATCAGTAATGTTTCCAAAATTTTTCCTATATAGATCGTACATGTTTTTTTATTAGTTTTTTAAAAATTTTAATTCTAATACTTAACATACAGTGTTATATTAGTTTCAGGGGTACAATATACTGTTTTAACACCTCCATACAACAGCCAGTGCTCATTACAAGTGTCCTCCTTAACCCCCATCACTTATTTAACCCATCCCCTCACCCTCTTCCCCTCTGTGAACCATTAGTTTGTTCTCTATAGTTAAGAGTCTGTTTCTTGGTTTGTCTCTCTCTCTCTGTTTTCCTTTGCTCATTTGTTTTGTTTCTTAACTTCCACATATGAGTGAAATCATATGGTACTTGCCTTTCTGTAACTGACTTATTTCGTTTAGCATTATACTTTCTGGCTCCATCCATGTTATTGCAAACGGCAAGATACTATTCTTTTTCATTGAATAATATTCCATTGTATATATATACCACATCTTTTTTAGCCGTTCATCAGTTGATGGACACTTGGGCTGCTTCTATAATTTGGCTATTGTAGGTAATGCTGCAGTAAGTGTAGGGCTGGGTATATCCCTTTGAATTCATTTTTGTACTTTTGGGGTAAATACCCAGTAGTGCCATTACCAGACCAGGGTAGCTCTGTTTTTAACTTTTTGAGGAATCTCCATGATGTTTTCCAGAGTGACTGCACCAGTTTGCATTCCCACCAACAGTGCACGAGGGTTCCTTTTTCACCACATCCTCACCAACACTTGTTGGTCCTTATGTTGTTGATTTTAGCTATTCTGACAGGTGTGAGGTGATACCTCATTGTGGTTTTGATTTGCCTTTCCCTGATGATGAGTGATGTTGAGCATCTTTTTATGTGTCTGTTGGCCATCTGGATGTCTTCTTTGGAGAAGTGTCTGTTTATGCCTGCTGCCCATTTTTTAATTGGATTATTTGTTTTTTGGATGTTTAGTTTGATAAGTTCCTTATATAATTTAGATACTAATTCTTTATCAGATACATGATTTGCAAATATCTTCTCCCATTCCATACGTTGCCTTTTAGTTTTGTTGTTGTTTCCTTCCCTGTTCAGAAGCTTTTTTATTTTGATGTAGTCCCAGTAGTTTATTTTTCCTTTTGTTTCCCTTGCCTCAGGAGATGCATCTAGAAAAATGTTGCTATAGCCAATGACAGAGAAATTACTGTCTGTGCTCTCTTCAAGGATTTTTATGGTTTTAGGTCTCACATTTAGCTCCTGATCCATTTTGAGTTTATTTTTGTGTATGATGTGAGAAAGTGGTCCAGTTTCATTCTTTTGCATGTAGCTGTCCAGTTTTCCCAACACCATTTGTTGAAGAGACTGTCTTCTTCCCACTGGATATTCTTTTCTGCTTTGTTGAAGATTAATTGACCATATAATTGTGGGTTTATTTCTAGGTTTTCTATTCTGTTCTGTTGATCTATGTGTCTGTGGTTGTCTATGTGTCTGTGGTTGTCTTTTGATTACTGCAGCTATGTAGTATAATTTGAAGTCTGGAATTGTGATGCCTCCAGCTTTGTTTTTCTTTTTCAAGATTGCTTTGCCCATTTGGGGTCTTTTATGGTTCCATACAAATTTTAGGATTGGTTTTTCTAGGTCTGTGAAAAATTTTGTAGTTTAATAGGGATTGCATTGAATCTATAGATCATTCATGTTTTTCATTAAATTTCTTAAAAAAATAAAAAAATAAAGTTATTTTTATTTTTATTTTTTTAGGATTTTATTTATTTGACAGAGAGAAGAACAAGCAGGAGAGGGAGAAGCAGGCTTCCCACCGAGCAGGGAGCCTGATGTGGGGCTCGGTCCCAGGACCATGGGATCAATACCTGAGCCGAAGGCAGATGCTTAACGACTGAGCCACCCAGGCACCCCAAAAATAAATTTCTTTTATTTCCTGCTCCTGTGGTCTAGACACATACATATCTTTGTTCTCTAGTGAACATAATCGCACCAAAAAAAAATGTAAATGCTGTTTGTTGGTTTTTCTTTTTCTTTTTCTTTTTTAAGATTTTATTTTTAAGTAAACTCTGCATCCAGTGTGGGGCTCTATCTCACAACCCTGAGATCAAGAGTTGCATGCTCCACTGACTGACCCAGCCAGGCTCCCCAGTTGTTCTATTTTTATAGAGAGACTTATTTATGTCAGTATATATCTCAGTGTAAACATATAGCTAGCAAGAGCTAATATCCTTATCTTAGAGAATAGAGGGTTAAGAGAGATTCTCTGAACTTGACAGTTTAAGTAAATTATTGAATTAACTAATCCTTCCTAACCTTTTATAGCTTATTTTAAATCTTAGGGCTGACAACACGGGTAAACCTTGCAAACATTATGCCCAGTAAGAGAAACCAGACACAAAGGCCACATATTATATGATTCCATTTATATGAAATGTACGGAATGGGCAGATCTACAGAGATAGAAGCTAGATGAGTAGCTGCCAGGGGCTGGAGGAAGGGGGAATGGGGAGTGACTGCTAAGGGTATGGGGGATCTTTTTGGGAGAGTGAAAATATTCTGGAATTAGTGGTGATGGGCTATGCAACTTTGTGATTATACCCAAAACTCAGTGACTTGTACACGGTTTTAAAGAGTAAATTTTATGGTATGTGAATTATATCTCAATTAAAAAAAACAAGGAAGAAAACAACCCAGCCCGAATAACCACGTCTTCCAGTATATTCTGTATTCCCCTTTTCTGAAAATAATACTGCCCCCTCTGACCTCCCTTAGCTCTTCATCAGTTGTCTCATCTTGAAGTCTCCCTCTCTTCCCCCTAGACACTCAGCATCAGAACAGAGGTTATGTCCTGATTATGTCCTCATGGTGTTTATTCCTTATTACATACCTATTTAGTATTCAGGAAATAAATTTTGAGTTTAAGAATAAAGTTGTAAATTAGCCAGGTTATCAAAAACTCTTCTATCTGAATCTACTTCAATAAACAATTGCCACACACATACAAAAAGTATATTAGAAACTTCCTTCTGTTTTAATGGAATAAAACTAGTGCCTTATTGCTTATTCCTCCCCAAGCTTTCAACCTCAGATGGGACTCCATAGGAGGGACTGGAACCTGTGTTTTCTGTTTGCCCCTGTGGGCATTTAGAGCTTTGTATTTTGCTTTCAGTAGCTCATAGTGTTGCTGCAAATCCATCCGAAAATGGTTCTCCTCTAGACTTAATGGTGAGAATATACCCCAAATAGTATTTGTTTTCATAAACTGCAGTGCCAGGAATGTGACCAAAAATGAGAGAAACTTGAGACATAACATGACTTCTGATTAAGGAAGTGAGATGGGAACATGAATCAAGTAGTTATCTAGCTAGCTCCAAGTTTTATGGAAAGGAACCAAATCCAAGAACTATAAGTAAAAGTGGAATTAGAAATAAGAGTATTTAAACAAAGGCGTTTCATGACATCAAGGCCAAGAGACAACAATGCAAGAAATGATTTGAATCATTATAAGAGAAAACACACATATACACACACGCCAACATACACATTTTGTATCAAAGATCAGCATAATAATCTTGAAAGAGAAATAAATTGGGAAAACGATTTGCAGCATTTATGACAGACAAAAAGGTAATATTCTTAATATATTCAGGAACTACTGCAAATTGTGTTAGGCAGAACACTTTCAGTTACAAGAGATAGAAACCAACTCAAATAGGAAAAAGGGGAGGGGGAAATGAGCAGGAGAAAGAAATGAGGGATTTGGGTGATTAATCAAGAAGAAATACTCAGTCTCACTAGTAATTGACAATTAGAAGAAGAAGAAAGAGAGGCATTTCAGAGAACTCCTTTATAGCCTATTCTGTTTCACTGATTAATTGACTAAGTATCAGAAAACATTGTCTAATTAGCCTTTTGTGGCCTGTGGTATAGCTTTTCTTAGGATCCTTTTCAAATTAGAACTGCATTATTAAAGCAGGAATTTAATTTAGGGAACAGTGTGAGGACAGTGAGCTCGGACTAGATTGCTATGGGGAGCTACTGTGCCAAGAATAAGTAAAGGATGTGATGTCCCTGTCACTGAACAGTACTATTACTGATTGTAGAAATCCGTACATTGTTGTTAGAATCATTTCCTCATTTACCCATGACAAATTGAATGAATTTTAGGGGGCTCCTGGGTGGCTCAGTCGGTTAAACGTCCAGCTCTTGATCTCAGCTCAGGTCTTGATTTCAGGGTCGTGAGTTCAAGCCCTGTGTTGGGCTCCATGCTGGTGTGGAACCTACCTAAAAAATAAATAAAATAAAAATAAATAACAGGAATAAATTTTAATCCCTCAGAGTAACTCACGCTCACCGTGGTGTACTACACATTATTTCAGAAGAATCAACACGTGCTCTTGTTTGCTAGGAGAGAAGGCTTATGAAGCCTGCTTTATCTTATCTGCTCTGTGTTTTTATTCAGTTTACACTTTGATTCTACCTAAGCTATTTCACATGCTTGTCATATATTCAGTCTGGTCAGTGTGGTTGGTATAATCATTTGTATGAACAGAATTTTGAAAATTTCCTCATCTCAAATTAACATTTTTTTAATGGTAAGTAGTATGTCATTATGAATGGTAATAGGATATTTTATGACTTTTATTTGTGCCTTTTAAATTTCTCTTCTTTGATGGGGCACCTGGGTGGCTCAGTCGGCTAAGCATCTGACTTCGGCTCAGGTCATGATCTCAGGGTCCTGGGATCAAGTCCCGCATCAGGCTCCCCGCTGAAAAGTCCCGCTTCTCCCTCTCCTTCTGCAGCTCCCCTTGCTTGTGCTCTCTCTGTCAAATAAATAAATAAATAAAAATCTTTTAAAAAATAAATTTCTCTTCTTTGAGAAAGATGTACATTTAAACATTGTTTATGATTATGTGAGATTTGGTTCTGGAGTTTCTTTTTACTCCAGAATGGGATATACAGGTTATACTAATTTTCATAGGTTATGTTAAAATTTTTGAATACAGCTTTGAGTTTGTCTGTCTACCTATCTGTCTCTTTTAAGATCTGTGAAGTAAAAGATACCCTGTAAATGGGCTGGCTTCCATTAAATTAATTTTTTCCTCATTATAAAATATGCTTGTACAGAATTTGGAAACCATCTCAGTAGACAAGAAAATAAACTTTTGCCTGAGTGCAGGTTTTAGAGATTACTGTAAGTTTGAATAGGTTTTGCTCATAGCAAGTACATACTGATGTCCAGCTCCTTTTAGGGTGGCTGTGTGGTTTTCCCCGCGCTTTGACCTGCATTACTGCCTGTGATCTACCTCCTTCCCAGCTGGGTAGCATACTGGCTGAGAGTATTGACTCGGGGGTTAGACTGCTTGGGAAGAATATCCCATCCACCACTTACTAGCTGGGCAGCTTTGGGCAAGTTATTTGCCTTCTCTGAATCATCTTTTTCGTATCTAAAATGGGGATGATAATAGTACTTATCTCTTAGGGTTGTTATAAGGATTAAACGAAATAACACAGTGCCCAGTTCACTGAGGGAAGAAAGCACATGTATAAATGGGGAAAATAAAAGCAGACGATGGACATCCCACTGTGGTCATAGCTTTCTGTAGGAACGAAGAACCTGATAACCCTCATTGCTTCATATGCAAATGAAGGCACTAGAATGCATCCATGTGTATTTACACATGTGCCTCCCTACAGAGAGGCTTTAGGTCAGTCTCTTGGCCTTTGTTTTGCATGGAAAATGCATTCAAGTTTATCCCCCCCACACTGATCCTGCAAGAATGCTATAAGGCATACATGAACTTTCCTTGTAGGTATCTTTTCCCTCACAAGGAGTAAAAGGTAAGTTAATGTAGCATTAAAATTATCCCTCTGAAAGGGATTAAAACAACAAAATATGCATATATCCTGAAAAAAATCATGATCTTTTTTTAAAAAGATTTTATTTACTTAGAGAGCAAGCCAGAGAGAGAACATGAGAGAGGGAAAGGGGCAGAGGGAGAGGGAGAAGCAGACTCCTTGATCCCAGGACCCTGAGATCATGACCTGAGCCAAAGGCAGATGCTTCTGAGCCACCCAAATGCCCCAGAAATCATGATCTTTTAAGTATTGACTAGTACTAATCACCCTCCAAGTGATCTTTTTTTCTTTTTTGAGAATCAAATTTTCACTCCTTTAATAATAGTCACCAGCATCATTATGAATTCATTGCACTAAATCTGTAGATTAATCTCAGGAGCCTTTGTGTTGTTTTTTTCTTAAGATGGCAAATGGTCTTTGTTGACATATCTGCGTTTTATGTAGCCTTCCTGCTTAAAATGTCCTCTCGTCTCTAAAGCTGAGGATACAGAGAGGATGGTTCTAGAAGTGGAATGTTTTCCTTTGGAGAAATACCTGTAGGAAGTGACAGGCCAGGTTGGGTCATCGGTCAGTAGTCAAAGCTGAAGCAGAAGCTGCGGAGTCTTAGCAGGAAGAGCCAGAGATCTGAAATCCCCAGAGCGAGGATTAGTCACAGTTCAGCCTTTTGATGCAAGTACTGTCTCAGCAAGTCACATAACCTCCGAGCTGAGTTTTGCAGTCTGCTCAGTGGGAACACGGTCTGTCTCAGAGTTAGGAGTGCTAAATGAGGTGTCTGTGAAGTGCCTCGGATGCTGTCAGCATCGTACAGATCCTTTACTGTGTGGGTTTTTGTGCTCTCTTAGCTATGAGCACCCCACACTGGCACCCCAGGCATATGTACTAATCTGAATCTCTAAAGATAGAGTAACATGACCTCTTGAATAAATGTTCATTTCGTCCCTACTGTGATAGAGGCATTGTTCTAGACCAGAACTTTTCAATAGAAATAGAGTGCAAGCACATGTGTAATTTAAAATTTCCTAGAAGCCACATTTAAAAAAGGTAGACACAAGATTTACCTTAGTTAGCTCAGTATATCCAAAATATTTTAGCATGTAATCAGCATAAAAATTATTAATGAGATATTTTACATTTTTGTGTGTGTGTACCAGGTCCTTGAATCTGGAGTATGTTTTAATCTTACAGCACATCTCAATTCAGATTGAGCCCACTGCAAGTGCTCAGTGCCTCCCTGTGGTTAGTGGCTACAGTGGGGGGCATCTGTCCCCTTCTTTACGTTGGGTTGTAGGAGTAAACAAGATATGGAGAGTTCTTTCCCTCAGAAAGCTTCCTCTGGCACGGGGAGACAGATGATATGCAGCAGATGTAAGTAAGATAGTAGTGATATGTGCTGTAAAGAAAATGGGACACTGACGTGGGAGGAACTGGAAGTCCTGCCTTACCTAGAATACTCAGGGAAGAGCTGTTGGAGCTGCTGATGTCTGAGCTGAGGCCTGAATGATTAAAAAGGCAGAGCTAGGGGCGCCTGGGTGGCTCAGTCGGTTGAGCTTGAGCGTTTGCCTTGGCTCCAGTCATGATCTCAGGGTCCTGGGATCGAGCCCCGGGTCAGGCTCCCTCTCTGCCCCCTCCCCCCCAACCCACTTGTGTGTGTACTCTCTCTCCCCCTCAAATAAATAGAATCTTTAAAAAAATTAAAAAGGCAGAGCTACTCATATGAAAATGTGAGTGATGTTGCCTCTAGTCAGTGGGAACTGCAAATGCAAGGCCCCATGATGGGATGTTCTCATTGTACTTAGGGAACCGAGTGGTGTGGCTGGGTTGTAGGAAGTGAGAGAGTTGTGAGATGAGATTGGAGAGGTAGACATGCTCTAGAAGAAACACAGACGTAAAGGCTATGATAAGAAATTGATATTTTATTTTAAATGAGATGGGAACCAGTGGAGGGTTTTATTTTTACTTTTTTTTTAAGATTTTATTTATTTGCTTGACAGAAAGACTGAGAGAATGAGTGGGAGGAGGGGAGAGGGAGAAGCAGACTACCTGCAGAGCTGGGAGCCAGACATGGGACTTGATCCCAGGACCCTGGGATCATGACCTGAGCCGAAGGCAGACACTTAACTGAGCCATCCTGGTACCCCAGTGGGGGGTTTTAATAGGGGCACAAGGAACACATGAGTTTATAAAATACAAGTGAGACACTCATGTTTCAAAACTACCTAATTTATTATATATCTAATTCAGTGGACCAGAAGACCAAACTTTTTTTAATATCTGTAGCCAATATCTCTTTCCCATTTTTAAAATAAACTTATGTGCAAGTCAGTGTGTTATCTATAGACACTTCTATGATTTAGGGAGAACTTCTTTTGGACATTTTATATCCATTGGCTGTTATTTTCTCAAATTCCAGAAGAGCTCTGGGTGTTTTACTTAATATAAAGTTCTCACTTATAATTGGTTTATAAACAAAATGCCTTTGAGGAGAGACAAAAATTGTGAAAACAGTGGATCTACTACTGATTTTCTTTCTTTCCTAACCCTTTGTCAGACATGTGCATTGCGATTGCAATTTCTCTTCTCATGATCCTGATATGTGCCATGGCCACTTACGGAGCATATAAGGTAAGCGGCTTTGAAATAGGGGGCTGGGCCTTCTCCTTGGTCCCTTACACTTGTAACCTGGGCAGCTGCTTGTGAGAAGGAAGAAGTGATGATTCTCAGTTCCTATAAGAGCCTTTGGAAGTTTAAATCTCATATTAATGTTCTGTGGAAAGGCAGTGCTGTGGTCTCAGGAATGCTCACGGAGGCTTGTTGGTTGACCACCTCTGTGTGGTTTACCAGTTGTCATGACCTGGCTTATTGAATGTCTTGTCCTCCACTTCCCTTCAGATGAAGAAAGCATTTGTCTGAGTTGGGAAAAAAGTAAGATGATACTGAACACATTAACATCATGTTTTCTCTCATATTTAGCAACGCGCTGCCTGGATCATCCCGTTCTTCTGTTACCAGATCTTTGATTTCGCCCTCAACACCTTGGTTGCCGTCACTGTGCTTGTTTATCCAAACTCCATTCAGGAATACATACGACAGCTGGTATGTGGCCTTCCCCATCACTGTTCCCTTCAGGATCTAGTCTCGACATACACACGCACACACACACGAATTTGTGGCTTTTTCCACTTGGATCAGAGTTACTGATTAGAGATTTTTGAGTGTCATCATTAAGATTTTTGGTTTCTTAGAATGCTTTTTGGGACAACATAACCTCCTGAGGTTGATAAATGGGGAGTTGCGATGACTGTATTAGATTCACCTATGTAAATTATAAGCTAGTTACTAATTCTTATTTTTGTAAAATGTAGTTTGCTCAGTTATCAGCAAAGGATCATTTTTTTGCCTCTGCTCTCATACGGGAGAAACGGAAATGTACTATACACTGGTTCCCGAACTTATTTGACCATAGAACCCCTTTCTTCGTCAAGCATCTTTTTGGGACTCGTTTTCTGTTAAATGTTCTTTGTGACCATCTGAGCGAATGTGGATAACTGGATATTCAGAAGCTGGTGGAGGGTTAATACATTTTTCACCTTTGTTTTTAAAATTGTGAGTGTGCCTTAACATTTAATTTCTTCAAAATCTTAGCATGTTTTAAAGGGAGAGAATGTTCACTCTTTGGAGGTTTGCATTGTTTGAGCTTGGGGAAGGAGCAGGGTTTTTCTGGGACGGGAGATTCAAGGCTGGAGATTTGATGTGACAGCGGAGGCCAAGAAGTTCAGTGGAAAAGAGGGAGATGGAGGGATGGGGGGAGGGAGGGAAGGAAATGTGGCAGCAGGAGTTTGTGATCTTATGGCTGGCATGCCCAAATCACATATCCAGTACTCAGCAGACCTAGAAAAGCAGACCGAGAAGCCTCTAGTGTTTTTTGCTCCTTAAAAGCGTTCAGTTGTCCCCATTATGGTTGTCATTCTTAAGCTGTTAGTAACAGCTTCTCTTTGCTTTAGAAAACAGGAGCATGTTTTGGTAGCCTGTAGTGTCAAGAAAAAATGTGTATTTCCCATGTGCTAATCGTATATATTCTCTCCCATGGTAGAGCTTGAGTGTTTCTGCATGAGAGGGTTTCGATGTGATGAGCAGTTTGTAGAATTACCTCTGTCTTTAAGGGCTTGTCTTTTTATTCTGTAATGATGACCCAGTGCCGGGCTCCTCCAATCAACCTTGGCAGTGTGGAGGAAACATGACCTCCCCATAGTCCGTCACGTGAGGGGCCAGGAAAGGGTGGTGCTGAGTAAGGAGACGCTAAGACGAGCCCTGTGGCAGCCCTGTGACCCCCTGAAGATTGTGTTGTTTGCTCCATCGCGTGTATTGCAGACTTAGAAGAAGCAGAAAGCATGTAACATGCAGGCCAGCCTTTAGAACACTCAGAATACTACCTCGACTTTCTGCCGTACCCCACACTGCTCAGTCACTTCGTTCTCATTTGCTGTAGAGCCACCAGTGGTAAAATGATAATGTTGGTGATGCCGACAGTAAGCATAGTATCAGCA
This sequence comes from Leptonychotes weddellii, assembly GCF_054177405.1. NCBI lineage: Eukaryota > Metazoa > Chordata > Mammalia > Carnivora > Phocidae > Leptonychotes > Leptonychotes weddellii. The sequence continues at coordinate 135,875,877 of NC_138372.1, forward strand.
AAAAAAAAAATCACCATCTACTTTTATTTGTAATTACAAACCAAATCATCCAAGTGAATGTCTTCAGTATGTGCTACTCAGAGATCAGTCTGAGCTGAAGGGGTGAGGTCCACGGATGATCACGGTGCCTAAGGACAACGGTAAAGCTCCGTAGACGGTGAGGCCCTGCTGACAAGCTGCTGTCCAGGAGTCTGGAGGGACGGCACCCACTTCACTCGAATGCCTGTTCTGTTCATGTGGGATCTTGTGTTTTACAGCCCTTGATGTAGAAGCCGTGTTCACTTTTCTGGGGGAAGGAGTGTGAAGACCTTTGTGGAAGGAGTCACGTACTTCCACTTTAATCCTTTTTTTTATAAACAGTATGATTTCGTGTCGGTCTTACAAATTGACACCAAGTTGTTTTATTCTTACCTATAAGATTAGCATATACAAACCCTTCTAGCCTCTAAGGGGAGGAACCAGTCTCGTGAGCTGATCACAAAGAATGACTCAGATTTTATTTCTTGGGTTTTTTGCCCCAAGTGGAAAGGAGACTGAAAACCACTGGGTGATGTTCACCATGGGGAAGAGTTTCTTTATATTCTCCTTTAACATTTGGAACCTCTTTGTTGTGTCTCAGAATACTGCTAATGTGGAATCCAAACCCATGTATTGGATGATAAGGAAGAGATAAAGGGGACGTGGCCTCCAGGGCTTCCATCCATGCATCCTGCCCCAGGCCAGGGAGGTGGAGGGCTTCCAAAATGCTGTGCGGGCAGTCCCAATCTTAGGAACCGGTTGTGATCCTCCTTAAAAAGGTTTCCTTTGATCTGGTAGTTAATCAATATGGCCAGATGGTAGGACTTGATCTTTTTTTTTTTTTTTTATGCTATAAATACCTACTAGTGTAAAAGATTCTGTTCCTTGAGGAGAAGTAACATCAGCAAAAATGCTCTGTATAAATAAGACAGTATTTTAATAGGTTTTTCCTTCTTGCCCTGTGCAAGCCCTTTAGAGTGGTCCACCATTTGCAGAGAATCTCAATATCACAGGTGGATAGAGAACTACTGACTTCTAACTTTTTGTACAATAAGGAGGGCAAAGTTACATTTTCAGGCCTCACGAATCTTCCTCTGATTTTTCTTTTCACGAGTCATTGCCTGAATTATGAGCACGCCGGCCTTTCTCCACACACCATTTGTCATTTTTTCATTAGAGGTGGGCTAGAAAGTTTGTAGCGGTCTTAAATAATAACTATCTGCTTTAACTAATTGCTTTTTAATAAGCACATCTGGTTAATGCCTAAGGAATCTAGTCTGGAATGATCAATGAAATTTGCTAACGAGGCATTTTTTATTTGCAGCCTCCTAATTTTCCCTACAGAGATGATATCATGTCCGTGAACCCTACCTGTTTGGTCCTTATTATTCTTCTGTTTATCAGCATTATCTTGACCTTTAAGGTAAGCATGCAGATTTTACTTACGGCCTAAATATCGTTAAATGTATTCACGAATGCTAAGGAAGTAAGCAAACTTGTGTCAGTTCTTTACCTTGCTTTAGATTTCTGAACTGCTTTTTGATTTCCTCACACTTCTGTTTCTTCTCTTATCCGTAGGAGAGGGAAACAGTACCACACTTTCACAGGCCAACCAAGGGTTATTCCAAAATCCATTTGGAGGGGAATACACTAATGTTATACACTGGGTAGTAAGTTATATACTGCATACAGTGTCTGTGTGCACAGTCTTCTGTAATTTGTTTTTCAAATGTTAATATATTCTGAACCGTGTTCTCTAACAATCTAGTATATGAATTTACTAATATTTAATAAATAACTTATTGCTGGACATTAAGACAGCTTCTCCTTTTTCGCTTAATAGTGCTACAACGTTTTTTTACTACATCTTTCATGTACTTATGTATTTATTTCTTCAAGACGCATTTCCTAAAATTAGAGGGCATGCGTAGTTGGAGGGCTTTGGATAGGATGTCAGATTGGTCTCCCCCCAGATTAGGTGACTGACACTCCGTGAGCACCGTTTGCCACCCCCTCAACAATTGAGTGCTGCCTCTTCTTTTTCATCTTTGCAAACCTGATGATAAAAACATTACTATACTTCGTGCTTGTGTGCTACTAGGAAGTAGAAAAGTTCTAAATCATTACTAGACTTTGAATTCTTAACATCTTTCATTGTCTTTATTTTGGCATAAAATTACCCAATTTTTGAACAATTAAGCCTCGATAAGCTTGAAGAAGCTGCATTTAGAGAGAATAGTCTTTTCAAGCAAGTAATATGATGAAGAGGAGTAAAGGGAAAATGATCCGGGTGCCTGGGTGACTCAGTCGTTAAGCATCTGCCTTCGGCTCAGGTCATGATGCCGGGGTCCTGGGATCGAGCCCCGCATCGGGCTCCCTGCTCAGTGGGAAGCCTGCTTCTCCCTCTCCCACTCCCCCTGCTTGTGTTCCTGCTCTCACGATCTCTCTGTCAAATAAATAAATAAAATCTTTAAAAGAAAAAAATAATCCATTGGGAGTCGTTTGAACTGAATATGTTGATATTGCATGTCTTGTTTAGTGCTCGAGATTTGAGCAGATTTTTTACACGAATGTCGAGGCTCCCTGCCTCTACAGTTCCACTCTTCCCACCCCAACCTTCTGGCTGCTCCATCAGCCCTGAATATTGTCCCTTGCCTAACCTGGCAAAAGGTTGCAAACTCTCAAACCCCTACTCCTGGAAATCTGTCTTTCAAAGGCAGGCTCTTCTTTAATTTCTGCCTGTTTTGGTCCCTCCCCCATGCTTTCAAGTCGTGTGTGTATCTTATTCCAGATTTTATCATTTTTACCTATAGGAAGGTTAGTCTGACCAAGCTACTTTCTGCCATTACCAGGAGCTCAGAAGCTAGAACCTCCTAGTGCTCTTGAAGGCATTTTAACTTTGTAGGCATTTTCTTTTGTATTAGAAATGCTTTACCTTGAGATGTTGAGTCAGATTTAGCTTCTCTCACTGCTCTTTCGGTCTATGTGGCAAGAGCTTTGGTTTCTTCATTTAATAACCAGCAATAATGGTTAAGAAAACATTCTGTGGGTGACTGTGAGGTTTAAGTGTACTAATGGATGGGAAGATGTATCATCCATTCATTTTTTTCAGTAAATATTCATTAAGGGTCTCCCATGTGCCAGGCCCTATTTAGGTTACTTAGGTTTAGTTGTGAATAAGAACAGTCTCTGCCCTTTGGTGCTTTTATAAATTGCAAAACAATTATCATAATGATCTAATGAAAGACACGATACAGATCTATCTCCAGCCTGTGGGAAATGTGTCCTTGTCTTGGTATGTCATTACTTACATATCTATTTACTAACTAGACTGCATTTCCTTGAGAATGTAGACTGTGCCTTCAGTTTTATCATCCTCCTAGCATTAAGCTGATGCCTTGCACGTGGAGACTCGGTGATTATTCATTTAAATAAATATGAGTCTACATGTTGTGATTTCATATATCAGTTTACCTGATTAGTGGCTCTCACGACCTAAATTCACTGTTTAATAAAGTTTATCATCACATGGGTTCCCAAGGAGCCCAAACCAGGACATGTGTCCATTTCAGTCTGTCCCAAGACCACAAAGGGAGCAATGCTTACCCCTCGCTCTGCAAATTGATGATGGACACGATTTGCCACTGCACATTTATTTGGGAAACATACTAAATATTTAATTCTCTTGAAATTGAATGACAGAAATGTTAAGAGAGAAATAAGGTCATTGAAGTAAGTTATTGGGCTTTTAGAGACAATAGGCCAGAGGTTTTTTTCCCCCTTTGCAGTGTTCAGTAAACGAATGCTGGGGTGCTGCCGGGGGCCCTCGAGAATGCTGCCTGGGCTTGTGAAGCCCCCGCCCCCAGGTGCTTCCCCTCTGCTGTTTAACCTTCATGTTGTAGACGTGTCCTTGCAGAGGTCTCACCCGGCCTCAAAGAGTAGCTACTGCTCACTGCTAAAATAATGCATGAGTATAGTCTTCTTACAGAACACATAATGAATATGTCCAAACATTCTTTTTCATTTGTATTAGAATTCTCAAAAAGTCTAAGGCTTTTGTTTTCTCACTAAAGAAACGATGGCATTATTGAGTAAACTGAAGATTTGAATAAAATGAGAATATTGTGTGCATTGTTTAAGAAATACGCCCTTCCTATCTCTCTCTCTCTCATTGTGGATACCTGGTTTCAGATTATTGCCGTCCAGAAATATTTCATAAAGTAGCATTATACATTTTCATCTTCACATCATCACAGAACATTTAAGTGTAAGAAATAATCACCGTCAAGTGCGAATGCAGCTTAAGACAGCATTCTGAGTATATGACGGAATATTTTACCTCAGTCTTCCAAGAAATGTTGACAAGCTCTCCTTTTGTCCTTAGATGTCTTCTTTGTTATAAAACAACTTTGTTGCGATGTAATTCACATATCATAAAATTCACCCGCTTAAAGGGTACAATTCAGTGGTTTTTAGTATATTAACAGAGTTGTGTGAACCCAGCTCTGTGGTTAAACAGTGTAACTTTAGGACATTTTTATCACTTGCCATTCATCCTCACCTTCATAACCCCCAGATCCCTGACCCCTGGCAACTACTAATCTACTTTCTGTCTCTATAGATTGGCCTGCTCGGGACATTTCATATAAATAGAATTATACAGTACGTGGCCCCCTGTGACTGACTTCCTTTGACTTAGCATATTTTCAGGGTTCATCCATGTGGTAGCATGTATCAGGATTTCTTTCCTTTTTATGCCTGAATGATATTCCACTGCATGACTATAACACATTTTGTCTACCTAATCATCAGTTGGTGAGCATTTGGGTTGCTTCCACTCTCTGGCTATTAGGAATGACTCTGCTGTGAACATTCGTGTACAAGAGTTTGTGTGGACACATGTTTTCATTTCTCTTGGGCATATACCGAGGAGTGGAACTGCTGGGTCATATGGTCACTCTTAACCTTTTGAGGAACCACCAGACTGTTGTTCAAAGCGGCTGCGTCATTTCACATTCCCACCTGCAGCGTACGAGGGTTCCAATTTCTCCACATCTTTTCATTTTTTGATCAAAACATTGTAAAGCTGGAAAGGGATTTTGTAGTCCTCTACTTCTAATCCAGTCCCAGGTGATCGGAGTGGAAGTGCAAGCTTCTCACAGTCTGCACGTCTCCCCCGAACTCCTGCTTTATCCCTGCCATGGCTTTATTCTGGACATTAATTGTGATGACCTTTCTGGATATTTCATTATGAAGATGGAGATGTTTTAGTGAATTTTATTGACCGCGAAGCAAATTTATATGCTGTGAATGTTTTTGAAAAAATTAACTTGAATATGATTTGTTTAATCATATGTAATCATGTAGAATAAAAATCCCCAAGACAGAGAGTTAAAATGTGATGAGAAATGGGTTAATACATGGATCGATCTGTGACACTGAGGACAGCAAATGTTTGTGGCGATTGCTCCTTCCAGCTACCTTTTCTCAGAGATTCTCCTGCTCTCCCCTGTCCCCTCCACCACCACCTGCCTTCTGGGAGGGGGGGTTTCAGAATAAGCTACAGCAGCACCCTTTCCCGGAAAGTTACTATACCCGACATTTGTAATTGTAAAGACTTCTTGAATTAGTAGAGTTACTGTGTGCACTTACAAGTTAGTAAATAAAAGTTCTGTAATACGGTTTTCTCTGTGGTGGGGGGGGACTTAAAATTGTCTGAAGTTTGGAAGTGAAAGGCCTAATAATCACTATTCACTTACAGGGTTACTTGATTAGCTGTGTCTGGAACTGCTACCGATACATCAATGGCAGGAACTCCTCTGATGTCCTGGTTTACGTTACCAGCAATGACACTACGGTAGGTGTGGAGTCATTTAAAGTGGAAATCTCCACGCGTCTCCTATATGACGGCTTCTAGAGGTTTCTAGTGTTTGCCATGTTTTTACCATTGTTGAAACAGACTTATGAGCTGCTTCATTATCAAAAGATTCATAGTTGAATGAAATGTGTTGTATTTTCCTTACAGGATCTTAAAATCTAGATAGCTCATTTATTTAAATAGATGTAAATAAATTCTGGCTTATTTTTAAAAATTTTTTAAAATATTGCAGATGGATAATATATATACCTTCCCCATATTTTAAACCATGGCGTAAAACTCTAGATATCAGTTCTGCTTAGTATGACTGCTATCTCCCTTGACAACGTGAATTGAAACCTAGAAATGTGATTGTAGAGCTAGAGAAATGAGAATGGCAGAGGTTGCTGTGGGTTTTTTTTTTTAAATTTTTTATTGTTATGTTAATCACCATACATTACATCATTAGTTTTAGATGTAGTGTTCCATGATTCATTGTTTGTGCATAACACCCAGTGCTCCATGCAGGAGGTTGCTGTGTTTTTAAATCTTGTTCTGCTCCTAGTTTTTCATACTTAAGATTTTTAAACCTATGTAATATGATTATGGAAAATATGTCCATCCTGGAAGAGTCCTCAAAATCATTTGTCCTTTATGTAAATTATCTTAAATTGCCTGGCTCATAGGAAGAGTATAAGTCCTCTAGGTTTTAACCTCTCCATGTCTCCTTCGTCTTTGTATTCAGCACCGTGTTCAGCACAGTGCCTGACACAGTGCTTGGAACAAGTAGGTGCTCAAGGAGTGGTTAATGCAAAGGTTGGTGATGGATGACATGAACGTGTGGGATGGGTTGTAACGGATAGGATTGGAGGGGACAAAATGGACAGGACACATGGAACGGTAAATACAAAGGGCATAGTCAGTCTAAACCAGAACAGAGTTTTATATTTTGTTTTGTTTTTTAAATTGTGGTGACTTACTCTGTGACCTTACTGAAATAATTTAACCCGTCCTGATTTGACTTCCCTGTGTATAAAATGGGAATAAAACAATTTTATACCTTATATTAAATATATAGGTACCAGCTGATATACTGAGAACTATGTGGAATTTCTGAGAGAAAGCATGTTGTACGTGAATAGTTTTCCTTAGTGTTCACCAAACATTTGTTGAGTTGACTCACATGTGTTTGAGCAATGGTTTAAGAAGAGGCTCTGCCATGATCAGATGCACAAAACCCAGCGTACCAGATACTGAGGAGGCCCTTTTGGGGGAGGGGGGGTCTGCAGAATCCTATGGCCTGATTACAGTAAACACATGTTCTACTCAACCCTTTAAAGAATTCCTCTTGGTCAGTAGTCTCTTTAAAGAAATAGCTGTTTGTAATGATCATAATTTTGATAAAATTACTGGCTTAAAGAATTTTTTCCTTCTCTCTCTGAGTTTCTGGGTATTTAGTTACCTGTAAGTTTCTTTCTGCCTTTTCTTAAAGAAGAAATCCCAAAGTACATTTATTGTCCTGCTGATCTAATGAAAAATCTAAACAAAATTTGAGATTTTTGAGTTTGAGGAACCAATAAAGTTGCTAAACAAGCAAGATGCATCGGAACGTCATCCTAAATATCATGATGTGTGGGACTTACAGAACCTTGAGGAGTATCTCAGAAAGATAATGCCCATGTTGCACGTGTTTGTGTTAATACACTGTCAGTGGTGGTTTTTTCAGGGCTTTCTGAAGGGTTGTGTGTATTTTTAATAGAAGCAAGGTGGAAGGGCTGAAAAGGTACATGTTGTATAGAGATACCTTCAAATCCAAGGATATTTTGAAATTTGTAGAAACTGGGGTGCTGAGAGATTTTAAGAACCATGAGTAAGTCCCTAAAATGCATCCAACTTCCTTTTTTGAGAAAGTTTTTATTTTCTCCCTTTGAAAGATTCAGAATTAGACATGGAGTAACAGGTAGGTTGTATTTAGGCTAACATAACATAAAATTTTACGGTTATACTTTTCAACTGGACATCCCCAGCTCTTCTAATAATAGACCTCTTTCTTCAGAAAAGCTTCCACCTTGGAGGTGGTTTAAAATAACTGGAATTTGGGACCACAGACTGGTGCCAACTGTGATGGTTTCCTGGTGTGTGTTGACAAAGGGTCTGGGGAATTGTTTGGTCGTGATTACCGGTCATTATCTTCTTGGTCATGCTGTACCAACTTGACATTTTTAAGACAGGAAACTGAGTTGCTGCTAATGTTTCTACTTTCTCAAAGTTCCCAGTGAGCCTTTCTTTTTCTCAATGTGTGTGCTTGTTTTTTAAAGAGGGATATTCCTGGGGAAGGGAGATTTATTATTTCTCATAACTGGGTTGTGTTGATAATCTACTCCAAAATGTAGGGTTAGATCACCACCTGAGTCTCAGCTCTTCTGACAGTATTTTTAAAGATTTTTTTTTTAAAAAAGATAATGGTATTGTGCTTATATTTTAAAGAGTCCTTATTATACCTAACAAAATAATTCTTTAATATCATAAGATATCCAGGGACGCCTGGGTGGCTCAGTCGGTTAAGCGTCTGCCTTCAGCTCAGGTCATGATCCCAGGGTCCTGGGATCGAGTCCCACATCGGGCTCCTTGTTCCGCAGGGAGCCTGCTTCTCCCTCTGCCTCTGCCTCTCTCTCTCTATCTCTCATGAATAAATAAATAAAATCTTTAAAAAAAAATATCATAAGATATCCAGTAAGTGCTCAGATTTCCAGTTGTCTCATAAATGTTTTTCAGGTGGTTTGTTTGAAACAGGAACTATGGGTCAGTCTGTATTTTAAGACTCTCTTAGTTTTTTGTTAAAGAAACTAGTTTGTCCTACAGACTAGATTTGTCTGATTGCTTGCCTGTAATGTAGTCCTCTGTATTTCCACTAGATTAGCACTTGGATCTGGAGGCTTCCCATATTAATATCCCCCTTTTTTTGCAATATTACTTCATAATTGATCATTTGTCCTTCCATCAAGAGGCAGATAATGTCTGGCTGATTCTGCCTTTTTGGAATGTCAGCACCATTAATATCTAACACCTGGATTTAGTGATTCATTGGGGGTTGCAATATGATGACATGCTATCACCCCTTGTTCACTTATTAGCTGGACTATTTCTATAAAGAGGAACTTTCCCTCATACGCAATTTGCTTACCCAGTGGTGCGTGTGACCTGGGTAAATATACTTAGTTTTGTTATTTATCAGTTGTCAAAATGGTGAGTTGGTCTGTCATGCTCTAGTGGTGACCAGTGAAGGTTTTTTTGTTTGCTATGTAACGAATGAACTCATGAAGAGAGGCCTATTAGGAGAAGAGCTGAGGGTGTCCAGTTGAAAAGTAAACTATCATGATACATTTTATCAGTAAGCCTAAAGAAAACTTTAACCTATTATTCCATACCCTTTTGAGACTTTCAAAGGGAAAAAAATAAAAGCTTTCTCTAAAAAAGCTAGTACCTGGTAGTTAATATCCTTATTGATGCTCAAGTTGTGCCGTCTTTGGCCAATGGGAGCCTCTTCAGGTCAGCCCCCAAGTCTTGACAGACCATGGCTTCCTTGCTGTCTGGTTGACAGGATGCTCCAGGCTCATCTTGTCTATTTATAATCCCAGACCTGGAATCAGCCATTTCTTCAAGGAGCCTGCTTCCTTTAGGTGGAGACCATAATCTGGATTTCCAGGGTTGGAGAACATATTTCTTTTTAGGCAGGGCTCCACATGTTTGAAGACTGTTTTGACTAGAACAAAAGGAGTTAATGCTAGCATTCTAACTTTAAACTCTAAATATACCAGAGCTTTACTCTGACACCCTGAGTGGGGGTTGGAATGATCTAGTTCTGTCATTTTCCCTGGTCTCCATAGCTATATTAAGATCCTCGTAGCGTGTAATGTGTGCTTCTTTTTTGTCTGTGTCTTATTGGGAATCCACACTGACATAATAACATGTTGCCTTTCACTTCCTATCAGATATTTGGCCAGATGGCTTTTCTTCCAGGCTGAATAGTCTCAGGGTGACCTCTGTGGACACATCCTCTGAGGGCTCTTGTTGGTAGAAAATAAATGTTCTTTTTTATTTTTCTTCTCTAAAATAGAAACATATTATTAGCCGGATATGCAGTTTCTCAAATACTACTGAGACGGAGGGTAGATGAGTTATCAGATCCTGGAATCATTCCCTGGGTTAATCTATAACTTCAGTTTCCCAACCAAACCACAGCATTGGTTTGAAAGAAATGCTTAAGACAGAGGGGTCACAAACTCCGTTAGTTCATAATGCCCCAGGGTCTTTGGTATTATTTTCCATGGTGCCTGTAGGTCAAAAGAAATACCTAACTGCCCATTGCATGAAGTAGGTCCAAACAGCTTGAGTGGAAATGAGTGTAATATCTGCCAGTTGTAGCTATGTTTTCCTTGAAATTTAAAAAAATCCCACAGTGCCCCTTTGAGTCCCTGTGTCCCACCTCAGGGAATCCTAAGGAGACACACCTTCCTTTTAGGACGTTGTTGTAGAAATCACACTCTGGATACCTATTATGTAATACCACATTCTCTCCCCTACCTCCATCAAAATTTGGCCTTAAGAGGAAAAATGTATTAAATACTAAACATGTAGATGATAGAAACAGATTTCCTTCACATTAAAGTTACGCATATCGAGATCTTAAAAACTATTTTAATCTATGCAGCCTTGTCGTGCTAATACTAGTGAAGATTTGAATCATAGTAATACCCAGTATTTAGTTGTTTTTTTTTTTTAAAGATTTTATTTATTTATTTGACAGAGAGAGACACAGCGAGAGAGGGAACACAAGCAGGGGGAGTGGGAGCGGGAGAAGCAGGCTTCCCACAGAGCAGGGAGCCCAATGTGGGGCTGGATCCCAGGACCCTGGGATCATGACCTGAGCCGAAGGCAGACGTTTAACGACTGAGCCACCCAGGCAGCCCAGTTAATACCCAGTATTTAGTTAAATCCCAGAGTAGGGAACCTGACTCCTTTGGAATTGGAGCACTCTAAAAGCAGTGAGATTAATATTTAGCCAAAATGGCGTCTCAAATTCTGATTCCAGATAAAAGAATCATTGACTTGAGTAATGTAGGAAAATTCCTATTTAGGGATAAATAGGGCAATTTTAAACTTCATAGAGCCTGTTGTACCATGTCATTTTGTGCGTGCTAATCCAGATTAACATTATATACAGGCTTACGGTGTTGACTTCAGAAAGTATTTTGCTGTGTGGCGCCTTGCTTTGAGTCTGACTGCTTGAAGAACACAGTTAAGAAAAAAGTCAGTGAGGGGGTGACTCAGTTGGTTAAGCGTCTTCCTTCGGCCCAGGTCATGATCCCAGGTTTCTGGCATCCAGCCCCTGAGTCCACATCAGGGCTCCCTGCTCAGCGGGGAGCTTGCTTCTCCCTCTCCCTCTGCCCCTCCCCCTGCTTGTGCACGTGCACGCGCTCTCTCTCTCTCTCTCTCTCTCTCTCAGATATATAAATAAAATCTTTAAAAAAAAGAAAAGAAAAAAGTCAGTGACCTGGTGGAAGCCAGATTATCTCCCCGGCAGCCATTTCCCTCTGAGGGACCTGAGATTAACAGAAGGCTGACCTTGGGCTGTCAGAAAAGCCACAAAACAAATTCCTGGTTGGCTGAGGAGGATTGGGGGTGGGGTGGGATTTAGTGGTGATCCCAACAACTTTCAGAATTTGTGCATAAAAAGTTCTACAGTTTTTTCCCCCTCCTGTTACTTTTAAAAATCAGGTTATTTATTCCTTCCTAGGTATGGTTGGCTATGGTTAGAAACAAGTTCCTGACTAGGTAACATGAGTCCCTTTATTCTCCCCCCACCCCTCCACCATAGAGAGAGGTAAAGGGAAGGTAGTAAACTAATTGCCAGCAGGAGAGATTTTTAGTTAGACTTCAGAAGAAGGTCCTTCATGCTGGAGAAGCTAGACTGATGCCAAGATGAAATGACAGTCCTCATCTTGTAGATTCTTGAGGAAAAGTCATCACTTCCTGAAATGGTTTAAGGAGGGCTTCCACCAAAAGATGAGTTACTAGCTGGCTCTCAAGCTCTCTGGCCATTTCAGATTCATTAAACATGCTTCACCAACAACACGTACCTTTCATCACTCCTCTGCCTCTAGCAACGGGAGGGTCCAGAAGCAGTAAGGGATGGGGGAGAGGAAGATTCTCTAAGAAGAGGACTTCTAGAGAGTTTGAAACTGTAGCCTGTGGTTTAGGCTCTGACGCTTCTGGCCTACCACGTACTGGAATACAAAAGGCGGGGGCGTCTTACTTGTAACATCTCAACAGTAGGTGTCCTTTTGCCTTGTAACTTAATAGTTTGTATGATCTCCCTAAGCTTTCCCCCCCCCCCTTTTAATTTTAAAAGGCCAAGACAAATGTGAGAGGTTGATAGAGATTTGGTCAAATCTCAGATAAGCAGAGAGAGCGGTTAGGGGACCATCTCCAGAGTCAAGGTTCCTATGATGATGGAGATGCTCCAGGTCTGATCGGAGCAACAGTTGAGGGAGTGAGGAAGAGGGGAAGGATTTGCGAGAGCTGGAGGAGGTAGAAATGGAAGTTGATCATTGAGGGAATGTGGAGTGAGATGATTCTCAAGGGTATCTCTCGTTTGTGGCTGTACTTGAAACATAAAAACCACTTCCCTGAGGGTAGGACAAAACCTTTCGGTGCGCCGTCTCCACGACTGTTCCCACAAATGCCATCCGCCTGAGGGCTGAATGAGTCCAGTGAAGCTCTGCTCTTTGCATCTGTTGGACCTCCCCGGTCCGTGGCTTCCGTAGCACGACCTTTCCCCAAACACTCCGGTAGCGGTCGCCATCTGCCGGGCTCTGGGCTGGGTGCTTTGTGAGCTCACTTCATCTCACAGGAGCCCTTGAGGTAGGTTCTCTTAATCCCCGTGTGCAGGAGCCGAAATGGAGGCACCGCGCGGGTCACTTCCCGAGATGACAGGGCTCGCGAGCGGCAGGAGGGGTACTGTGGGCACTGTGTGCCCCCAGCAGCCTGGCTCCCGGCTCTTCTTCCGCACCGGCTTCCCCCTCGGCTGTCATCTGTTGAGACTGCCACCCGGACCCGGACCCTGCGTTCTCTGCACAGGCGCCTGGCGTGGGCCTGCCTGGGGTGAGGAGTGAAGCAGCTACACAGCTCATTTAGATGTTGCTTCTCAAGGAAAGTCACAGACTTTAGACGCAGTGGGACTTTTTACATTTTGCTTGCTTATTTTTGCTTTTTAGCACCGCGGAAGGGACGGGAGGGTGACCGAGAAGAGTCGGAAGAAAAGCAAAGGTTAAAAGGAAGCTTTGTAACAGCAAGGCAGCTGCCTTCTTCAGAGCTGTGCTGAACAGTCTCGCTTCCCGTAACTCAGCCCCACGCACCTTCCAGATTCCTCCTGCGTGCACGCGGCAGCAGGTGTGCTCACCCTCCCGTCCGAATGGAAAAGGATCGTGCAGGAGGTTTCCTCCTGAGAGCTTCTCACCCGCTTTCACGTAGGTTCCACGGTGCAAGCTGACAGGATGTGACGTTAACTCTGCTCATACTTCTTTCCTTCCGTTAGTAAAATACAGCATCTTTAAAAGTATTCTGACCCATATAACTTTTCAGTTATTTCATCCAGCGAGCATCTGGAGGCGTCCAGTCAACACATAGCTATTTGAAACCTAAAAGTTCTGGAAGAACATTTCAAATAAACCCAGTTTTCCTTGTGACCTTGGATAAGAGGCTATTAATCAATTGCTTAATTGTAACCCTCCTATAATAATAGTCAGGAAGAAAAATTTATAGTAGTTTTGCAGTGAATTGAGGATACAGTTACCCTCTATTTTCATTGTATTTTACTTTAAAACACATACAGAAGTTGACTTACTTATCACTTGTGTCCACAATAGAGTCCATATAGATTTTTACTCTCGAAACAAATGAAACATTGGATTTTATTTTTTAATTTGTTCTAAGAAAATTTTCTGGGTATATATCTTAATGAAAAATTAAAAAAAAATGTATAATATGTTCGTGCGACATCGCTTTTAACAGCAAAAGTATCCAAGCTCATTGTCTAATAACTGGGGACTGGTTTGGTTAAATAAGGGTACATCCCCTTGACAAAATGTCTTTATTGTCATAAAAATTATTATGAACAGTGTAGCAACAGAAGAAAGGCTTGTGATGTTTTAAAAAGCAGAATATGGGAGTTTCTATTGTGGTTACAGCTAGGAAAAAACGAAGCTTGTAGGCCCAAATTAGATTGTAATAGAAAATTAAACGTTGATTGGTTGGAGACTGGAAATCAAAGCAGGAGACATTTCTCCCTTTCCATTGACGTGAGGGAGGGAGGGAAGTGTACAGGGAAGTGGGAAATGGGTAAAATGGGAAGCTGGGATGTGAGGGAGCGAGCAGTTCCTGCAGCTGCCTTGGCAGCCTCTGGAAGGAACGGTGTAGAATGGTTAAGAAGACAGCACAGTGGGTAGCATCCCACGTTCAGGCTGGGGGAACGCAGAGGAAGCAGCCGGGGTCCTTTCAGAGGGTTACCGTGGTGATAGCGTGCCGGCCATTCTTTCCAGCTCCTCTGTGGTTGAATTAGATATTTTTATTTTAGATAAAAGTACCGGCATTTAAAGATGTATTTATTTAGATATAGTTATTTAAACATTAGGTATTTATGTGCTCAGAACCATTTTAACGTCCAATTTGAGCTGCTATATTATTTTGGTATTTCCAGACCAAATATCTCACTAGTGAGGATTTTTGACCCCATTTGAAATATTTGAAGTATGAGTTCTAAATTATGAGTATAGTCTATAAAAGAATTTGAGCAGCTTCTCTGCTGAGAATTAAGAGAAATAATGACTTCCTCCTATAATTTATAGTAGTTTTGCAGTGAGTTGAGGATAAAATCATCTATCTTGCTTTTGGAAATGATTCCTTTGGCAGACAGGGCTCAGGGGGGATTTCTCACTCGAGCCTCCCAAAATCTGCTTATGTTGTCCTCCTGGTATGTTGGATTCATTGGATACAAGATGCCATCAGTTGTAAACCACACCATTATTTTAGGCAGTCCTTATTGTACGATGCTGTCGATTACAAGGCAAAGCTTAAATTCAGATGTTAAAATGTACAAAAATGTGTACCTTAGAATTTTAAAAATGGGATTATGTATATGTCTTTGTTTACTTATTTATATTATAGGTGAGGATATTTAACAAGTTTGAAAATAGTTAATCTAGATTCCTTAAAGATAGCCCAGACTTTCTGTTTGTGATAACCCTATCCCAAGCGCCCAAATGGTTATTTCAGTTAATCGTGAAGATTGATAAGTCAGCTATCTCCCCTTTCCTGTTTGGCGTGAGTAAAGGCAGCTCATCCAAATAGGCAAATGTGGTGTGACCAATTTAAGACAAGCATTTAATTTAATTGTATTTTAAACAGGATACATTGTGGACTGTTTTAAACAGGATACATTGTGGACTGTTAGGGGTGTAACAAACGGTGAAGAAGAGAAAATTCTTGTGAGTAATTTAAAATGGACCTTTGGAAGAGCTCCCTAAGTGCCTCTAAATGCTGAGATTGTTTTGAGGCTGTGTAATCTCACATCTGACCTTAGTCTGTTTCCAAGGGCCGAATTCAGGGTAATGCTTTTCCTTAGAACGGGCAAAGGGGACCTTTTTCTGTAAAGAGCCAGAGAGTAAATATTTTAGGCTTTGTGAGCCATATGGCGTCTGTCATAACGATTCAGCCCTGCTGTTGTAGTGTGAAACCAGCTGTAGGTAATCCATACATGAGTAAGTAAGGCTGTGTTCCCGTCGGATTTTATTTATGGATGCCAAAATTTGAATTTTATGTAATTTTCACGTATCACAAAGCATTTTTCTTTTAAACCATTAAAAAATGTTAAGAACTGTTCTTAGGTCGCAGGCCACATGAAAAACAGGTGGCAGGCCAGAGTTGGCCCACAGAGTTCCCAGACCTCTGCCTTAGTGGAAATTTAAGCCAAGTTTTCTAGGCATATGTAGGGCAACTATTTGAACCTTCTCAAGGAATTTAATAGTCCCTGCTTTTGGCCTTGAGAGACCTCCGGGTTGAGCTTTCCCCTCCTGCAAGTGGGTTGGCAAAGAACAGCACCTAATCCTTTGGCTCTTTTAAAGGATATCCTTTTCCTGAGAAAGTTTTAGTTCCTCCCATATTAGTGATTTTGCCTATAGATTTAAATCAAGCTTATATTTAACAAAATATAGTAGAAAATCAATAAAAGAATAATTTGCTTGTAAAACAGTCATTAAAGCCTTGAAAAATAGTAGCTAAAGCTATTATATACAGTGTTATTCACTGTCTTTTTTTTTTTTTACAAAGATTTATTCCATAAAGCCTTATTTTAGTTTACTATCAGAAAAAAATAATACACACCTTCCTCTCTCTCTCCCTCCCCCCGCTCCTTTCTTTCTGTATCCATCTGTGTGTCTGTCTATCCATTCATATATGGAATAAAAACTTTATAACGCAATTAATTCCCATTTTGCCTTATTTCTGGGTCATTTTAACACTTGCAGTATGTCCAGTGCCACAAGCCATCTCATCGTTCCGTAAATGCACGGGATAAAGTGATTTGTTGAGCCATCGTACATGCCATGTACGATCCAATAAGCACATTGCTTGGATTTATTTATTTCACTAACCTTGTGAGAGAGAGATGATTATGGCCACTGTTGACAGATGGAGAAAAAGTAAGGGTTTAGAGGTAAGTGGCCGCCCCAAGGCCTCGGAGCTGGGATTGATAGACCCAGATGGTCTGCTCCACAGCCCATGCTCTCAGTAACTACCCCAGCAGGCGCCAGGCTTCTCGACATGGTGGGGAACAGGAAAAATACAGTGTTTGTGTGGCACGGCCCTGTGACTGGACACTGGTTGAGAAGGTCCGCACTTCCCCGTGGCAAAGAAATTCTGTTTATCAGCCACCTCCACTAGCAGATAAGCTGTCTGCTGGTTCAGGCCTTGTACATTTCGGCTAGTGTGGTATCCTCAGTACCTGGCACACAGCACTCATTGATGAAATGAACCAAGAGTATTTAATAAATCATCTGTCTTGCTCTCTTTTTTATCTCCCTTGGAGGAATTCGCTTAGGTTATGTGAACCAGATCAGCTCCATGCCCATACCCTCGACTGCCCAGCGTCATCCCCGAGAGAGAGCACGCTGCAGGACTCACTCCATTTCTTCCTTATCTGCTGCTTTCCTTCGATTCTAGCGAATGGTAGCAACGTCCATCTCGTCACCTTGGCCAGTGACCTGGGAGTCATCTTTCAACTTGTTACGATTAGTCTCTTAGATAAGTCTCTTCAGCTCTGCTTTCTCTTCAATTTTTTTTCTCTCTGTTGCTGCCAGATTGATCTAAATCATAAAACTGATTTGTCAACCCCTTATTTAAAAGTCTTCAGGGGGTTCTGCCATTTCTTACTGCAACATTTCTCAATGGTGATGTCACTCCACTTGGCTATGTGATAGCCAGTTGTGACTTGTGGGGTAATATTTAAAATCTAAGTTTGCCAATGGTTTGATTTTTTTTTTTTTTTTTTTTTTGCCCTTTCAGTAAATAGGAACAGATTTAGGATTACCCCTACAATAACATCAGTCTTGGCTGCTTGCGTTCGAAAATTTTCTTGAAACGAGAGGAGGGAGCGGAATTATAATTTCGTCCTGCCGACTCTATCTTATTTGTGAAGCAGCTTCGAGGGACTGTTCCAGATGTGTTGTCAACAGTCGCTGCTCTTATGAGCTTTCATGACTCCCAGGGCCCTTGCTTCCCACCCCATACCTCCCCAAAGGAGACAAAACAAGAAAAAGAAGTCTCCATTCACCGTGGTATTTTCTGTAGTTTTTCATGTTTTATGGGTAGAGAGGGCAGTTGATTTTGTAAAAACAATGTGTGCCCACAGAGGAGAGCTCTCTTACATGTGAACACTACCAAAGCTCCCAACGCCCCTCCCCCGCCCCCCAAAATGGTGAGGACCACTGGTTTCTGTGGAGGAAGGGGCCACCTTCCTGTCGTTGCTTAGAAGACCAGCTGGAACCATGCCTGTTGTTCAGGCTCATCTCTGTAATCCCGCCTCACGCACTGAGCTCTCTAGACGGCAGACCACCTACACCTTTACCCGGCTGCCTGGGTCTCTCATGACATACAGTCTGCATGTGCCTTCACTGCCTCCTGGCATCAGTGCTGCTAGGCTGATGCAGGGCACCCTGCTCCACATTGCAGCCTGTTACCTTCATCTCTGCTTCTCAGCCCAGCTGGCCGCCGATAGGAGCCCCGAGGTGCGTGGGTAAGGAGCGAGTGCACGGATTCGCTGTTCCAACCAAACCTTACTTTGGATTTTAGAATTACAACTCTGTGCCCACCCCTCTCACAGTAAAAATGGCATCCATTTTTCCTGGACAAAGAGTGGCCTTTGACACCATTCAGTTACTTTTGTTTAGATTTGGTAAAAAAAAAGGAGATAAGAGGTAGGGATGGCAAATCCTGTTGTAGGGGGAGATGAATGTACTGTCCACTTCTAGCTTTTGAGATAAAAGGTATCATGAGCTGGCTGTTTCCAAAGGAGTTTCTCGCCACAACCTTAGGGCTGTCCTTCCATGTTCAAGAACAGGAATATCTTCAGGATTCTTGAGAGAGGGTCCCTGTCAAGTAGGTTTTAGTTCAGTGACCTTCCCTTATAGGCCTTGATCTGGTCATCTGTTTGCTTCAACAAGTAGGGCCCAGAGCACCTTCAATTTTAGCCTCTAACATGTTCTGCCACCACCAGAGCTGAGAAAGGAAAAGAGAACTTCTTTTCTAACCCAAGTAAATAAATGTGTATATAGAGGGCTTACTGGTGTCACTTTCTTGAGGAGAGCACGTAGCTGAACTAGTTGTAAAATAATACTGGTTTTGGGCGCCTGGGTGGCTCAGATGGTTAAGCGTCCGCCTTCGGCTCAGGTCATGATCCCAGGGTCCTGGGATCGAGTCCCACATCGGGCTCCCTGCTCCTTGGGAGCCTGCTTCTCCCTCTGCCTCTCTCTCTCTCTCTCTGTCTCTCATGAATAAATAAAATCTTTAAAAAAAATAATACTGTTTTTTTTTAAGATTTTATTTATTTGAGAGAGAGCAAGAGCATGAGAGAGAGCACTAGCAGGGGGCTGAGGGAGAGGGAGAAGCAGACTCCCCCCTGAGGAGGGAGCCCAACACGGGGCTCAATCCCAGGACCCTGAGATCATGACCTGAGCCGAAGTCAGATGCTTAACTGACTGAGCCACCCAGGCACCCCTAAAATAATACTGTTTTAATTATCTTGCTATAGTTGGGGGATTGCCACCATTCATTGAGCACCCAAATGCTAAATCCTGTACTCCACGTTAGGTATGTTAACTCCCTTAGATCCTTACAACCCCACTTGGAAGGGAACCTGTCATGGTCTTCATTTTATAGATATGCAAACTGCAGCTCAAGTAGGTTTAGTAACGGAGGACCCCAGGGATCATAAATCACAGAGCTGGAATTTGAACCCAGGTCTGATTTCAGATCCTGTGTTTGTCCACCACCATATTGCCTCTAGAATTTGATCGTGGCCACACGTCTACTAAGTGATAGAACTCACATTTGAACACCCCTCTGCCTAAGAACCAGTTCTGAGAAAGGGATACAGAAGTGTGAGGCTCTTGCCTTCTAGAAACTTTCTGGAGAGGAGAAAGGTAAATGTATATGAGACAGTTAATAGTACAAGATAATCTATAATTTAATTGATAAGTTACATAAGTGCTTCAGGAAAATGATTTTGTGTCTTGAGTTCAGAGGGCTGTATTATAATTGCTGCCATTTCCAGTATTATTCTTATGACTTCATATATCTATAAGGAATCTGAAAATATATCATCATAGTGTCTTTATTTCAAGAACTTATTGTACTGTAATTGCATGGCATGATTAAGTGAAGAAGAGTGTCATCGAGGCTGGCATATTTCAGATCTCCGTTTTAGAAATGAATTTAACTTGAGCCTTGGGTTGTTTGGATTTATATGGAGCAACATAAGAAAGAAAAGCCTTCCAGGAGCAAAAAATCACAAGAAGGAGTCAGATTGGTAACGAGCATGTTGTGCCTGCGGAGTAGATCAGGTAGGGTAGGGTCAGATACTGGGCTGCTGTTGACCTGGGCATGAGCAGCACAAAGAATGCGGTATTAAATGAGAGAATTGTTCATTTTCCCATCGCTCACCTGTGTTTCCTTGGGGGTACTTCAGGGCACCATAGTTCTCTAGTTTCCACTGGTGCATGGGGTGCTCTGCATTATGCTTTAATGTGGCGGTCGGGGCTCACTGGACTGGAGAAGAGTCTCAGGCAGGGGTGGGGCCGGTCCTGATCACCCTCTCCGTGAGTGCATATTTCACCTGAGATAATAACTTCAGCCAGCACAGTATTCCCTGGTTGCTTTGTTCAGTGTCTGTACGGCACAGGATCCAAATCCTACCACCCTTTCTTACTTTGAGAGTCGAAAACCTGGCAGATCGGCTCATCTTCCAGGCCCCTGCAGAAGCTCCTATCAAGCCAACAGCTCGCCTGCCAGCCAGCAGGGCAAAAGGAATGACGTGGCCCTTAGCCCGCCCCTCAACCTCAGGTTGAAAGTCGCCCCTTAATGATGGACATCCTCTTCCCTTCAGCACTGCCATGATTACTCTTTCATGTTTTAAATGTGATCTGTGTTGTTAACATGGTATTCCATATGCAAGCTAAAGCTCATGGCATTGAAAGACTGATTCCTTAATTTCCCTGCCCGTCTCTTGCCTATCAGCCCAGCGGTAAGCACTGCTGACTCCTTTTCCTGTCTCTTCTAGTGTTTGCTTCTGTATTTTACAAATAATGTCTACATCGCTGTTTGATGATTAATTCCAGGTCTCTTTTGACTTCTTGTTGAATAGGATTTAACTCTCGGGCACCTGGATGGCTCAGTCAGTTAAGCGTCTGCCTTTGGTTTGGGTTGTGATCCCAGGGTCCTGGGATGGAGCCCCACTTTGGGCTCCCTGCTCCTCGGGGAGCCTGCTTCCCCCTGATCCTGCGTGCTCTCTCTCTCTCTCAAATAAATAAATAAAATCTTAAAAAAAGAAAAAAAAAGATTTAACTCTCATTCTCCTCCTCATGTTCCCCGCTTCCCTTGTCCTCTTCATACCATCATATCGGATTTTCTGGTGCCATCATCAGTCAGTGTTTACTTTTTTTTTTTTTTTTTTAGTCAGTGTTTACTTTTGAGTGAGTATTGGTCAGTGTAGAGCTCTATGATATACATTCTCTTGTACGGTGTTTGGTGTTTGATTTTTTTCCCAGCAAATATTTGCCTTGCTCTTTCAGCTGCCAAGTTTTTATCTGTTACCTAAGTCCCCATCCTTTCTATGTGGCTATTAGATCTGTCAACCACCTACCAATATTATTTTCCAAGTGTTTGGCTCTGTCAGTTCTCTTTCTTTCCTAGGGCTTCTCCTTCCCCTGCCCCAGGGTGGACGAGGTGCACACAGCCGTCATCCTGGCTACTGGTTTCATTTTAACGTACCTCGCCTTGTTAGGATGTGGGAGCCAGCAAGCAGACTTCTGGTGCAATTTACCTCGTACCTCTTACTGACCCCCCATTTTGGACCCCCAAATCTCCAGGGATGGTTCTTTGAGAATCTGATGAAAGCTCCGAGCACTCTTCCCAGGAAAATAGTTGCACAAACACAAAATTTGGCATGTCATTTTGTGAATGTCTGAAAACACATATGTAACTTACATATAATACTTTGGGGGATGTAATCTTAGCAACTGTAGAGTTCAAATAAGCCTTTAGTGCCTAAGCTCTAATAGTATAAGTCCAACTCTATCGTACCCGAAAATATCCTATTTTTACCAATAAATAGTTCTTTTCTCTTGAGCATTTTATCATTTCTTAGTATTTGATGGAATGAAATTTTAATCCCTTGTGGATGTATGGCCAGCTAGAATCACTTCTCTGTTACATTTTGCAACCTTTGATGTTAATTTATTTCTCCCTCCAACTGTTCTTTATATTGATGTAGCTGGGAAAATGAAGTTTGCTCTGGTAACACTCTGAGTATTTGTTGAGTTGAACTGAAATGATTGAGGAGCTGCCTTCCCACAAGCACACTGTAACCTAGCATGATAACTCCCAATTAAAGAGACACTACAGACAGATTCTAATCTTCCTAATTAACAGCTGCCTTCTGGGGTCACTGGCAAGAGGGATTTTTCCGTCTGCAAGGAAGAAAGTTACACTATCACACAGTCACTCTGTTAAGCTCCTATTAAGACAAACTCCAAGGGACTGTATGTACTTAGATTAGAATTTCATTGTATTGAATATTGCTTGAAGTAAAGTGGTCTGTGGCTGAGGTCTGTAATGTGCCTGTGTTTGCCTACTCATTGAGTAGCTGCCGCGTACCAGATAGTGACTTTAGTTTGAAGTAGGATATGACCTATGTTCTTAGTCCTCAGAGATTATTTTTTAGCCATTCATTGTGAGTGACTAAATTCTGAAAAGTGAAAGACGGAGTTTAACTAAATGCCAACTTTTAAAAATGTCAAAATAATCAGATTTCCACCAGTTTTGTTATATGGCACATTAATTGTAATGTTCTATCTTAATTGAGTTGTTTTCTCAGATTTCCAAGTACTTCATTGATCTTAGTAGAAGAGGACAACAGGGAGTGTTTTTAGTCAGTATCGACAGACTGAAATAGAAAAAGTATGACGGCTTATGTCACCAGCCCTTCCTTGAAATCGTCAATAATATTACCATCATTTAGATTTTAAAAAAAGAAGACGCTGTCGCTTGAGAATGTGAAACTGATTCTGTTTGGACAACTTTTAGTGAAAAGAGCGTGAGGTACCGGGTGAAGACTGTTCTTCAGTCAGCTTTTAGTATGTGGTGGTGAGAAAGCAAAGACAGGCGAGGCTCTCACAAGCCCTGGTTAAAGGACAGACTCATTACCAGGCATCTTGACTTGGTAAAGGGTCCAAGGCTATAGAATATTTGAGACAAAAGGCCAATATTGGGATGTTAAAATACCGATGTAAAGTGAAACCTTAAAACAAGTTTGAAGGGGCACCTGGGTGGCTCAGTCGGTTAAGCGTCTGCCCTCAGCTCTGGTCATGATCCCAGGGTCCTGGGATGGAGCCCGGCGTCGGGCTCCCTGCTCAGTGGGGAGCCTGCTTCTCCCTCTCCCTCTGCCCCTCCCCCCTGCTTATGCTCCCTCTCTCTCTCAAATAAATAAATAAAATATTTTTATAAATAAATAAAAGAAGTTTGAAGATAAATCGCAAGAAACAGTAACAAACTAACTCAATGTGAAAGCAAGTCTATTTTGACAAACAAAAGGCAAAGTTACAGTATTTTTTTTTCTTTTTTTAAAAAAAAGTCATGTTTAATCTTCTGTGTACATTTTGTAGAATCTGAGTGTTGTATTTTGCTCAGGAAAGAGAATAAATTGGATGCAGTGGCTGATTTCAGTCCCTTTTAAGTAGCTCTGCTGTGTTTTAGGATAATCTCTCCAAGGATAATGATAGATATGAATCAGTTAATTGTTTAATGAGGCTGAGGAGCATAATGCTGAAGCTCGGTCATGCAAAATTTAATATTTCTAGCATCGATCACAGCTGTTGCCACTGGTTAGAAGTTACCGTATCTCATGTGCACACACGCACGCACACACCAGTGTGCAGACGCAGGGAGGGGAGCAGTGGCTTTGTTGTAGAGAATACGCTTTTCTCCCCGGTCAGGCTGAGACCCTCATGGAGACGCTGCTGCTGGATGCTAGGTAAAGCGCCTTCAGGTGGAAGACAGGGCCGTGTTCATGCTCTGACCCTCACCCCTCTGTCATCGGGGTCCCAGCGGGTGCTCTGCCTTCAGGCTTCCCTCCCTTTGCCTGTGCACTTGCCTGTCTACCCGAAGTGCCTCCTCTTCTCTCTGGGCCTGATCCCTCTTCCCGAGACGCCTGACGTCGTTTTCCCTGTGTGTTCTTCTCTGACACCTTGTTCACACCCATGCATTGATCATGCCCCATTTTACTGGCTTCACCTCCAGTCCTCTGTTAATTATTCCTTATGAAACCTTCTCTGTTCAAATGACTGGGTGGTTTCTGTCTCCTAATTGGACCCTCACCAGTGTCGGCGTCCTCTGCCTGGAACGTCGAATGCACATACAGAATCGCCCAGGCCCCGCCCAGGCGATGCCTCACTCATTCATTCCACCAACATATGAGCTCCTACTGTTGGATAGGCACTGGGCCCTACTCCGGGGTTAAGTAAGACCGGGCTTGAGCCCAACAGGAGCTCCGAGGCTAGGAGAAGAGAAGAGTAAGTCGTCAAGTGTGTCGAATTAGAGAGGTAGGAGTGTGTGTGTGTCTGTGATATTGTTGGGGGAATAGAATAAAACAGAAAACTTAAAAAGAAAATTTGAGTGTTGTGCCTCTGGGAGCTGAAAGGATAAATAAATGAAAATGCAAGAAATTGATAAATATTTACTGCTTTCAGTGTAAGTGATGCCCATAATTTTGTTTTGTTCTTTTCCATTTGTGAATGTTCTTTCTCTTTGCACAAAGCACTTGAGGTGGGTAAGGTTTTCATTCATCTCATCTCTGTTCCTAAGGGCAGGAACTGTCCTTTATCTTAATCACCTTGTACCCATAATGCCTCTCATCTAGTAGGTGCATAATAAATGGTAGATGACTGAAGAAAGGCTAACTATACTGAGTTCATATTCCCTGGTTTGTTTTTTACTCCAAATCAGTCAGTGTTTTCTTATGTTGACAGTTCAGGAACCATTCCAAGCCACTTGTTTTGGGGCTTGAGGTGTGAACAGGAAGGGTCAATCAGCTCGAGTGCTTGTTCTCGTTTGTTCCTCTTCAGCCATTTACAGATAATATCGATCATCTCAGGTGTGCGTCAAGCAGTGTTAAATACTTTGTAGACCTCTAATTCTCTGGTATCCCTGTATGACAGGTGTAGAAATTGAGGTTAAGTAAGTTGCTCAAGGCTACGCTGAGAAAATGTGGCCGATGTCACCCTGAGTGGTTCCCGTGGTCAGTCAGGTGCCCGCCCTGCTCACGTGCACACGTAGACATCACCCAGAAGCCTTTTTTCCTCTCGAGAGACACAGTCGCCTCCTTCCTAGTCCTAGAGACACAGCCCTGTGGCCCTCCAGGCACCTTGACGTCCAGGCACATGTGAACAGGGGTTGGGAAACCTGGGAAGGGCCAAAAGTCTCTTCCCATCTTCTCATCGAAGTGTAGCCACTTGCTGGCGAGTTGAAATCTGGCCCAGGTGATGGCCAGCGTTTCTTTGCGTGAAAGGTCCGTTGAAGTGAAAGCTCAGGGGGAATGTCTGTGCACTTTCATTACACACTAACCCTCGTCCGCTCTCTTGCTTCCCAGGTGCTCTTACCTCCGTACGATGACGCTGCTGTGAACAGTGCTGCTAAGGAGCCTCCACCACCTTACGTGTCCGCCTGAGCCCGCGAGTGGGGGGCCCGAGAACAGCAGCTTGATTTCCAGACGTCAGAGCGATAGCTCTTTCTTTGCACTTCTGTGATGAGCTCTCTGAGCTTGTTTGTTGCTGAAATGCTCCCGTTTTTAAATGTAGATGTTAAGTTGAAACCCTCTTTAGTTTTAAGCATATGCTTCGCTAGAGCACGGTGATAGACTCACTGTAGAGTTCTCTGTGTGGGGCGGGGGGGGGGGGCGCAGTGGGCTTCCCTTGTCTTCCCGGGGGTTCCCTAGGCACTGAACCTTCCCAGCAATCTCGATGAGCCCGGAGTCAGAGAAGTCTGGTTTTGTCCCTCCTGGGCCTCGGAGTCAGGGAATTCATCACATTTTCCCCCTGTGTTCCCTCTTATCTCTTTTGGAAAGTGTAAAATAAAATCAAAATTAGAGAATGCTTTTCCTCAGCCATTCCAGTATTTGAACAAACCCTTCAAACCTTACAGAACAGGCATATCAATTGTGTGATCCTTGCTCTAATTAGGGAAATAGGAGTCCATATCTATATAAATAAAACAAGAATTTCCTGAAGATTCTTTATGACTTAAATTCAATGACAGTTTGTATTTGCTGTTCAAGGATTTTGTCCACGGGCGGGATTGAGACCCTTCCACAATCCCAGGCGGTGACCGCGGCCACTCTCCGACGGCTGGTCTTGAACGCCCCGTGTCTGGGGTCACGGGGTGGCGTGTGCTGCCTGTGTTACAGTGGTGGAGCAGATGCGTTTCGTACCGCTTGGTGCTCCCTTCCTCCCGGTTTCCCATGCCCACCCAGGACCCTTTTCACTAAAGATTTGCGTAAGAGTATGAAAAAAGGTCTTCTTCTCTCCCTGCAAGGCGCATCCCACCATTTTGAAATTCCCAGTATGCTCAGACACCTGTTCAAATGTAAAACGGTCTTCAGAAAGGTGAGGAGGAGTGCTTTTCTTGTGGAATGCTCTTATCTCGCCTACCTGAATTTCAAGGAACTTTCCTATATTCAC
The DNA here is from genome assembly GCF_054177405.1 of Leptonychotes weddellii. Lineage (NCBI taxonomy): Eukaryota > Metazoa > Chordata > Mammalia > Carnivora > Phocidae > Leptonychotes > Leptonychotes weddellii. The sequence goes on from NC_138372.1 coordinate 135,902,313, forward strand.
ATGGTCAAAAGTCACAGCTCTCCTGTTTGTTCATTGTTGAGCGTGCTGTAAATGAAGGCTTTGCAATTAAAGTGAGATTTGCCCACATCTGAGAACGTAACCTTGTGACTCTGTGATCATGCCTGGGGACCCTTCCCACCCACATGTGGCCGTGCAGACACAGAGTTTGGCCCAAGGAGGCAGCTTTACAGCTTGTTTCACACATGTGTGTATACAGACATTTTTTTCTATTTCAGTGCTGATAAAATCAGAGCATCTTAGGCCAAGAGAAATGGAGCCGAACAGATGCGAGCTTCCAACATTCCTAAACCCCACCCCTGCCAAGCTCTGTGTGCTCAGCTGTTTTGCATACGGTTGCTTTATGTCCTCGGTGTGCTTTTAATAAGCGTTCGGATTTTACTCCATTCCAAGGGAGATTAAATAAGGGAGGTAGGAGGGGGGGATTTTTATCCCTGAGAATCCGCCTCGGTGATTTCTTTTGGTATACCTCATTAGTATTCTTTATAAACTCAACCTAGGAAATTCTCTTCCTGGAAGCTTTGTACCCATAAGATTCACAGTAAGTTAATCATATTAAAAGGTGTTAGGAATGGAAGGCCTCTCGGACAGTTTCACTGATCTCTGGAAGGCACCACAGTTGCTTGCGTGGACCTCCCTGTGATTTTCCAGCCCTCTAATAATTTTTGTGGCATGAAAAATGGCACATGGTTAAGTAGAAGTGCTGATTTCGAGTCTGTGTGGCGTCCTCCGAGGGACTGTTGTGCATGTAATGCTCAGACCACACCACAGACACCAGAATACCCCTTAATTCTCAGGGGTCCCATCTGGAACTGGCGAAGCGGCCTTTCCTAACCTCTACAGCATAACCCGGGCTGTGTGCGAAAGCCGCCTCCATAGTTAGAGTAACGGACTGTCCTCTCAACTCCACCCGCGGGGAGGTTGTGAATTGTGGGTTAAAATGACCCTGCAGGGCCCATTCCATGACTCAGCAATTCACTCTGTCTTTATCTCATCACTAATCCAATTAAATACCTCTCTTAAATGTATTTTAAATCCAGCTTTAACATCTGACCCCTTTCTCCCCTATTTTGCCATCTGCAGTCATTCCCTCACTTGTCCCCGTTGCCTGTACGCCTCTTGGTCACTTTACTGATGAGAGCACCTCAGGCTTTTTCATCTTGACCACCCTCCCAAGATCCTTATGACCAGATCTTGGGTGTTCAGCCGAGTGCCTGAAGGTGTGCAAATGGACCCACCAAGTGGCAGCCCATGTAGGAGAGTTTTAAGTGTGTTCTCTGGGCCAGAGGGAACAGGAAGCTGACACCTTTTGGCTTAGATGTGGTCTGTCCACCCTAGGAACCGAGCTTCCGTTGAACAAGCTGGTCAGATTTCCAGAATGCCCAGCCATATGGAAGAGTTTTAAGGCCAACAGACTTGCCCACCCCTTCCTGTACCTTCTTCCAACACAAACCTCATGTACAGTATCTCCTCCAAGTCTGGTGTCCTTGTCCCTGCCCCCACCCTGTCTTATTCTCTGAGAATGCAGGAAACATTCCCCCCTCCCGTCCTTTTTTGCCCCACCCTGCCTTTTTTTTAATTACTCTGTTCTGGCCCTAAATATTTGTTTAGTTTGACTGCTTACCCAAACCACTCCTCATTTCATGCGTCTTTTCTCTCTCAGTTCGTTAACAATGCTTCTTGGTAATGATCTCACTAGACCATCTGTATAGACACTGTCACCATTAGAGTTGATTTCTCCATAGAGGGATGCATTGTATTTGAAATAGTCATCCTTTGAGAATAAAATCCTGCTGTGCAAACGGAGCTTTTCTGATCAAGGAAAACCAATGACACTGTAAAAATATTTCCATTTCTTGAAGAAGATGTGCAGTTTTTGCAACCCATTTAGAAACCGACTTAAATATCATTAAATAATATTGCTGCTGGTTATGTAGGCAGTCTCTAATCTTCTGGAGGGGAGAGGGCATGTGTCTTTGCCAGAGTATCAAAAGAATCATGCAAAGGGACTGCCAGCATCAAGTGCAGGCTCAGCCCTCCCAGGGCTCCGCACCTTCAGACCTAACATGCACCAAACACCCTGCCTAGAGCTGTATAAAATGGGTTTTTTGGCAGCTCGGACTGAAAGGGAAGGAAAAGGAGGCTTTGCAAGGTTGTCTCCATACCCATGGAATTCACTTAAAAGTGTCTCTGCACACTGGCCAAGTTTTCTGCCAAATGACTCTGGAGTATGGAAGCCAATCAGATCGGTGACCTGCCCAGAAGCCCACGCATGCCTATTGGTGACTATAGCACCCAGACATCAGAAGAGAGAAGCTGTCATTGGCCAACCCAGAAAAAATTACATCAAGGTAAAAGCCTCAGCACTATCCACGCATCGATGTGATCCTAATTAGCAAGAACAGCTGCTGCTTCAGAATGGGGAGTTTGGCTTAAAACAGCATAATGCGCTCAAGTGTGTTTGTTTCATCCCAGCTAAAACTTAACACATGCTTTTTAAAAAGTCATTTACAGTACAAACGCAGTTTTTATTTATTAAGTACTAAGATGGGAACCTCTTCAACTCAGCAAATAAAATTATAACATGTATTCCTTGGTCTATGCCAAGATGCCCAGGGTCTGTTGCTGCAACAGAGCAAAGCAAGTTTGGAAGAGAACTGGATGAGCCCAGGTGGATTGCGCATGGTTAGCCAGCATGTAGGGTTTGAGCCACAGTTCTCTCAGGAAGGGCCCAGATTGAACGTGTCTTCATCTTGTCTGCTACTTGCTAGTCCCACAGCCGGGGTGGTGGCATCTCAACTCCCCCCATGCCTACTCAGAACTTGAAAAGTCGTAAATTCCAGATTCCTGGGATCCTAGATTTGGGACATCGAAACTAAAGAGCCGGTAACGCTTCCACCTGTGGGCTCCACCTGAAGAAACCCCCGGCTGTGGGAAGACAAGGGAACAATGGATCTGCTCTCTGTGCCACCAGCCACAGCACAAAGGACCCTGTGTCCTGTGTGATGAAGATGCCCCTCTGACCCTGATTGGTGGCCTTTGTGAGATGTGGCTTTTCACCCAGTATTCATATTAGCTAAAGGACTGTATTTGTAATTATTCTTTGTCACTATTTTACTTTCACTGGAAGTTTCTTTAGTTCTTTGAAATTTAGGCCTTTTTAAATTACATTTATCTTTCCTACATAGAGCTCTCTTCAATAAATAGTAAGAGCAGCTCTAACCCTGCTTTTATCCTGCTCTCAGTTTTCTCTATCTCGATGACTTATTGACATGTCCTATTCATTGTGCCCAAAATGGGAAATTGGCCTCCCTTTCCTCAAATCTGCTCCTGTTGACTTGTGTTTCAGCTGGTGGCCTCCCCATCGTCCCAGTCATGCCACTTGGAGATAAATCATAGGTCCTCTGCCTTGTTCCTCTTTCCCCCTTTCTTTCTCCATATCTGTTCAGTCTCCAGCCCTGTGACTTCCACCTTTAAATCAGGTGGAATGACATTTACCATTTACTGAGCCCTTCCGATGTGCCAGCCATTGTGCCAAGCCCTTGATACATATGAGCTTCATCTGCATTGTACAGATGAGGAAATGAGGCTTCTATAGGAAGAGAACTGGTCCCAAGTCACACCAGTTATTGGCAGAGCCAGGCTTTAAATGCCAATTGAGTCCATGTAAGTGGGTGTTGTGTATCTTTAAGACATCTAGAATCCTAGAATTCTGTACATGCCTCTCACTTCTTACCAACAACTGCTGACTTCCACTGATTGAAAGGAATACATCCCAATAAGGCAAGCATGTCATGCAAAGCCATGTGAACTTTGTAAACTTGGGGTGGATCTTTATCTTGAGGTTTGCATTACATAAGTAAAACTGTCAGTTTCCTATTTGATTAGACTGGAAAGTGTTCTGCAAATATCAGCTTTTAATTCTTATTATAAAGAATTAATTCAGGCAGGAAGAAAGATCAGATGCAGTGGGACTTTCAGAGTGGTTAATTGTTTGAAGTGAGCAATTGCTTTTGAGGAAATTAGGCACCATTTTTAAACTGCACTGATTTATCTTTGTTGAGGAAAATATGCATATTAAGGTTTCAGGAAGGGGCACCCGGGTGGCGCAGTCGGTTAAGCGTCTGACTCTTGGTTTCGGCTCAGATGGTGATCTCAGCGTCGTGAGATCGAGCCCCAGGTCAGGCTCCCCACTCAGGGGAGTCTGCTTGAGATTCTCCCTCACCCTCTGCCCCCCACCCTGCCTAAAAATAAACAAATACATCTGAATAAAAAAGATTTCAGGCATTCTAACTCAGACTAGTATGCGAGTAAGTAGAACAGTGTTGTCTGGTTTGTACTGTCTTGGAGGAACAGTTGGAGGCCTTGAGACTCACCTTCCTTCCCTGCCCCTGCCCCAGGCAGCTTGTGTCAATGTGTCTATTTTCACGCCTATCAAAGGAGAAGAAGACAGAATAGAGCAGTCATTTCCCTTGGGGCTGTAGGCTTTCTTCTGTCCTATGAACTTAATGTGCTCTATCATCTGCATCCCTGAGAGCCAGCTTCCTTAAACATCTTCACAGTGAATCCAGGTATGGGGCACCAGGAAACACTGTAAACTTGTGGGCTTTTAAAAAATAACATAAGTAATGTAAGACAAAAACAAAATAAAGCCAACAATTAATCCTTGGGATCTCAACTTAAAAAACTCCCTTCTGGAAGCTTTTATGACCCACTAGTCTGGGAAGTATTCATTTTACAATCCTCCGTAGCGTATCCAGTGATCCAGTCAACGCACATCTTACACTCTATGGTTCCTGTTGCTTTTCTTCTTTTTTTTTTTTTAATTCTGAATTACCCTCTTTTTCAAAAGATTTGATTGATTTTATTTATTTTTTAAAAAAGATTTTATTTATTTATTTGACAGAGATAGCGAAAGCAGGAACACAAGCAGGAGGAGTGGGAGAGGGAGAAGCAGGCTTCCCGCGGAACAGGGAACCCGATGTGGGATTCGATCCCAGGACCCTGGGATCATGACCTGAGCCGAAGGCAGACGCTTAACAACTGAGCCACCCAGGCGCCCTGATTGATTTTAGAGAGAGCAAGAGAGAGAGAGCGCATGTGTGCATGATCGAGGGGGAGGGGCAGAGGGAAAGGGAGAAAATCTCAACAGAATTCGCACTGAGCACAGAGCCTGACTGACAAGGGTCTCATTCTCACAACCACGGAGAGTTGGCCGCTTAAATGACTGAGCCACCCAGGCGCCCCTTCTCTTGCTTTCCTTGTCTGTAATTCTCTAGTAGATAAGAAAACTCATAGAGTCTTTGTCTATCTTCTGTAGGGTTCTGTCTTCACTGCCTGGCACTTGTCTGGCAAATAGAAGGAACTCACAAATAGTTACTAGAATAAGAATAAAACAAGCATACGAGAGAAATTAAAAACACCTGTAATCCCACCCATGCCGATTGTGGCAAATACTTTTTTTTTTTAAGATTTTATTTATTTATTTATTTGAAAGAGAGCGAGAGAGCACAAGCTGGGGGAACGGCAGGCAGAGGGAGAGGGAGAAAGAGGCTCCCTGCAGAGCAGGGAGCCCGATGCGGGGCTCCATCCCAGTACCCTAGGATCATGACCTGAGCTGAAGGCAGACACAACCGACTGAGCCACCCAGGCGCCCCAATTGTGACAAAGTCTTAAGAACAGCTCAGTGGGGCTCAAGCTCCACAGAGATCACTTCTCCCGGAAGAGCCCGCCGGGAAAACATGTCATTTCTATTGACCATGCGAGGAAACAAAGAGAGGGTCACTCCTCCAGAAAACCCTACCAATGCAACAGCAGCTGTAGTGTGTAATTTGGGGGGTGGGCATCCTGACTTCTAGGAAAAAGTTGTAAAGGTGATAGGTAAAAAACAGCAACACAGTAATCAAAGGCTTGATCTCTGAAGGAAGATTAAAGAGCAGCTGAGACGAGAGGCTAGCTAATGCTCTACTTCAATTTGAAATCAAAAGAAAACAGCATTCTTGGCTCACACTATTCTTGAGATCAAGTTCCTTTTATATGTGAGCTGAATTCAGCAGGGCTCTGAATGACAAGTCAAATTGCTAGATGTGCCTCTCCCTCAGAACTTCCTTTCCCCTTCCCAGGAGATCAGTGTATTGTTAAAGCACTCAGTGACCAAGTCCGAGACCCAAAGAATTCCGAGGCCTTGGGTACACAGGGCAAAATTCTGAACCAATACTACGCACCAAAGTACAGTTGATGTGTTCATCCACTTCCTGGGCTCTTGAGATTTAAACAAAACTCCTGAGAGACTATGCATGATAAAGCATGTTTGCCTTTCATCCTTTACAAGAATCTCACAAGATTCTTCTGGTAAAGCCCTGTGAATTTCCCTGTGGTTTGCGGGGGACCATAGCAGACGGATACAAAAGTCCTCACCAGTAGGTGAGTCCGGCAGTGGAAAGCAAGAGCCAGAGAATAATCAGAAAAAACAGGCGAGGAAGCTGAGGAGTGAAACAAGAAGCCATTCCTGCCTACATGGGAGAGACCTGGTTCCAGGAAAAAGAGCATTCAAAACAGGGTGTGCAAATGAAGAGAAGCAGTCTGGTTCAAAAAGAGACCAAAATGTTTGCATGGAGACTCCGAATTAAAATGAGTCCCATACACCAAAGTGTTATTAATATGTAACTCACATGCCATACAATTCACTGATCCAAAGGCTGCAATTTAATGGTAGTTAATATTATTCAGAGATGTACAATCATCCCCACAATCAATTTTAGAACATTTTCAGTACCCCCAAAAGAATCTCCATGCCCATAAAAGGTCACTCCCCATCCCCAACCTTCCCAGCTCAAGGCAATTTATTTCTCTCTAATGGTTCTGCCTATTCTGGACCTAGAATCATGCAGCAAGTGGTCTTTGGTGACTGGCTCTTACACTTGGCATGTTTTCAAGGTTTATTCATTTTGCAGCTTGTATCAGTCTCTCATTCCTTTGTATTGCAGAATGACATTCATTTTACTTATCCGTTCATCACTTGGTGGGTTGTTTCCACTTTTTTTTTTTTTAAGATTTTATTTATTTATTTGACAGAGAGAGAGAGCACGCGCACAAGCAGGGGAAGCGGCAGAGGGAGAGGGAGAAGCAGACTCCCCACTGAGCAGGAAGCCCGACGTGGGACTTGATCCCAGGACTCTGGGATCATGACCTGAGCCGAAGGCAGATGCTTAACCGACTGAGCCACCCAGGCGCCCTGGGTTGTTTCCACTTTTTGCCTATTATGGATTATTCTGTGATGAACATTTTTGTACAAGATTTTGTGTAGGCATATGTTTTCATTTCTCTTGGGTATATACTTAGGAGTAGAATGACCGGGTTATGTGATAACTGTATGTTTAACTTTCTGAGAAGCTGCCCAAATGTTTTCCATGGTGGCTGCCCCACTTTATATTCCCACCAGCAACATACAAGGGTTCCAATTTCTCCACATCCTCACCGACACTTGTTATTTCCCATCTTTTTTCATGTGCATTTGAGAAGAATGTGAAGTCAGCCATTGTTTCTTCACATGAGTTTTCTGCTTCTTTCTCTCTCTTTTCTCCTTCTGGGACCCCTATAATGGGAATGTTATTCCACTCGATGTTATCCCATAGTTCCCCTAAATGATCTTAATTTTTCAAATTCTCTTTTCTTTTTGCTGCTCTGTTTGGGTGAGTTACACTGCCCTGTCTTCTAGATTGCTGATCCTTTCTTCTTCATCCAGTCTGCTGTTGAGCACCTCTAGTGTATTTTCAGTTCAGTTATTGTATTCTTCTGCTCTGTGACTCCTGTTTGGTACTTTCTTATATTTTCTCTTTGTTGAAGTTCTCATTGTGTTCATGCATTCTTCTCCCAGGCTTGGTGAGCATCTTTATGACCATTATTTTGAACTCTTTATCAGGTAAATTACTTATTTCTGTTTCATTAAGGTTTTTTTCTGAAGTTGTACCTTTTTCTTTCATTTATAACACCTTCCTCTGTTTCCTCATTGTGCTTGACTCTCTGTGTTTTTGTGTATTAGATGAAACAAGCACCTCTCCATCTTGAAGGAGTGGTCTTATGTAGGAGATGAAACTTATCGTTGAACCTTGCCCTAGCTTTTGGTTGTCTCTTAAAACTTTGTGATTGTCTAAGCAGCCTGATTTATTCTTGATAGGTCCCAGTTGTTAAGACAATGCCAAGACCTGTGAGTGTTCCAGAGGGAGAGATCTCCCTCAGCACCTAGTTTCGGGTTGCTTGGAAGCTGGTCCCTCAGGCAGCAGCTTTTAAGATATGCGTATATATACAGACTTATGAGACCAGGATTGTAAACTCTGCTGGCCTCCAGCCCAGGTGATCTGGAGGTGCTTGCTCCCTTGGTGGCAGTTGCAAAAACTGGGGTTCCAGACAAGTGTATAAGCTGCTTGCTGGGTGGTACAGACAAGCTATAGTGAGGCCAAGGGAGAGTGTCCCCCCAGCCTACCTTCCCTGAGAGTGCTTCCATAGCCTCTAGAAGTGTGGTAAACCTGAAGCCTGCCCCATGGGCTGAAGCTCCAGGACAAGTAAATAGGCCCTTTTCACAGGAAGAATGGGGTGTGTTTCAGTCTGCTTTCCGTGCAGTACCCTGGGGCGGTAGCCTGCCAAGAACTGTCGCTCTCATTGTTTTGTGGCAGGGCCATGGGAACGGGGCTGGTGCAGGGGCAGGTGCTGGCCTGCAGGTTTCGGTAGAACCGCTTGCCAGTCCTTTTTATTACAGTCATTCCGGTGGGTGTGAAGTGATGTCTTGTGGTTTTGATTTGCATTTCTCTAATGGCAAATTATATTGAGCATCTTTTCACTTGCATATTGACCATTTGAATACCTTCTTTGCCAAAATGTCTATTCAGAAATTTTGACCATTTATAAATTGAGCTGTATTTTTATTATTAAATTGTAAGAGTCCTTTATATATTCTAGCTACAAGTCTCCTATCAGTCTATGATTTGCAAAAGATTTTCCCCATTCTGTGGATTGTCTTTTCTTGATGGTGTCCACTGAGGCACAAAAGCTTTTAATTTTGACGAATTCCAATTTATCTATTTTTTCTTTTGTAATTTATGCTTTTGGAGTCCTGTGATCAGTGATTACAACTTGCTGCAAGCTCAGATGATGGTTAGCATTTTTTAGTAATAAAATCTTTCTAAATTAAGTTATGTACATTTTTTACACATAATGTAAATTAACAAGTCAGGACACAGCAGATGTTGGCGAGGATGCAGAGAACGGGGAACCCCCTTACACTGTTGGTGGGAATGCAAACTGGTGCAGCCAGTCTGGAAAACAGTATGGAGGCTCCTCAAAAAGTTAAAAATAGAGCTACGACCCAACAATTGCACTACTAGGTATTTATCCAAAGAATACAAACATAGTGATTCAAAGGGGCACCTGCACCCTGATTTTTTTTTAAGATTTTATTTATTCATTTGACAGAGAAGAGAGAGCACAAGCAGGTGGAGCGGCAGGTAGAGGGAGAGGAAGAAGTAGGCTCCCTGCTGAGCAGAGAGCCCAATGTGGGGCTCGATTCCAAGACCGTGGGATCACGACCTGAGCCAAAGGCAGACACTTAACTGACTGAGCCACCCAGGTGCCCCGCACCCTGATGTTTATAGCAGCAATGTCCACAATAGCCAAACTATGAAAAGAGCCCAGATGTCCATCAAGAGATGAATGGATAAAGAAGATGTGGTATATATATACAATGGAATACTACTCAGCCATCAAAAAGAATGATATCTTGCCATTTGCAAAGACATGGATAGAACTAGAGGGTATTATGCTAAGCGAAATAAGTCAGAGAAAGACAAATACCGTATGATTTCACTGATATGTGGAATTTAAGAAACAAAACAGAGGATCATAGGGGAGGAGAAGAAAAAATAAAACAAGATGAAACCAGAGAGGGATACAAACCATAAGAGACTCTTAATCAAAGGAAACAAACTGAGGGTTGCTGGAGGGGAGGGGATGGGGGATGGGGTAACTGGGTGATGGGCATTAAGGAGGGCACGTGATGTAATGAGCACTGGGTATTATATGCAACTGATGAATCACTAAATTCTACCCCTGAAACTAATAATACACTATATGTTACTTAAATTGAATTTAAATAAAAATTTTTTTTTAAATGTAATTTTTTTTTAAAGATTTTATTTATTTATTTATTTGACAGAGAGGGAACACAAGCAGGGGGAGTGGGAGAGGGAGAAGCAGGCCTCCCGCCAAGCAGGGAGCCCGATGCGGGGCTCGATCCCAGGACCCTGGGATCATGACCTGAGCCAAAGGGAGATGCTTAACGACTGAGCCACCCAGGTGCCCCTAAAAATGTAATTTTTATATGCACTGGGAAAACAAAAAATTCACTCGACTCCTTTTATTGTAATCCTTGCTTTATTGCACCGATCTGGAATCAAACTCACAGTATCTCTGAGGTATGCCTGTAATTGATTTTCAGAAATGGTTCTGACAATATTCTTCTGCCCCCAGGCATAGGCTGGAGCTAAAGGTGAAGCTGTGCTAGGCAGGGCTCTCTCATTAGGCCTGGCCAGGGATGCTGAGGTGTCTTAGACATTTTGCTCTAACTAAGAAAATTTTCAACTCTAAAATTTTGGTTATTGCATCCTCTTCTCAACCTCTTTCTCTTCACATACAGTACACATATAGCCAGTAATGTTCTGGCACTTTCTGTACCGGGAAATTGCTTTGTCAATTCTTGTTTTAAATGAGCCAAGACATTTCCATTGCTTCTTTTCAAAGACTGCTCTCCCAATGAAATTGTTCACTTTATTTCACTACATCTTATTTTTCTCCATCTTATGATTTATTGCAGCTCTCCACGGTGCATTGCCTTATTCTTTTCCACTGGACTATCTGTAGTGTTTCCCTTTCTGTTGAACCCCAGTAATAACCACATACCAGTTATTTTCTTCAGCAAGAAAGAACATGGAAAAGTCCTAACTTCTGATATTTTTGTTATTCTTGATTCGCCATTTTTGAGCTCTGCCAGCATCCTGGAGGATTTTGTAGGGCAGATACACATAGTCATTGCCTGAGTATCATGCAATCTGATTTCACACCGGGCAACCAATGTAGACATCAATTTATTAATGGCATTGAGAGAAGGTAGTCAGTTGTGTGTCACAGGTATGAGGCTATTGGCTTTTTTTAAAAGATTGTGTTTATTTATTTGAGAGAGAGAGATCACAAGTCGGGTGAGGGACACAGGGAGAAGAAGGCTCCCCCCTGAGCAGGGAGCCCGATGCAGGGTTCCATCCTGGGACGCTGGGATCATGACCTGAGCTGAAGGCAGACGCTTAATTTTTAACTGCTTAACCGACTCAGCAACCCAGGCGCCCTGAGGCTATTGGCCTCTAATGGCAGACCACTTTGTACCCATTCCTAGGTTTAAGGATGAAAGAAGCAGTGGAGTGATGTTGCCATGCTTAGCAGGTCCATCCTCTGCTCCGAAGGGGAAACCAGTTTCCAGGAAGACAGGCAGTGTTTTAGCCTTGCCAATATCTAAGAAAACAAGTCAGATTTCCACTCCCTCTTGCCTATGCATTGAAACTCCCCACTCCCTGCTATTAACTCATTTTTGATAGGTAGCCTCATCAACCTGATTTCCCAAACATTACAAGGTTCTGAACTCCAGGTTCAGGCCATGACAGCCCAGTCCCTTCCACTGCATGGCATAGGGCAATATCTGAAAACAAGCAGAAGGCCTGGTCCCTGCTCTCAGGAGCAAATGGCCCAAGTTCAAGATCATATACAAACATCTGAGTCCTCTTAGAATGGTATATTGTTTTCCTAAATAAAATTTTGACTCGCTATAGTTTTTTCCTGATCACTTTCATCTTGTCTTTCCAAGATGGGAGAGTACTTCTTTTTTTTAGAAATCATTCTACCTGGGACAGCAGTACCATCCTCCTTAAGGAGGATCTTCTGGACATGGAACCGGCTGTCCATGCTGATGGGGCATCCAGAAGGAAGTGCTGTCCTGGGCTGGAGTAGAAACCCAGCCACCGCCTCACAGTGCTCCCCTCTTAACCTCCAGCCCCAACCAACTGGCAGCTGGCCCAAAGGGGGAACGTCTCCTAGGTAAGACATCCTGCCCTTCCCCTTGATGAGAGGGGGAGAGCGCCAACAGTTTACACGGGACTCAAACGTCATCAGTCACCTTGAGAAACACAGTGCAAGTGAGGTGAGACTGCAATTCTACACTTCTCCTCACCCATTCAATACAAGGTTTGTTTTAGGTTGTGGGTCTGTGAACCAACCTGTCTGCTCTTTGGTTTCTGGTCCCCTTCCATTTAATAGTCTCATTTCAATCTGCTCTCTAGGAAGCAAAACGAAACAAAACAGAAAGTTTTAATGGTTTATAAGGAAGAGATGAATTCATATCAAAAGTCTCTATGAGGTTAGTCATGATTGTGAGGCCTGGGTCAATTGATGTCCCCCACCCCAGTCCTTATGCCACAATAGACCACATGTGGAGATAGAGAACTGAGATTTGGACCCGGTAGAGCTACCAGGTATAATGAATTTAGACAGCTATCCATTCCAACTGACTCTTGAACTTTCTACACGCCCTCATTCTTGTCTGTGGGCGTACGATTGCCCGCATGAGAACTGAAAATCTTAAACCCACACTTCTTCTGAATAAGATTCTCTGTACACTAAGCTGGTAGCAAGGCCTCTGGCAGAAAAGGCAAATCTGGGCTCTCCCCAAGAGCCTCTGTTGTTATCAACTTGCATTCACCAAAAAGGTAACTGGGAGGGCGCCTGGGTGGCTCAGTTGGTTAAGCGACTCCCTTCGGCTCAGGTCATGATCCCAGGGTCCTGGGATCGAGCCCCGCATCGGGCTCCCTGCTCAGCTGGAAGCCTGCTTCTCCCTCTCCCACTCCCCCTACTTGTGTTCCCCCTCACGCTGTCTCTCTCTCTCTCTCTCTGTCAATTAAATAAATAAATAAAATCTTTAAAAAAAAAAAAGGTAACTGGGAAATGAAGGCATTATTTTTTCTGACTTGATATTTCAGGACATTGAGCTCACTTATGCTTCATTTTTTCTGGCAGACCTGAGGATCATTCCACAAGGTAGAACAACTCATTGACCCATTTGACTTGGCCCCAGGAATGCTTCGTACAGAGATTTCCTATTCTGAAGAATTTTGATAGAATTCCCTGGAGAAAAACACCCATTTTAGTTGGCATATCCTAGAGTCCCTGGAATCAGTTACTTACAATTCCTTAAAATTTGGAAGGATTTTGGAATTGCTGTTGTTTTCTTGGTAAATTACTGGATCATACTGGTGTCTTGGAATAAAGCAACACATTTTAAATGCAAGTTTCCATAAACTGCAACTCAACTTCCCTAGCTCCTAAGGGATTTTCACTGGCCCAGACTCAGGAAGAATTTTCTTCTGTGGGATCCAAGACTTCAGAGACCAAACATTTCCTGAAGACTTTCCTCTGCTTTCTGACCTCTACCTACCTCCTCCCAAAGACACACAAAGTAACTGTTCCTGATATGCGCAGGCAGCCAAGAGTGCCTGGTGGGCCTAAGGGGCAGGTTAGGGGAACAAGGGAACATGAATCCAAGAGTCTTTCTCTGCATTATGGCACCATGTTGTTGCCTGATGGCTTGAGTATGTTAACCCCTTGCGTTATGACTAGAAGTTTTACTTCCCACCCCTGGAGCTTTTCTGAGAAATTGATTTTGTCCCTGGTGTTCATTTATATTCCAGAAACCAACTCGATCATAAAATAGGAGTGATGGTTAGGAGTAAAGGCAGCCAAGAGGACGTAAATTATCAGACTCTGGCACCGCCAAACGTTTTGAAACTCATTAGTTCTGCTGCCTCTCCCCCTTAGCTTGTTAAAACCTGGGCTGGGTGTGTTGGGTCCGTGTTTGGGGACAGAATTTTAGAGCCATTATTAGGAGATGTGCTGGCTTGGTGTACATTGCCCACTCACCCACGCTGGTCATACCAGGCCCTCTCCCTGCCACTGCCCAATCCTGTCATCTGCATCCCTCCAAAGTTCTGCGGAGACCTCTAAGGTCGTGTTCTCCCACCTTACAAAGTTGCAAATATCTTTCGCGCATAATTTCAAAAGTCTTGTCTGAACTAGACTTTCTCTGCTCCTTCTTTGTTTCCTCTGTGTCCTGGCATCCTTACTTCGCTCCCCACCCCCGGGCCTGGTCTGGTCCCCGGCCAGTGGACGTTCTGTTAATACGAACTGGCACTGGTGGGGTGTTCTGGGCACTGCCAAGGCAGGTCCTGGCACTTGTCCCCAATTATCCCAATTCTCACCATTTTTTCCTCATCACCATCATCGAGGGATGCCTCCTGCAGATCATGACCCCAAGTTCAGGATAGAGTACCCCTGCCATGCCTCCCTTCTCGCAGGAGATGCTCTCCCCCCACCCCCACCCCACGCCGCAAGTCCCCCAAAGCCTCTGTTGTTCGGAGTTTGCGGTCCGGACCCCTGGAGTCCGAATCCCGCCTGGGCTGGCGGAGGGACCGAGAGGAGCGGGTTGGCGGCAGGCAGGGCGCACGGCCGGGGCTGCCCGCAGGGTGAGGCCGCTCCCTCTCCGCGCCTTCCCCATCCCCAAAGAAGACACCCCTCCTTCCGCCCGGCCCGCTCCCCACCCTCGCCGCGGCGCCGCCTCCCCGCCGCCCTCCCGCGCTGGCCCCGAGCCTCGCAGGCAGCCAGCGAGCCGAGGGGAGCGCTCTGGGATGGGACTTGGAGGAAGCGGCGAAGGAGGAGACAGCGGCCGCGGCTCCCACGAGCGACCCCCGAGGAGAACCGCGCCCCTCCGAGCGCCGAGGAGGCCGACGACGGAGACCCGGGTGGCTGCGCCCGTCTCGCTGCCCAGGCGCCCGCGGCAGCGGCTGCAGGTGAGCGGGGCGCGCTTTCCCCGGGGCTCTATGCACGGCCCCGGCTGCCCCGAGGCGCGGACACACCGGCCGACCGCCTGACGGACCGACAGACAAACCGCAGAGCTCGGGCGGACGGGCGCACGCGGCCGCTGCCCCCAGGCCTGCGCGCCCGCCTCGCCCCGGCCCCTGCGGCTCCGCGCGGCCCCTGCGGCCAGGCGCCCCCTCCCGCCCCGGGGCCCGTCGCTCCGGACCCCGCTGGGCCGGCGCGAGCGGAGGTCGGCGCTGCCCGGACCCCGGGGCGGCGAGAAGTCAGGCCAGCCCGGCCGGGCGAGCGGGGCGCGCTCCCTGCTCGGGGCGCACGGCGCGGCCGCCAGTCCGCAGGGCCCCGTGGGGGCGCTGTGCCCCGCCGCGGGGACTCCGGACCTGGGCTCCCGCGGCCCGGAGGAGGGGAAGGGGGGGAGACTTGTTGAGCGGGCACATCCAGTGTGTTCCTGTCCTACTGACAGGCCCGATCGAGTCGGATTCCTCCCCTCGGTCGGCTGGTATTTTAATGCCGTGTCATCTGGATTTTGTTCTTGGTCCTCCGTCCGGTGTCTCTCCATTGTGGAGAAGGGAGAGAAGGGGGAGGGCATTTTGTGGTAGTTGCTGGAAACCCCCCGAGGACAGTTTGGGGAGGAGACAGAAAAACGGGGACCCTCTCTCGTTAAGGTCTCCAGGACTGGACGCCCGGGAAGGTAGCTCCTCAGGAACAGACCCCCACCCTGAACCAACCCATTTGACCAAGTTCCAAATTGTCATAAATCAGGGGGCCAGGATGCATCTGCACCAAGTGCATTGATTGGGCGGGCCTTCCAGGAGAGGGGAGGCTGTAGGGGTAGGTGGTAAAGGGCATAGAATCTGGGATTAGCCCGTCTAGGTTCAAACCCTGGCTGTGAAGCTCACGGCTTGGTAACCTCGGAGTAACCCAACTACTCTATGCCTCAGTTTCCCCATCTGTCTAATGGAGATGTTAATACCTACAGGACTGTGAGGATTAAAGTCCTTAGAACAGTTCCAGGCACATCCTAAAGCTACCTGGTGAGTTCCATTACCTCTCTTACCAGAGAAAGCAAGGAGTTCCTATGAGCAGTCACCTCCTCCCCAACTCAGGAAGATAGCCTCTCCACAGATACAGGAAGGTGGCAGATAATCCACATGTCGTTAACTGGGGTTTTCCATTCTGGAGGCCACTCCTGTGCAGCTCTCCCTACCTGCTCGCTAAGGGACAGCTTCATAAAACCATGTCAAGATACCAAAATGGGTTTATGGCCTGGAAAGTTTCCTCTTCGCCCCTGAAACTTGGTCCCTTAGAATCCCCTTGAGAATGCACAGATCTGTGGCTCTTCACTACCTGTCCACACTTTTATTCCTGCCAGTAGAATTCAGCCTGAGGCCTCCCAGTTGCCGGGACTCTCTTTTTTGTAAACCTGGGCTCCAGGGTTCCCTTGCTCCTAGCATCCAGACCCAGACAAACTGGAACCACTGTGGCCTGAGCTCACTCACTGGAGACGCCATAGCAGAGTCCACCTCCGAGATACCCTCCCATGGTTGTCATGCCCTGGGCTCTTACCAGCAAGCACCAGGTATCTCTGTTCAGCCCAGAGGTAGTTGTAATGAGGCCCAAGATTTAAAGAAAAGGAAATAGGTGATTGCTCCTTGAAAGACAGCAAAGAAATAGGAGGGTCTTTGGAAGTTCTAGAAGGAGATCCCACAATTTTCCTCGAAACAGCTCTGACTGGTGCCTAAAAGAAGGCAAGGAATAAGGCTGGGGTGTGGCTGGAGAAAGGGGTAGAGACAGGCTCAGGTCTCAGAAAAGCAGGCCACAGGGTGTGATGGGTGTCAGTGCTGGTGGGCACCAGGTGTTGGGCGTGAAGCCGGGCAGGCAGTGACAGAGGACATGCTAAGCCTCAGGGGTGAGTGCTGGAGTTTAAGACCAGTCAAGTGGGTCAGAGGGTCTCTAGCGCTTTCCCCGGGACCCACTGCCCTCTGGTCTGCAGCACCTGTGTTCAAGAGAACCCTTTCCTGGGACTCCCCATCTTCAGGGAAGCTCAGGAGGGCTGCCCTGCTTCCCACTGTGAGAAGAGCTCGGGAGGATCATGGGAAGAGGGAGGCTGAAGCGCCAAGAAGAGCGGAACATGTCGTCACTGTTGCTAGTAAACAGTGCCAGAAAGGCCCTTCCAAGGGACCAGTTGCCACTGGAGCTCCAGACTGTGAGGTCATCTTTGAACCCTGCCATGTGGCTTGGCAGACGGCCATCACTGCCTTACCTGGCAGGACCCTGAAGGGGACTCAGAGGGAAAGGCAGGGCTGGGCTGGATCCCAGACGCTTGGGCCCTTGTCAGAAATTGGTGGTAGTGACGAGGTCAGTGGTGAGAGGGAGCGGGGGCCCAACCCGGAGAGCACACTGATCTTGGCACCTGAAGGACCTGGCTGCCAGTCTCAGCCCTGTGTGTGTGTTTGTGTGTTTGTGTGTGTGTTGGGGGGGTGGCTGGGGGGAGTTGTTGAGGTCAGCATTATAACACAGGGCCAGATGATAGGGCTTTGAGTGCTAAACTAAGGAATCTAGATTTTACTGTGTTGGCATGTGGAAGTTGGAACTCTGGCAGTTTTTGAGCAGGAACATGATAAGCAAGCATGATAGTGTGTTGGGAAGATTGAATTCAGCACTGGCGCTAGATGGATTCAGTAGGGGAGACTTGGAAACAGTCTATTAATTAGGACTAATGTTCAATTCCAACTTACAGAAAAAAACTGAAATAACGGTGGCTTCAAGAAGGAAGTTTATTTCTGTCTTGCGTTCTAGAAGCCTGGAGGTGGTGAGTCCAAAGTGAGAGTGAGGTCAGGGACCCACACTCCTGTGCCTCGCTTTACCATGCAGCGTGGCTTCCATTTCTATCGTGGGTCATGGTTCAACATGACTGCTGGGTATCCAGCCAGGATGTTCTCATTCCAGCTAGCAGGAAAGCAGGAAGCAAGGAGGTCAATTCCCCATCCCTCCTTTAGGACACTTTTCAGAAGTTGTACATACCATGACCACTGCCATCCACTGGCCAGCATATAGTCACAAAGGCAAGAAGGGAGGACTGGGAGCCATGGTCTTTATTCTAGCCTGTCACACGTCCAGGTAAGAAGTGGGAGTATTACCAAGGAAGGAGAGGAAGGAAGATATTGGTGGGGGGGGGGGGGGGTAGCTGCCAGTGGTCTCTGTGATGGGAATAAGGTCTAGGACTGTGACCTCGGTGTGGATGGGAAGGGAAGAAGACATGAGTGGCATCACTGAGAAAAAAAATGGCAGGATTTGGTGCTTGAGTGCATGGAAGGCAAAAAAAGATATGGAAGGAATGACCATATATACCAAAATATGAGGGGAGGGTTTTTTCCCCCCCAAAAATTATTCCTTAGAAAAGAGGAAATTGCCCTCTATTTGAGTCCTTGCAAAGTCTCTCAAAGTACAGGGAATCTAGCAAATATTTTGAACAAAGTGCTGTTTGGGGAAGACACACTATGTTCAAAATGTTCTCAATCAAAGTGCTACCTTTGGGATACATCTAGATACATACGAAAACAATAAAAAAAATCAACTCGGATTTTGTAATTATTCTTGAGGGCACAATTTCCCAGTTGCAAGGATTGGATGATGCTGGATACAGTCCTTTAAAGAACAACACAATGAGTGAGTAAGTTGCAGAGATACACTGTTCTCTTCTGTTGGCCCGAGATAAAACCTCCAGCGGCAGCATCCCATATGGGTCTGGAAAGTGCTGTGTCTCAGACAACTTAGACGGGGGTGGAGAGGTTAGAAGACTCAAAACGTATCTTTGTTGTTGACACAATAGTGATGTTTGAAAGGCAAGCATTTGAAAACATTGTTTTATGGAACATTTTTAATGAGAAAAGCCTTACTTCTAAAGTGATAACATTATTTTGTAATTTAAAGTGTTTTGAATAGGCATTTGTGACTAAGTTGATACATTAGTTACTGTGACTCGATATTTGATATTTAATCTATATCCTTTTAAAATTATATATTTAACTTGGCTGAGAAATTTGAGGGAGGGGGTCCTCCCGTCATAGGAGATAGCCGCTGGGGTTGCCTTTATTTATGCAAATATCCTATATAGAGAAAGACATGAGCTGGGACTTGGCAGTTGTCAGTTGCCAAACCAGGGCCAGTTTGATCCAACATTTATTGATCTTTCGTTGGTCAATAAGTGTGTTTATTCATCATTTGTCTATTTTCTACAAACTTAATTATAAAATTTGGCCCCCAGCACATGGGTGATACAGCAATAACAAGGTATGTCCCAAGGAACAGCCCACAAATGAGGCAGGGAGACAGATCTAGTAGCAAGAAAAAGAAAGCGAGGGCTAGAGCAGACAACAAACCCACTGTTCCGGGTGTATAGAGAAGTCAATCCTTACTGGGAAAACTGGAGAACATTTTAGAGAGTGGGTAACACAATGAGCTGAGCCTTGAGGAATGAAGGCGATTTTTGTTCATGTAGGGCTTCCAGGCCAAGGGACCAGCGTGGAGGGAGGCACTGACTGTGATAAGAATCTGAGCTCCTCAGGCCAGGGAGATGGCGGGGATAGAAGCTTGGCTTTGTCCCTTAGCTAGCTATCAGGCCTTGGAGAGTGTCTTCCCCTCTTAGTGTCCCATTCATAAAATTGGGAACTCGTCCACCTCACAGAAGGATTGTAGGGATCCAACGAGATGATAATATAGAAAATGCCCAGGTCACTGCCTGGGACATAGTAAGCACTTAAAAAATAGTAACGGCCTACCCCCTTTCTCTTCTTGTCCAGAGGCAGAGTTTACCACCTTGTAGAAAGTCATGCCCAACCTTCTTTAGGATCGCAGGATTGTGCTGGCCTGTGGCCTGGTTTAGGTTGAGAAACACTGTTCTCAGGCCATGCCTCTCATTTTACAGCTGGCTAATTAAAACCCAGAGAGAGAAGTCACCTAACTGAGGTCACGCAGGGTGTTCTAACAGGGCAGGCCTCTCCTCTCAAGGCCTACAGCACATCCTGTTGGCTCTGGTGGGATCCTACTCGCCTGACAATTTACTTGGAATGGGGATGCTTAGAAGAACCCAAAGCTAAGAGGGTCAGAGCAGTCTCCTCTCTCCTTTCCCCCACCCCCTTGCTAGAGTTAAATGAAAAGACTCATTGTCCCATGGAGAGGAGAAACATTGTTAAAACAAAGTCAAAGCTGTTGTATTTTTTAAAAAATATTCTTTCTGTGCCCCTGAATGCTTCACGGAATCTGTTCAGATTGAATTAACCTCTGTTTCCCAGCACAACAATTCTCCTATGCCCATACATGAAAGGAATTGTTTCTCAAGCATCAGTCCATTTCCCAGCTAGAACCGGCTCCTGTTCTCCAAATGCTTGCAGTGAGCTGTAAGTGCCCAACTGAGCAACATTATTAATATGGGGTCCATGCTCTGACCTTTTTTTTTTCTTGTCTCACTGCCATTGCATTTTTTTTTAAAAAGTCTATCTTGCCTATATTAATATTGTCCTACTGGTTTTATGTTGGCATGTATACAATATTTTTTCCCACATTCCTTTAGTTTCTTTTAAACAGCTTTTTTGAAGTATAACTTACATACCAATAAAATTCATCATTTTTAGGGGACAATTTGATGAGTTCTGACAAATGCATACAGCCGTGCATCCTCCACCATAATCATGATATAAATACTTCTATCGCCACCACCCCAAAATTTCCCTCATGTCACTTTGTAGCTGATCTTCTTTTCCCACCCCCATGCCCTGGAATCACGGATCTGCTTTCTGTCATATAGTGTTGCTCTTTATTGAATGTCACATAAATAGAATCGTTCAGATTATAATCTTTTGTGTCTGGCTGCTTTCACTCAGTATAATTATTTTAAGATTCAACCTTTAATTGCCGAGTAGTATTCCATTGTATGGATGTACCGCAGTTTATTAATCCATTCATCAACATGTGGACATTTGGGTTGTATCCTGTTTTTAGCTTTTATAAATAAAGCTCCTATGACCATCTGAGTAGAAGTCTTTGTGTGGATGCGTTTTCATATCTTTTGCGTAAATTCTGAGGAGTGAGGTTGCTGGTAGCAAGATGAAACATCTCAGTCTGTCCAGGACTGAGGAGTTTTCCAGGATGCAGGACTTTCAGGGCTAAAACATCGACAGTTCTGGGTAAACCAGGACAGCTGGTCACTTGTGCTGTGTCATTTGGCAAGTGTACATTGAACTTTATGAGAAACTGGCAATTTGTTGTCCAGAGCCTCTGCACCATTTTGCATTCTTACCAGCAATGTATTAGGGTTTCAGTTTCTTCACATCTTCACCAATACTTGGTTATAGCCATTTTTTAAATTTTAGTTTTTCTAGTGGATTTGTCATGGAGTCTTATTGTGGTTTTAATTTGTATTTTTATAATGACTAAGAATGTTGAACATCTCTTCATATGATTATTTGTCATCCAAATATCTTCTTTGCTGGTGTGACTGTTCAAATATTTCACATATTTTCAGATGGGCTGTCTTCTTACTGAGTTTATAAGAGTTTATATAGTCGGATATAAATAACAGATCAGAAATGCGTAAATCTTTTCCACCAGCTTGTGACTGACCATGCCATTGCATTTAAAAGGAAAGTTTTAAATACTTTCAGATATTAGCATTATTTTTAAGTTATGTATTTGTATGTCATTATTCTATTATACTGGTCATAAATAAGCATAAAAGTTAAGTTGATGTGTGTGTTAAATGGCTTAATATGACAAAATGAACAATGTGTACTTTATATTAATTGGTTTGATTGCATAATAAGAACAACAAGTAGCTTACTGAGCACTTACTATGTGCCATTCACTGTTCTGCGTGCTTTATGTATAGGGCTGATTTAATCCATACAACAACCAGGTCTATTTCTTATCCCCGCTTTAAAGATGAGGAGACTGAGGCACAGAGAGGATAAGAGTAACCTGCTCAGTGTTAGACACCTAGAAGTGCTTGGTTCTGTGTTTTCTTTTTTCTTTTTCCTTTTTTTAAGTAAGCTGCACGCCGAACATGGGGCTCGAACTCACCACCCTGAGATCAAGAGTCTCATGCTCTACTGACCGAGCCAGCCAGGTGCCTCAAGTTCTGTTTATTTTTCACGCCTTCCCCTTCCCCTATTCCCCTTTTAGTTAGTGATGGTGACCTGAAAACACAAACACTTCTTGAAATCAGCAGGAAACCCAAGCACATGAAATGGTATTGTTTTTTGAAAATGATACTCACCCACCACATCATGTTCCAAATGTTTGGATTTAAATGCAAGTATGTCAGGTTGCAAGTGGGCTTAGAGAACGTGTTGTATACATTTTGAAATAAATAAAGGGGGACTTTGTATTTTCTCAGTTTGGAGGAAGGAGAAAGCAGTAAAATAATAACTCACATATAAATGACATAACACACTTAAAAAGTCATTTAAAATGTGATAAATACCCAGGAAGCTTGAAAGTAAATAATAGGCTTAAGACCAGAGAAAGAGGCAAACTCTTCTAAGTGTTCTTCCTTTTCTCAGAAGGAATCTCACAGTTAAAGCTATGAAAAAGGGCCAATCTAATTAGTGAAGAATTTAATTTATTTAAAAAGTTGGGGGCAGTAGTTATCAGTAATGAGCTGATATGCTCTGGAGTTTCGCCACTTTATCAGCTGCATAACCTTAGGTAAATTACCTACCTTCTCTGAGTTACTGTTAGAATTAAATGACTTAATACATTTAAAGCATTTGCCCCAGTGCCTGGCACATGGTAAGTGCTGTACAAACATTTGCTATTTTTAATAGAATTTTAATGCATAGGGGAAAGTGAGTTAGCTCTATACAGCAAGTGTGAAAAACTTTGGGCTTTGAAGTTTGACAGCCGGGGTTTATCTCCAGGTCAATTCCTGAAAGCAAGTTGCTGAACAAACAATTCACTAATTACTGAGTATTTTTTTTTAAGTTTTGGGAAATGGTCTTTGCCCTGGCCCTACCCTGTTCCTGCCTCTGACGGCAGAACAGCTATGCCCTTTCATGAGTTGTCTTCTGGGATTTGACTTGCAGCTAATTGGGTTTTCTGCTAATCAATGAATTGGTAAATTGGCCTGCTTACCCTGGGTTTGAATCCCTACTTTGCTACTTACTTTAGCTGTTTGACCGTGATCAAGTTACTGAGCTTCTGTGAGCCTCCGTTTCCTCATCTCTAAAAAGCAGAAGTAATCATTTTGATTTCTGCAAGATAGGTATGAGGATTAAATGAAGTCAGTTGGGTGAAATTGCCAAGCACAAGACAAGGACTTAGTAAAGATTTTACATGCACGTGATGTTACTTAAATGTTGTTCCTCCTTAAATCTTCCCTCCTCCCCACCTAATTTATATAAATTAATAAATTGTGATGACACTCATATGCCAGGCAGGACAGTCTTTTTTTTTTTTTTTTTAAGATTTATTTGTTAATTTGAGAGAGAGAGAGAAAAAGAGTGGGGGGGAGGGGCCGAGGGAGAGGGAGAGAGAGAATCTCAAGCAGACTCCATGCCCAGCACAGAGCCTGACATGGGGCTCTGTCTCATGACCCTGAGATCTTGACCTGAGCCGAAATCAAGAGTGAGATATTTAACTCACTGAGCCACCCAGGCGCCCCCAGACAGAATAGTCTTGACATCACTCACCTTGTGGCCAAGTACCTTTCTCATCCTACGTGAAGCACTGAGATAGGCCATCCTGGGAAAACCTGGTTCTGACCCTGTCACTTCCCTGCTTAGAATCCCTCTGAGCCTTTATATTAGCTATACCGATACAGAAAATGGGTAAAGGCGGTGCTGTTCTGGTAGACAGGGCTCCTCTGGTTCGAAGTCCCCTTGCCACTGTGGATACCTGGAACTCAGAGTTAGAATTCTTTATTCCTGCTCAACATCGGGTTTGATCCTGTTCTTCTCTCGTCCCCCAGCGCCTTTGCTCATTTGCTTGTCCCCACCTCCCCATGTGTGCCAGGCACTATGCTGAATGCTTCAGTTACATGCATTAATTCACTCAGTTAACTAATATTATCCCATATTCCCACAAGCTTCGGGAGGTTAAGTAGCTTGGCCAAGGTCATACACAGTGAGTTTCAAGAGTCGGGATTCAAAGGCAGGAAGTTTGGTGCCAGAGTCCAAGCCCTTAACTACTGCACCCTGCTGCCTCTTAAGAGACATGTGAGGGAGGCAGGAAGGCAGGGAGGCTGGGAGGCTCACTATGTGATGCTACCTTGTATCAGCTGTACATACATTCCTTGGGAATTTATATATATTACTTTGTGCCATACACTATTATTAGACTGAAGGAATAATGTTACTTGGAATCTTCAGATATGATTTTTTCCTTTTTCAAATCCAAGATATAGAATATGATTATAGACAATTGATAAAAAATAACCCCAAGGAGAAACTTGAGGATAGATCTTTTTTTCCCTGTCAAGTTTTCCATTCAGTCTCATAGAGACCAAAGTGATGAAAAATTTTAATATGCATGCCCTGCTCAGAGTATCCAAGAACCTACCAATGGAAGTTCCTTGAGTTCTTAAGGATCAAACACATAAGTGACATTTTAAGGACAAGGGGCATGTTTGATACTGAAAAGGTGGCACAGCGGGTCTGCAGCGCCTAGAGTTCAAGGAGACCTGGAAATCTCACCCTGCTCCCTTTTCCCGTTGTGTCTGTCACAGCCTTCCCCTCTTCCTCTTCTCGAAGATGGAAAAGATGCTGGTGGGCTGCTTTCTGTTGGTCCTCGGACAGATCCTCCTTCTCCTTCCCACTGAGGCCAGGGAGCGGCCTCCCTGGAGGTCCATCTCCAGAGGGAGACACGCTCGGACCCACCCCCAGACGGCCCTCCTGGGTGAGTGATGGGGGCTCTGCCTCCGAAGCAAGCAGGAAGAGGTGGTTAAGGGTGGACCTCCGGGCAGGGGATGGACACATGTCAGTCAGGAAGCTCTCTTTTCCCTCAGTCTCCTGTTGGGTTTTGGGGGGGTGGGGTGGGGTGGGGGAGGGAATGGATCTCATTGGCAATGAGTGCATGGGGTTTTCAAAATGAAATTGAAACCCTTCTATTTCAGAGCCTCCCATTTAATCTGAGGCTCATGACTTTCCTCCCAATACGCAAGGAAAAAATCTGAAAAGGTCCTGGTTGTACTTCTCTGAACAGGGTGTTATGAGAGTTTTCCACTGGATTTGTCCAGCTAATCTGTGTTAATAATGCTTCCCTGCATGGCAGCATGGGGAAAAGAGCAGGCAGTTTTGCGGAAGGTGGGAGCAGCCTCAGAAGACAGGTGGGGATACTGTGAGTGGAATCAAGATACCAGGAATAGAAAATATCGGGGTTCTCTTATGAACATGTTTTCTTCAGGTGAATTTTTCTTTTTCTCCAAGAGAAAGGAAAGATCGTAAAAACACACAGACTATGGATAAATGGAGCTGGTTGTAAATATAGGCTCTGGTAAGCCCAGGATGTGGAGGTAATAGGAAGGTCAGCCAGTGGAAGGAGAATAGGTTTTGGCATAGACCTGTGTTCACGTCCTGGGTCTGGTACTTACATGTGTATACTTAGGCAGTGCAGTCTCTCTGGGGTTCAGTTTCCCCATCCATAAAATGGGAATGTTAATGCTGACCTTGGAGTATTTCTTGTGAGGAGAAAATAAGTTAAAATAAACGTAAACTGTAGGTATGCAATGAATGATAGCTTTACAACAACTGTCGTTCTATGAGGTCCTCTGAAACTGTTTTATAGCTTGTTGGCCAGGTGACAGAGTCTGACCCCCTATGAAGGCCGTTGAAAGAACTGCCCAATTGCCTGGTCGCCTCAGCATTCAAAATTACAGAGACCAGGGCAGCTCCAAACGCTCTGTTCTGAGAGGTTAGAATCTTTGCTGATGTTCACTAAATGATGGCCCCATGATCCTGGGCCTTCCACGTCTTTAGTCTTCTGAGAATCTGTTTCCATAGTGACATCAGCATAAGACTTTTGCGAATGTGGCATGGACTGGGGCATGTTTGCTACACTGATTGAAAGGCTTTTTTAAAAACAAATTTCAAGATGATAAACGTGTGTATATATACACACACACACACACACACACAAACACACATATATATGTATAACATGTAGTATATATATGTATACACACACAGAGGAGAGAGAGAACTTAAAATGCCTGATTCCTACAGCAGCAGCCGCGATTGCACAGTTGGGTTTGCGATGGCGCTTTCAGAATGAGCCCCCACACACTTAGCTGGAAAAGCATACTCCTCTTGGCCCTAAATACCCCCGCCCCGCCCCGCCCCCCACACACCGCGGCTTCCCTATGTCAGCATTCACTGCCCTCTCCGTCGCCCCAAGCTCAGGCTCTGAAGTAGAAACCCCTCGGGCGCCTGGGTGGCTCAGATGGTTAAGCGTCTGCCTTCGGCTCAGGTCATGATCTCAGGGTCCTGGGATCGAGTCCCGCATCGGGCTCCCTGCTCCTTGGGAGCCTATTTCTCCCTCTGCCTTTCTCTCTCGCTCTGTCTCTCATGAATAAAAAAAAATCTTTAAAAAAAAAGAAACCCCTCATCTTCTGAAATCAGCCCCACACCCAGTATTGCCTCCTGTTCCTCATTTCGCCGGAGAATGTGCCAGAGCCAAGGAGGAGGCGGGAACATGGCGCATCTCCCCGCCCCGGAGAGTGGCCAGTGGCCGCTCCCGGACGTGCTAGACGGCCGCTGGGCCCGTGAATGGGGTTGAGTGAGAATCGTGAAACTGGAAGGCAAACACCACAACTTTCTGGCCTGGATTCTCACGTGCCATCTGCTTTTGGTCTTCCTCTGACAGGGAACAAAGATGCAGAAGCCACATTCACTGTAGTCCTTGCCCTGATCCTGTGATTTTGTCTTCATTCTTAGAATACGGTGTCTCCCATGTTACGGGTGTTCGCTTTTCTCGGCTTTTTGTTTTCGATGTTCTAAACATCGCCCAGGCGCGTTTCACTTTTGTGGCCCCTCATTGTGGCTGTAGTTATGGTCCGCCCTGCATGACTTATTTCACGAGTCACTTACTTGCAAGGGTGTCTCTGAAGGTTTAACAGAGAAACAGAATTGTTTCTTAGGTTGATTCTTCGTTTGAATTTTCTGATTTTTTAAAAAAAGTTTATATTTCATGTCTAAAGTCAAGTCAGAGTTCCAGTAACAACTTGAGCCAGTTAAAAAAAATAAAGCGTGTATTTATCAGCCCCGCCTATGAATGTTTGCAGGCTGCCCAGATGATAGTCAGTGGTGATGTGTGTCCACGTGAGCTTCCCTCCTACTTCATTCATTCATCTGGAGTTTCTGCTGTGTGGCAGACACTGGGGGTTCAGGAAGCACATGTGTAGTGGGGGAGACAGACATGGAAAAGGATCATTAATTTGGTGGAATTGATGTGCAACAGAAGCAACATTAGCTAGGTTATAGCCCCACTCTCCCTGCTGTCCACTCAATATAAGGCAGTGGGCCTCAGACGTTCTGGTCTCAGGATCCCTTTACAGTGAAAAGTTATTGAGGATCCCAAAGACTTTTTGTTTTTGTGGGTTAGATCTATTGATATTTACTGGGTCAAATATTGAAATGGAGAACTTAAAAATATATCACCTAACGAATTAATTAAAAATAACAATAATAAACCAACAACATAACCCGTAACATAAATAAAAATATTTGTATAAAAAATGACCTTTTCTCAGTTAAAAAAAGAATGGCACTGTTCTACATCTTTACAAATCTCTTTCATGTCTGGCTTAATCGAAGACAGTTGGATTCTTACCTTGTCCATTCAGTCTGTCATGAAATGTTGTTTTGATTGGACTACCTGAAGAAAATATGGCCTCCTGAAAAAGGAAAAGCATTTTAATAGCCTTTTCATATAATTGTGGATATTTTTCTTTGAGATGACACCAAAACTTGACAAATGATAGTTTCTTAAAGGTTAGTTGCAATGTGGAAACGAAAACTGCATCAATAAACTTTTCATGCTCTATGTACTCATGAGAAAATAATATAAAAAGCAAACATTCGTGCTATTATGGATATAGTTCTGACCCCATAGGCCCTTTGAAGGGATCTCAGGGACCCTCAGGGATCCCTAGACCGCACTTTGAAAACAGCTGGTTTAGGGCTGCATTCCTAGTGAAGGCAGAGATCCTCCCTGAGGGATGAGCGGGCAGGAGGAGTGAGGCTGGAGTGTCAGGTGGAACCTGGTCAGGCATTGGGGGACCGGCATGCCCGTGAGGCGGGTGGTCTGAGCTGGAGACAAACCTGGAGGAGGGAACCAAATTATTGAGGTCCAGGGGCTCTGCAGCTCTGACAGAGTTTGGGCTTCATTTGCCAGGGGTGGGAACCCCTGGGGGACTTGAGGCAGGCACCAGTAGTGATCACTGCTGACCCTCTGTCCATTCACTGTGCCATCTGGACAGCCTCAGCCTTCCTGGGCTGTGGCAAAGGGCAGGGAGAGCCTCTGTGTGCAGACCACCAGGACAATGAAGGAGCCCATTCTCCAGCCCCAAGTCCCTTCCAGGCAACCATGCTAGCTGGTGGAGTTGGGAGTTGCAGGGTGTGCTGTACTCAGAGCCTAAGCCCGTGAAAGCCTCCAGATTCATCCCTCTGTACTCATTCTTTATCAGTGGTGCACATTCCCTCCCAAACTCCCAACTCCTCCTTAGGGTGCCTTCAAGGTGGGGCTCACCAGAAGTCATGTTGCCTCCAGCCCTGATTACTGTCTGCTTGGCTTGTGCACAGTTTTTCTCTTTACTCTATGACTGCCACAGGGTGGTGTGGAGCTGTTGCCAGGGCAACCGGTGGATTCCTATCAGCCTTTTGGAAACCTTAACCCTTTTGCCCAAACTCCCACAGTCCTTGACTCCCCTCACCCCAAGAACGAGAGTCCGCAAAGGGTCTACACTTCCGTGGGCTGGCTCTCCCTGTTTTGTTTGCCTTTTACAAGGTCTTGTTGACATGGGCATTCTTTTCTAAATTTACCAAGCTCGCTCGTTTTATTTCTACTAACCTCAAAACCTTTTCCCTTCCCTGTAACAGATGCCCCTTGGGATCAATAGTATCCACGCAGAATTCATGTTTGCATTTTGAGAGAGAGTGTTTTAAGTGGGAGGTAGAGATTTTAAAGGAGGCTAACCCCATAGTATGGTTAAGGGATGGGGGGAGCTGAACTCCCTCTCCCCCCCACCCCCCCTGACCCCGCCAACACATACTCTGCTAAGGAAAATTCCAGGTGTTCAGGGCTACGAACAGTGAAATTTCTTCACAACAGTTAATTTACTACTTAAAAATAAAGCTAATGAAGACAGTCTAAGAACTCACTATATATAGCCCCAAGTTCTATTCCTTGGCAATCACAGTACTTATGAGGGACTTATTTCCATTCTTGCATACATTTCTAATGAAATCTGACATCGAAATATTAGTAAAAATGCAATGTGTTTCATATAAGGACCTGCAACCTCCTAAATTAACAACGTGACCGAAGGAATGGGCCAGCCAAGAGAATTAAGTGTAAGAATGTCCTACTCTCTGTTGCCAATGGAGGTTTTTGCCTATGTTGATAATTATTAACATTTTCAAGTGCTGGCTGCCAGCAAATGAATTTCCACATCCTAAAACAATCCTCCTGATTGACATGCGTTGGCGCCCTCAGTGAGGAAGGAACAGCAGATGCCAGAGGCCATCAGAGTTTCTGGCTCCTGGAGTGACAGACCTATTGAGGCCACATGTTTTATATGCCCAGGAGCCACCTTATCAAGTTTTGAACTTTTGTCTCCTTCCCTGAGCTTTCAGGGGGCTTTGTTCACCCTCTTTCTTCTACCTGGAATAGCTTTCCTTGGCCAAGGCCTGTGATTGGCCAGGGCCAGCTCAAATGCGGCCTCCTCCCTCTCCCAGCCAGGCAGGACCCTCTTGGGATGGGCCACGCCCACTGCGGTCCTCTGCTCAGCTGTCAACCTTGTCTGCCTTATATTCCAAGGGGTAATAGTGGCACTTACCCAGGATGGATTCCTACTCTAGTTATTTTTGTACTTGCCTGGTTTTTACCTCTAGACTATAAACCTTTGAAGATAAAGACCGTTTTTCATGTCTCAAAGCACCTCTGGAGGCTACTCTCATTACGGAGCCCCTGCTGTGAGTAGGGACATGCTAGCTCATTGAATCCACGAGAAAAAAGACAAAACGCCGCAAGGTGGTTATTGGTTTATCTCATTTGCAGGAGAGGAAGCCCAGGCTCAGAGAAGTTAAGCAATTTGGCAAGCTTGTCAAGGCTTCTGCAAACCTAGGGAAAAAAAGGTGCCCACTCCCACCCCCACCCCTCTTAGGGAGTAGATGCATGGCTTAGGGGATGATGTCCCCTGGGGTCCACGGACGTCAAGCCCTGGTGTTGGGTCCAGCCCACAGCAAAGCTCGGTACTTATTGAATGCCTGAGTGGATGAGACGTGCAGATGACTGATTTCATCCCCATTTGGAGGCTTCCAGTCTTGATTCCACTTATACTTAGCAGGTGACGTTGGGCGACTCGCTCTGTCCTCCAGTTTGTTCATCTACAAAGGGAAGCGGTTGAAGTCAGTGATCTTCAGGTCTCATCTAGGATGTGAAGACATCACTAATTCCTATGCCTTCCTGATGTCCCTTCTCTGGCTCCTGTGGTGAAACCCCCAATGCAATCCTTGGCTTTCTTTGACTTTCTCCCGGTGGGAGAGCCAAGGTGGAACCATATCCTGGAGGCTGAGGAGGGTTTTGAAACAGAAGAGGTGGGAAAGTAGAATCAGGTAGGAGGGTGGGCAGTAGGATCAAGTAGGGGAGAGGGGGCAGGATGGCAGTATCAGGCAGAGGGCTGGGGTGGAGTAGTAGGATCAGGCAGGGAGGTAGAGGGGACAGTTGGATCAGGTGGGGGTGTTGGGGACAATAGGATCAGGCAGGGGGGTGATGGGGCAGTAGGATTAGGCATGGGAGTGCGTTTGCAGTAGGATCAGGTAGGGGGATGGGGGGCAGTAGGATCAGGCAGGTGGGTGGGGAGCAATAGGATCAGGCATAGGGGTAAGGGAGCTGTAGGATCAGGCAGCAAAGCAGTGTTTCTCAAACTTTATTGTGCATCAGAAGCTCCTGAAAGCTTGTTAGAACACACACTACTGGTCCCTAAGCTCAGAGTGTTTGATTCAGTAGGTCTGGGTTGGGAACCTGAGAGGTTGTATTCCTGGAGATCTCAATTTGAGAATTACTGTAGAAGAGAAATCTAGAAGGTAGGGTAAGGGGATGGGCAGGAGGAAAAGATCTTAGGAGGAGATGCTGTGAGGCACAAGCCAGAAACACAATGCAGGGATGAGTAACATCGGCTAAGAAAACTGCAGTTGGAGAGGATAAACTAACTGTAGGCTGGGTCCACCCCTTCTGAAGCTTTGAAAATAAGCTGCTGGCATTTTTCTACCCAGCGGAAGCTGGCAAAGGTGGGCCTCCCCACTGTGCAGGGAACCAGCCTCTTCCAGCAGAGTGATTAACACACATCTAAACAATCAAGTGGCTGGTGTGTGTCTTTGTCATCAGGACTGATTATAAAAATGGAGTTTGATGGGTAGAGCTTATCAAATTGTTTTCACTAGAGCAGAGGCTTTTCAAAAATCAAGTCCTTTGAAGTGAGATCACACCCCATCTTCAGCCCTCCACTACGCATCCTGTGCTATACAATGGCAGCTGGGAACAAGGACTCGGTGGGAGGACTGTCATGGCTGCTACTCAGCCCAGATGCATGAAACGCTTCTCTTTGTGCCTGTGCTCTCTGCTTTATGTATAAACCAATGCCTCTGTTACCGTTCACGTTGAATAACCTGTATAAACTGAATTCCTCATTCCTATCTTGTAATTAATATTGGAAGAATTAAAAAAAAAAAAAAAGGCCTAGCATCTGACTTCCAATAAGCTACAAAGTTAAAAGCTTTCCTAGCCAGTGAATAAATAACTGGATTTTTTTTTTTCTCCTACAGATTCTCTCTCTCCCCTTCTTTCTTCCTTTCTCTTTTCTATTAAACTCTTTATCCCCTTCCTTTTCTGTAACTCTCCTTTATTTCTCCCTCTTAAAGCTCTTCCTCCCTCCCTCATTTCCTTCTTCAGTTCCAGGATGTTCTATCCTCAGTTTGCCCAGGAGGGGGGCATCCTCTCTGCGGGTGACATAGCCACTCTTCTTTTCTCTTCCTTGACGGCTTGTCCCGTTGGAGGGCAAGGCATACAGTCTTACCCCTCTGGCCAATCATGTCCCAGGTCTCCCTAACCCATGGTAATAATTAAAGTAATGATAATGAGGGCTGTCTTTTTTTAGGGGGGGTGGGGGAGCATCTACTACGTGTCAGGCACTGTACGAGGCAGTTCACACTTTACTCCACACGGTGTTACTATCCCCATTTTACAGATGAAGAAACTGAAGCTCAGAGAGGTGAAATATCTTGCTCAAGGTCAGATAACCATTGAGCAGCAGAGGTGGGATATGAAACTACAACATGCCTTTTCCTCTGTTCAAACCCTTGTCCGCAAACCTACCTCTTCTGTTCTGTCCAACTCAATTGGACTCATCTTTCAGGGCTCAGTGGAAGCAGTCCTGATCTTTTAGGTCGGGATTTAATACCCCAACAATGCATCCCCCCAGCATGCCCTACGTCCCAGCGCAGCACTTACAGCCTGGACGGCGATCGCCTGCTTCATCGTCTGTGTTGCGGTGGCAGGGATCAGTAATGTGCCAGGTACGCAGCAGGTACTCCATAGACACCTAGAGGAGTAAGTGAGCGAACAAATGAGCGAACAGGAGTGGCCAGAGAGGAGCCGCCGAGCTGGTGGAGGTTTCCGAAGCCAGGGCATGTGGAAAAGATCCAAAGGCCTGAGGATGTTTCGCTTGAAAAAATCGAAGGGCTCTCTGAAGGCTGTGTTATGGAGGAGTCCAGGCTTGTTATCAAGACCTTAAAGAGGAGGTGGAGAACCAAACACCTGTGCTTTCAAGGAAACAGGTTTTCCTTCCATACAAAATTCTGTAGCCACCAGATTAGCCCAGGAAGGAAACAGCTTGCCTCCTCGGGCTTCAGGGATGTGGAAAGCCTTGTGTGTAGAGGCTTAAATAAGTCTGTAATCTGCGAACCCTCATGGTCCAAGATTGTATGGAGTTGCCTGCAGGATTAGGAACTGAACTAGGAGATAAGGACTTTCTCCCCTATTAAAAAAAAAAAAAAAAGCTAAATATTTGCTTTCCAGGAACAATCTGCCTTAGGAGCCTTTCCAATAACAAATTTTAAGCAAGAGAGAAACTGAGAAATTTTTAGTGACTGGCAACATATAATTTGTTGAATCCCTGGGTTTCACTTCTGGCAATGTTAATTGAATGAATGAAAAGAATGATTACAGGTTAATTGTATTTGCTTTTTTGGTTAATTCATGTACAGCTTGCAGTCAGCGAATATGACTAGACCCTTACTCTGCGTGGCTCAATAGCCATCATGGGGCAGGTGTTTTTAACTTAAGTAGGATATTTTAAATTTTTTGTATTAAATTTATCTTCTTCATTTAAGTTATTCATTCTTGATTAATATCTTTTCCCTCCTTAACAGAGCAATTTATAATCATTTACAAATTTGATAAAATGCTTTCTATATCTTTATGTCCCCACTGAAAATATTAAAAGAATATTTTATATTCTCTTGAAATGATTATAAAGAATAATCATCTTTACTTTAAAAAGTTCATGTTTAAATATTTAATGACCTTTAGTTATTGAAAATACAAGAGGAGCTATTTCAAAAAGTTGCCCAAGTGATCAACCTATATATATTTCATGTATTCGCGAGAGGAAATATTATAGAGACTTGAGTTGTATATTAGTTTCTTAGGGCCGCCGTAACAAAGCACCATATATTGGGAGGCTTAAACTCCAGACATTTATTTTCTCACCTTTCTGGAGCCTAGAAGTCCAAGATCAAGGTGTTGGCAAGGTATGTTTTTTTCTGAGGCCTCTTGGCTAGGGCTCGCAGAGGACTGCTGTTGCCCCATGTCCTCACGTGGTCCTCCCTCTGTACCTGTCTACCTCCAAGTTCCCTCTTCTTATAAGGACACCAGTTAGATTAGATTAGAGCCCACCCTAATGATCTCATTTAACTTTAATGACCTCTTTAAAGACCCCATCTCCAAATACACTCACATTCTGAGGTACTAGGGTTTAGGACTTCAACTTATGAATTGTGGGGGGCAATACGTCTTCTCTGACACCTTCCTAAATAGTTTTTTTTCCTTTCTGATTCGCCATGTATTCCCATTTCAGGGTGATAGATAGAACGTTACTGACACACGCCGGGGAAGCACGCTCAAAGACTCCAGAGATATGGATGTCTCTGTCCTTTAAAGCAGGTCGGATGAACATGGTGGGTTGGACAGCCAACATCCTAGAGCTGGAGATGAGAAACGAGTGTAGCGTAGCCAGGATACGAAGCCAAGTCCGAGTAAGATTTTTCAAAAGCCAAGAATGAGAACCACCAGCTCAGAGCAGTCTTCTTTCAGTATATCCAGAGGAGGCTGATTTATAGGGAAAGATGAAAGGAGGGCCATGTGTGTATTTTGGCTGCTCAGAGGATGGTGGGTCTGGGAAAGGAGGAGGAGGGAGAAATTATCTTAAGGCCGTAGCCAGCCAAGGCCTGAGAACATCAAAGAGGAAGCTGATGGCCAGATGTACAAGGAGCTGATGCAGGGGAGAAATAAGAGGAATGTAGGCATCTGACGACAGGGGCTCAGGGCCAGGAGGGGCCTTCAGAAAGGCAGGATGCATTACGTGCCGTGTGGGGCATTTGGGCCATGAGAAGCCTAGGGAGAATGAGTCTCAGAGGCCTTTAAAGTCAGGTTGGACCATAACGTAAACTGGGGAAGAATCCCATCCAGAGGGCTCAGACCTGGCAAAGGCTGTGAGAGGCTGCTTTCCATCTCTAGCTCTTAATTCCCCGGCCCTGACACTAAGGCTTGTTCCAGTCGATGGGATCCATTCACTGAATGAGTATGTCCTGAGGATCCCCAGGTTACAAGCGCTGTGCTGGGCCAAGTGAAAGATGCAGCATCCTTCAATGTTTGGCACTCATTGCTGGGGTAGCCTGGGAAGCATGCCTTCCTCCTAGAGGGTACCATTTATCCATAGGTGCCCAGATGGTCAGACTCCCTGTGGCTGTCCTGTGTGATGGTCCCATCTACTGAAGGAAGCAGGCTCCTCCACCCCCCTGCTCCAGGCAAACTTGAATTTATCTCCAAAATGAAGAGGAATAGGAAAGTCATCAATTCTACCTAGCTGTTTTTCTGTACCCAAATCGTTTAGCTCTAATACATTATTTTTTTCTTTCATGATTTGCCTCAGTTTTATCATTTATTCACCCATCGAACAGATATACATTGAGGATCTACAGTGTGTGAGGACAGCATTGTTTTGGGTGTTGATGATGCTGCAGAGTCCCATCTGGCTCCCTACCTGTCATGTTTTGGGGTTTGAGACAAATTCCCCAGTTGCAGGCAGCATGGGTCTTTGGGGGGGAAATTTGTATGGGATGCGTGAGAGGAGGGGCTCCAGAGCCAGTGGAACTTACTCACAAAGCCATCTGGGCTTGATGCCTTCTGTAGAGAGGATATTTCTGACAACGAATTCGATTTTTTTTTTTAACAGTCATGAGTCTATTTGGGTTTCCTATTTCTTCTTGAGTCTGTTTTGGTATTGGCGTTTTCCTTAATTTGTCTGTATTTTCAAATCTATCAGCATACATACAAAATACAGGTCATAACACTATTTTTAACACAGGGCATGGTATTCTTCAACAAAAAGTGCTCAGGGTTCTGTTCCCATAGTTCACAAAGCTCCTACCAAAATTCTGAAGGAACATTGAGACCTGGGGGGATGATGTGCTGGGGATGGGAGAAGAAGTCTCTATTGACTCTTAGGTTTTTCTGGTAATACCTAGCGTTTGTAAGAGAGCTCTACAGTTTTTGAAAGTACCTTTTGCTTGCCCTATCTCCCTTTTCTTCACAAAGCCCTTGAGAGGTGGATTTGATGACAGTTCTCCCAGATAAGAAAAAATCTGATCAGAGATGTTAATTTATTCATGATGTAGAGATGAAGCCTGAAGCCACTCCTAGATGACACCAGTTTACCTAGAAGGGAGTTTAGAGATCATCTGGTTGAGAGGTTTTTAGCCTGGGGGCCATGGACCAACAGAGTCCTTGGACAGACTTCACTGGGCCCATAATTTGGATGGGAAAAAAATTACATACTTTTTCACCAACCTCTAACTGCAATTGAGCATTTCCTTCTATTATGATTGTAAACCACAAACCACAGGAGGAGTGGCAGCTCTGTGTCACCAGCAGAGACCACAGATATTTTCAGGGCACATTATGTAGTCAGAGATAATTCAAAATACGGCTGACATGCATCGCTACTTTGAAATTACACTAGTTAGGAGACCTCCCTTTTGACCTTGTTATTTTTTTTTTTTTTAAGATTTTATTTATTTATTTGAGAGACACAGAGATAGTGAGAGAGAGCATGAGCGGGGAAGAGAGGAAGAGGCAGGCTCCCCTCGGAGCAGGGAGCCCGACGCAGGGCTCGATCCCAGGACCCTGGGATCATGACCTGAGCCGAAGGCAGACGCTTGATTGACTGAGTCACCCAGGTGCCCCATCGACCTTGTTATTCAGTGTTATTTTTTAAAGTCCATATGTTACTATATCCCTATAGTATAACACTTTAAATATCTTGATAACTGAAGTTCAAATAATTGGCCTCCTTTCTTACCCTTTGCATTTACTTGTTTGTTTCTTGTTGTAATAGAGACACATAATGTAAGATTAACCATCTTAAACATTTTGAAGTGTACAATTCAGTGGCATTGAGAACCCTCACATTGTTGTGTAGCCATCATCACCGTCTGTTTCCAGAACTTTCTTTCATCGCAAACAGAAACTACCTGTTAGGAAGTAATTCCCCATCTTCCCTTTCCCCAGGAACTTCTTTTCTACTTCCTGTCTCTATGGACTTGCCTATTCTTGATACCTCATATAAGTGGAGTGATATAATATTTGCGCCTTGGTGTCTGACTTTTTTCACTTAGTATAACGTTTTCAAGGTTCATCTATGTTGTAGCAGGTGTCAGAACTTCTTTTTTATGGCCGAATAAAATTCCATTATATGTGTATCCATTCATCTATGGATGGACACGGGTTGTTTCTACCTTTTGGCCATTGTAAATAATGCTGGCATGAACACTGGCCTGCAAGTATCTGTTTGAGTCCCTGCTTCCAATTTTTCTTGGATATATATCAAGGATGAAATTACTGAGAAATATGGTAATTCTATGTTTAACTTTTTTCACGTGCGAGAGAGAACACAAGCGTGTAAGTGGGGTCAGGGGTGGGAAGAAGGGCAGAGGGGCAGAGGGAGAGGCAGAGAAAGAATCTTAAGCAGGCTCCACACCCAGTATGGAGCCTGACCCGGGGCTCGATCTCACGACCCTGAGATCATGACCTAAGCCGAAATCAACAGTCAGATGCTTAAGCGATGGAGCCACCCAGGCGCCCCATCTACAGTTAACTTTTTGAAGAACTGCCAAACTGTATTCCACAGTGGCTGCACCATTTTACATTCCCACCAGCAATGCACAAGGGTTCCAAATTGTCCATATTTTTACCAACACCTGTTATTCTCCATTTTTTAAATAGTTGCCATCCTAGTGGGTGTGGCATTTTCTGTTAGGCATTTAACAAGTTTATTCTGAGAAGGGGTCATGGGCTTTACCACACTGCCATGGAAGTCCTTGGTACAAATAAAGGTTAAGAAACTAGGATGAAGGAACCAAAGCCCAGAGATACTGTTACTTGTTCAAAGTGAAGCGATTCACAGCAGCACCTACGGCTTAGGACCAAGTCTCCTGGGGCTCAGAGGAGCTCTTTTCTCCTCCTACCACATAGTTTCTTCTCATGTAGACATTTGCCCCAGCCAGTGGTCAAACTGAATCCGGGCTGGAATAAAACCATCAACCAACCAGCCACTGAAGCTGAGGCAAGCCCCAGATGCAGAAGAGACAGACATAATCCCTGTCCGCAAATGGCTGTCACGTAAAACTACCACACACAACCACAGCAGCTAAATCTTTATTCATTCAACAAACACTGAGTGCCTTGTGTGAGCTCAAACTCCATGTTCAGCTGGAGTGTCTAAGGGGTATCCAAAGGGACATCCCTTGGAGATGCTCAACTGATAGTTTGGTTTACAGGTTAAAGTTCAGGAGGGGAAAAGAACCCTGCCTATGTTTCCTTTAAATACAGAATGGTGTCCTGAACTGTCGTTCCTGATCGGGAGCCTCCAGCTCTGCAGAGAGCCCAAGATGTCTTCCTTTTTCCTAATAATCTCCTCAACCCATTTTCTTACAAGCTTCCAATCAGCTGTGGCTCTTGGATCTTCCCACACCTGAAAAAACACTTGTCAGCTTGGTTTTAAAAATAACAGTAGCTGACATTTAATAAACGTGAATGCTGGCTTTCCACTGTGTGACCATGAATAAGTAACAGAGCCACCCTCTACACCAGTTGTCCCCCTTGTAAAATGGCAGTAATAATGAGTGGACATGCAGATAAATGGCTGGCATGGAGCCTGGCACAGAGTTAGCATTCAGTAAATGCCTGTTGTTGTGATTATCTATTTTAAAAGTTATTCTTAAAAAACACTTTGTACATTGCAAAGTGGAAATAACAGAGCCCTCTCTACTGTGACATCTTTAAATCTAGGAATTAGGTCTTTTCATCTCTGGGTCTAAAGCATCTGACATTGTAGCCTCTCAATAAATGTATACTGAATGAATAGTGAGAGGTGACATTTATTAATATTACTAGTATTATTAATATGTATTTATCTATTTGAGCATTTACTAATTTAGATAAAAAACAGCATTTTTTTCTTTAAACCTTAAATCAGATATTGGTCTTAGAGAAGAACCTCTATCAAGTTGATTATATGAGCATTTTAGAAAATATGCACACTTAGCAAAAGAGTTGAATACATTTAATTTTTTTAAATGTCAAAATCTGTACCATCAGAATCATTCCTTCACACATGGCATACATTTTTATTGAGCAGCTACTCTGCAGCAAGCTTGGTATCAGCAGAGAAATCTCTGGATTTCTTTTTGCAATTGGCTTAAGCTAAGCTAACAGTGGTTTTATGAAAAGATATTTAAGTATCTCACAAGAAGTCTGGAGGTCAGTGATTCCCAGTCGGTGGTGGTAGCTCAGCTTTGTCATTGAGACCAGAGCTCCTTTTAGATTTCAGCTCTGTCATCCCAGGAGATTGGCTTTCCTTCCTTAGGCTTTTGCCTTGTAGTCACAAGATGACTGCTGCAGCTCCAGATATCACTTTATTCCATGACCATGGTCAAGTCAGGAAGAAAATAAAGAAAAGAAAGAGGACTTTTTCATCCCTTGGTTCGTTCCTTTTAT
Organism: Leptonychotes weddellii; assembly: GCF_054177405.1. Classification (NCBI taxonomy): domain Eukaryota; kingdom Metazoa; phylum Chordata; class Mammalia; order Carnivora; family Phocidae; genus Leptonychotes; species Leptonychotes weddellii. Next base: position 135,941,835 of record NC_138372.1, read on the forward strand.
CAGAGACCAAAATCTTTTCTAGAAATTTCATGGGAGTTTCCCTTACTCCCCACTGGCCAAAACTGGATCGCATGCTCATTCTAACTACCCAGTCTGGGAGTGGGATAACCATGACTGGCTTTGTTCAGTAAGGACTCCTTCCTGGTGGGGTGGGACCTGCCCTCATGGAGCTCATGGCCACCTCTTTGCTGCTTGAAATCTTAAGCAAGGGAGCAGGAAGGGGTGGGGGAGAGAAATGAATTTTAAATAGTCAACCACTAGTGTTGTCTACTCTACTGTGTTAAGCCATTTTCTTGAAAGTACACAAAATAGATAGAAGGCAGTAATAATTAAGTTGAGAGATGAGAGGACAAGAAAAAGAATTACCCAAATGGTTGGTGCACATTAAAAAAACTAAAAAAGAATGTCAAAGCCTTAAACTTTATTACTGGATTTTTTTGTTTGTTAGATTGTTTTGTTTGCAATTTGAGCCTTATATGATAAATGGAAATGTATTAAATGCAATTTAAATGTATTTAATGCAATTTAAAACTTGTATAGTAAATGCTCTATGAATTTTTCTAGGAATCTTGAAACATAGCTGGCTGAAATCCATACATAATGTCCTTATTCTGTAGCATGCTGAGATTGATCCTATAATTTCCATCCTTTGGTACTGGTTTGGCCTCAAGAGTTCGAGTAAACATCCATCCCCAACCTTTAAACATTTTTTTAAACAGTTTATGTTATGAGAGTAGTATGTGCTTATTTTTGCCCTTGTCTGTTGGATTCTCAGAGGTTCTCTTCTGCAGGAGTAGATTTAATCCTGTTTCTATATAATTTTAGAAATATAAATATCCAGTCATTTTGCTTCAAGTCTTTTTTTCCAGGACTAACCTTTGAGAGATGAAAGAGAGTTCTAAGAACTCTTCAAGTCACAGTCCGATACTGGTTTCTTGTGTCACAGATGCCCAGATATGTACTAATTCCTTCATCCTTTCATTCATTCATCTCACAAAGAGTTGAGTCACCTAGCAGTGGGGGTCTTGGGAACACAGCAGGGAACAAAATAGGCAAAAATCCCTGACCTCATGGATCATGTATTCCAATAGAAGAGACAGATAATAAAAAATAAATAAGTAAAATATATATGAGAGAAGTTGGTAAATGCTACAGAGAAAAATAAAGCCAGAAAGAGGGATAGGAGTGCTGGGAGTGGGGGTGGGGAATTTTAGATTGTGACGGGGGTTAGGGGAGGCCTCACTGAGAGGGGGGCGCTTTCCACAGGCACCCGAAGGCGGGTGAGGGGATAAATCACTGAATCCAGAATGTTCCAGGCTGAGGGAACAGTGCTAAAAGCATGCCTGAAATGTTTAGAATTGCAATGCCAGTGTAATGTGGCTTGGAGAAGTAACATGCGGGCCTTTGGAGGCCATGTGTAGGACTTGGGCTTTTCTCTGAGAAAGATGGGAACCATGGGAGGGTTTTAAACAAAGGAGTGGGTGATTTCACTTGAGTTTAAAGAATCACTGTGGGGCACCTGGGTGGCTCAGATGGTTAAGCGTCTGCCTTCGGCTCAGGTCATGATCCCAGGGTCCTGGGATCGAGTCCTGCATCGGGCTCTCTGCTCCTTGGGAGCCTGCTTCTCCCTCTGCCTCTCTCTCTCTCTCGTCTCTCATGAATAAAAAAAAAAAAAAAAGAATCACTGTGGCTGCTGGACTGAGAACAGTTTGTAGAAGGGCAAAGGTAAATGCCAGTTGGGAAGCTAATGCCATCATTGCAGTGAGGGATGTTGGTGGAGGTGAGCGTCTCTGGAGTGTATGAAGGACTAAGGATTATTTTATTTTGTGGCAAGTCTCCCAAAACCTTCTTGAACAGTTCCAGTTACTGGGAATTTATAGATATAGCCAGCAGAGTTCCCTACAGTTACAACTAGGAACATTAATGTAATATAAAGTCATGCAGCTTGCACCCTTGTCTAGTTGTGGTGTGTAAGTTTGTTGTTTCCTGTAGAATAATCATGAAGAGTATGAGTTCTAGACTCAGATTCCTGCATTCAAATCCTGGCTCTACCACTTTCTAACAATGTGACCTTGGGCAAATTACTCAAAACTCTCTGTGCCTCGGTTTTCCCAGCTGTTAAATGGGACAACGGGTTGTTGTGAAAAATAAGGAGTTAATACACGTTCAACATTTAGCATTTTATTGATATATAACCATTGCTCAATAAATATTAGCTATCATTATAGATATGGATATAACCATTTATAAAGGTCAAGGAACAGTTCTATTTAACTTATTTAACACCATGGTGTAAACTAGACCCAACTAGAACTGGAAAGGAACCGAGGTGTCATTTAGTTCAACCCTAGAGATCAAAGTGACATAGCCAAAAAAGAAGAAGGTCATGTGGCTAATGTCACCTAGCTAATGGCAGAGCAGGGACCAGACCATGAATCTCTGGACTCCCAGGCCAGTGATTTCTGTGCTATGCCCTGTTGCTTCCATATAGCCTTCAACATAATACCAGGTGGGAATAATAATAATCATAACAACAATAATAAGTGATTTTTTTGACTCTTACTTTGTGCCAGGCACCATTCTAAGTACTTTACACACATTAACTTACTTAATCCTCATGACAACCCTATGAGTCATTGTCCCCATTTGGTAGAAGAGGAAACTGAAGTTAGAGCAGGTAACTTACCCAGGATGGGAAGTGTGTGTTGGATGAGGGAACGGGGGTGGCCTGAGAGTCAGGAGGCTGCCTTACCATTTTACCGCATGATCTATATTCTCCATTTGTGGAATAGGGAAATTTAATCCAGTCTTTAAGGTCCCTTTTCAGTTTTTTTGAAGATTTATTTATTTTACAGAGAGAAAGAGCATGCACGAAAGTGGGGGAGGGGCAGAGAGAGAGCATTTTCAAGCAGACTCTCTGCTAAGCACGGAGCCTGACGTGGGGGCTCAATCTCACAACCCATGAGATCATGACTTGAGCTGAAACCGAGAGTCAGACACTTACCGAATGAACCACCCAGGTGCCCCCCTTTTTAGTTTTAAAGTATGTGTATCCTAAGTACTTTGTGATTATCAGGTCTGTAACAAGTACCATTTTAGTTCATTAAACATGCTGTCTTATTAACTGATCTTCATTTTAATGATCAGCTGCAAGAAAGACTATTTGTAGAACAGCCTAGAAACCAAAGTCACCAAGGCTGTGAGGGATGCTTGAAATGTTATTCCTGGCTTCCATGGCAACCCTAACATAGGGCGTTAAGCTTAATGCAGTTGAGTACACCAGCTGGAGCTGAGTGTTCCCCCAAGCGCTGTGAGTGATGAGGACACAAATAGCTGGCTCAATAGTTTTCCTTTTGTGTAATACACTGTCTCAGTGTATTTTAGGGAGTGGAGGCCTAGGCCAAGTTAAATAAGGATGGAGGAAATGAAGCATTGTATCAAAGTGGAGAGAGGACAGTTTCCAAAGGAGTTGGAGAATGAGAACAGTCTAGGTGCCTGGGGGAGTCACTGTGGAGAGAAGGATGGAGAGGCATGCAGAGGTTTCAGGGGAGGGGAAGAGAGTTGGCCCTACTTCCACAAAGCTTGGAGCAACTAGACTGTCAGGTGAGCTCTGTGAAGAGGCCTGAGCATGCTCAGTTGTGTTTTTTTGTTCCAGTGTGTTTTGAGCGCTCAGTTGGAATCCACGGCGGATGAGTGAGTGGCAAGAAGGCAGACATGTTGAGGAGTTGAGGGCACCACCAGTGCGGGAAACAAAGCTCTCTAGGCATTTTAAGCAGAAAGGGATTTCGTACTGGGAGCGAGGTACTTACGTAACTGTTGGAAAGGTCGGAGAAGTGGAATTCAGAGCCATCACACAAGAACTCATGGCTGGAATCAGGATGCTACTGCCACCATAACGGCATCTATGAAGCTGGTGAGCAGATACTAGAACACCAAGCCTGTCGCTCTACAGCCCTACTTGCCAGCAGAAGCAGCCTTCCCTTTGCTTCCTCCTTTGTGAGTATATTTAATTGGTGGTACCTAATTGTTACCCAAAACCCTAGCGGCAAGGGCGTCTGGGAAGTATGGTTCTTGTCTTTTTCATTTCTGCAGTACTGGAAGCCTCCTGAGAGAGGTGAGAGTCAATGCCGAGTGCCAACTGACATTCAATCAATAGTTATTTCATTTGAAATCTGAATTAACCAGGCTGAGTGCTAGAGGTGGAGAAGTTGGGACACCTAAGAGAGATGAGTTTGGAGGGCCCAGCTGCTGACCTAAGCTCCCTGCTCCACCACTGAAAGTCCTTTGGGTAGACTCGCTCCAGGGTTAGCTAACAAAGGGGCAGAAACTCAACTCCTAAAGATGAAGGAATTGTCTTAAAATTCTCTCTGGTGCCTTCTCTATTACTTTATACATGGAAGACATTAATTTACATCTGAGACCAGACTGGGTTCTTGAATGGAAGGGAAAGCAAGGGGTGCGGGCCTGGAGAGACTGGTTCTGGGTTGGGTCAGGGATGAAGAAGAGTGAAGTCTGGGCTGACTCAGGAGCCCTTAGGATATGCCCTAAAGGAGGATGATAGCACATGTAAGACCCTTCAGTGGATCCCCACTGGCTCCTTAATGGAGTCCAAACTTCTTTTTTTTTTGTAAGTAAGCTCTACACCCAACGTGGGACTTGAACTCACAGCCCCAAGATCAAGAGTCGTATGCTCTACCAACTGAGCCAGCCAGGCGGCCCATGAAGTCCAACTTCTTAATAGGAGGCACATGCAGCCCTCCCTCCATGGCCCTGTCATCCCCATCGTGTCCTTTGAGATCCTGCCAAAACATACCCCATGCAGTCACCTGTGCCCACAGGTGCCCTACTCGGTTCCAGCCTCCACGCCTTTGCTCACACTGACCCTTTGCCTAAAGCACCCAGCCCAACTTTGCCTGGCCAACACCTGCTCCTCCGATAATCAGAGAATAATATTTTAAAATAACATAGTACCCATCAGCTTCTCCAGCAATCTCCCTGTCCACCATCTTGGGATCAGTGTCCTCCTCCAGGCTCTCGTTGCTTATGTTTTTCATGAATCTTATGAATCGGTCTCCTTTCAAAGGTTGTAAGGTCCTCCCAGGCTGAGGTTGGTTCTCGTACTGTATCCCCAGCACATAGCACAAAGAAGGCGGGTTCTTGGCATAACTCAGCCAAACCAAAATGATGAAAGAGGTGACTCCAAAGAGCAACTTTGTCTTTGCTGGTACAGGGCTGTGGAAACCTTCTGCCCCTTGCCTCCATGCGTGCCCACCCCCTCCCCTTCCAGGGACAGGTGTGCCAGACTCTGCCTCAGAGCCTCCTTTTCCTGGCTGGTATCTCGACCTGACCCTGCATCGCTCTTCACAGGTCTCTCTGCTTGGCTCCTGACTTCCATTAGCTGAACTACCAGAAAGCAGAGGAGGCAATTGCTCAATTTATTAAGTTAACCAGTTGATTCTTTCAAGCTGCCTACGCTGTTTTCCACTTTGCAGAGAGAAGAAATCACCTGTTCCCCAGTACTTTCTCCACTATCTCGTACTGGGGGGAGGGCAGGTTTTGTATGAGTGTGTGTGTGTGTCTGTGTGTGTGTGTAGTTTACGATTTTAAGATATGAAGCATTTCTCAATTTGAGAAAGGAAGAAAGACAGTGAGAGGGGTTTTGATGGAGAATACCAAACTTACTCTGAACCTATTCAGTCAAGCTCAATGAGTTTTAAAACCATTGATTATTTCAGGGCTTCTTTATACTTTATCAATTGGGAGAATGCCTGTTTGTATGACAAACTCTAAGAGAAGTTGTGAGGGGGCATTTTTTTTTTTTTTAGTGAAACTTTAGCAAACTTCTGTACCTTGCAAGGAAATTCAGTTCATTGGAATTTGTTTTCTCCAGGGCTAAACTGGGGCAGCTTTCTCTTTGGCTCCTTTGCAAAGAAAATTGTCCAGGGTTCTGGAAACCCCAGTTGTTGAGCCTCGTATGATGTCTTTTCTTTCAGCTCATGTAACAGTTACTAAAGGAGGCTGGTGTGATGTGGCATGGTTTTGCTTGTTTTCTTTTCCATTTTGTTGGCTCCTTGGTGCACACTCCCCGAGGGCCTTACCGAGTTGTGCTCCTAAAGGAATTTATGACAGTCAGCAGGACGACTGAAATTTAAGCTGGTGTCAATCCAGAATCCCTCCTTGCTACCCAAAAGATGCAAGCTCATTCACCAGAACCTTCTTTAAAAAGGAACAACAAAAAAATCTCCTTGTGACATTGGAGAATATATTTTTGCATGAAAGCTTCCCAGGGTGTGTTTCCAGAGCCAGAGAGCATCCATCTCCCCCAGCCACATTCATCTCTGTCTGCTCTGCAAATGTTCTCCGTGATAGTAGCCTGAAAAAGTGTCCGCAGAGCAAACCTGACAGTACTGAAATTTCAGCTGCAGCCCGTGGACTTTGGTTCTGCTTTGTGGGTGTTGGAAAGAACTAAATAGAATAAGGGTTGACATTCTGACCCTATCTCATGCGTTCTTGAGAGAAGCACGTGGTACGTGGCGTCTTGAGTGGTATCCACTGCTTTTGGCACAGCTCAATGGGACAAGCAGGCCTATGGTAAAGAACACACAGAAGGGAAAAGAAAACTAGAGGGGCTCTGAAGCCCCTATTTCCTTTCCCCTAGCCATCTTCTACCTTCTTCCCCAACCAGGCATTCAAAGCAGGGTGAATGGGGGCAGAGGGGGAAGTCCATGGAAATCCCCTCCATCTGGATGTACTTGTTACTCTTCTCCTCAGGAGTTGGCCAAGAGGTAGAGCATGTATTTGTTCTATATTTTTGCTGTTCGTGTCTCCTCGTTCAGAATTAGTCTCTGGCGACTATTCTTTATGGTCGAGGGTTAGGCTCTTCTGGCTAAGCGTATGTTATGACCAGGATTACCAACTAATGATTCACCTTCCCCTGCCTCATTCTGCAAGCTTCTGTATGCTTGTCTCACCGAAACCCCAGATGGTAGCCCTCTGAGGCCAGGGACTGCATCTTCTCCCTGTCAGCATCCCCACAGCTCCAGACGGTATCAGGGGATCCCTTCCTAAGACTGTATTTTGCCCATAGTGCCTTCAGTTCACTACCTTCTGGGTACCAGCCCTGAGCGAGGCATGGGTGACACGAAGATGAATAAAGCGCAGCTGTGACCTCGGAGGTTTGTCCTACTGTTTTGTGGGTTTGCAGGCTGGTAAGTATGGTGTTTGTGGGATGACATCATTGCACGCTGTCATTAATAGTGCTTACTGTCCGCCTTGCCTGGTGATGCAGAAGGCACTTTTGGACACAGAAGGGCGCAGCAGGTGAATCCGGGGGGCTAAGGCATGGTGCTGCTTCCCAGGAGCTGGCCCAGGGCAGAGAGTGAAGAGGACATGTACACGAGGGGGATGTGTCTTGAGTTGACCTTTAACTCCTGGGGCTTGTCCAGTCCCTGCTGCCAGTCCTCCTGAGATTTTGTCCAGGGAAAAATGTGTTAACTGGCAATGAGGAGGGTCGCTGGGTAAGGCTCTTCTCTGGGACATTTTCCTGTTCAAAGGAGACTCTTTACATTAGGTCACCTACTGGGAAGCAGGGGCCACAAGGACACAGGTACTAGTGTCAGACTGGCGTGGGTCTTAAATCTGCATTCCACCGCCACTCATTTGTCCCATCCCAGTGGTCTGGGTATTCAAACTCTAAGCCTCAGAATTGGGGGTAACAATGGTGCCTCCCTTATTTATTTTCTGAACCTAATTGAAAGGCAGGACATATCTGACATGAACAGGATCTAACATTCGCACAGAATGTGGATCAGAACACGTGAAAAAACCCAGGATGTATGGTCGCCATATTTATAAGGTCTCTCCTGATCTTAGGAAGGGGTCCCCTGATACCGTCTTCTCCTCTGGACTCTTGGATCTGTCGCCAGGGTCTCCCTGGCTCACATGCCCCTTGGGATAGAGTTCTCAGATGCCTTGTGTCCAAGAATCACCTGAAGGAATTACAAGTGCAGATTACTGGGCACAAGCCCCAGAGTTTCAGATTCACTGGGTCAAGTGTGCTGCCTGGGGCTTAGCATTTTAAATACACACCCGAGTTGTCTCTGATGTCATCAAGACATTGAGGATACTGCTGTGGGTGTTCTATATTATATCTCCACTGACCAGCTCTCCCAGCTCATGGAGGGGGATCTGCACCTTCTCTCTTCCCTGCCTTCCCACCCCTCCCAGTCATAAGTGCACATCAAAGGGATGATGGAGCATCACGCCTGACACTATGTGGGTACCAGGGATTCATAGAAGATGCCACTTGTGGTTGGGTAGCCCCATGCATGAGATGCTGGGAGGAACATGCGCAGATAGAGGTAAATGGGGCAGGTACCAGGAGGCTCAGAGGAAGGCCTGATTTTGGCCAGTGTTGGAGGGCTGGGCATCTAAGAAGGGTTTTCAAAAAATAGGTGACCACAGGGTTGAGTCTTAAGCTGAAGAGGCAGCCCAGACAGGATGTAGGGAACTACAGACCATTTGATATCACTGGGGTATAGGGTAGAGGGCATGGAGTGCTGGGCTAAAGTGTTCATTAGTTCATTCTCCCATGAACATTATTGACCTTGCTGTCAGTGAACCTTAGAGTGGTGGCTTTTGAAGAAATTGCTCTGCTGAAACAGCATCCTGAGAACTTACAGCTGCCACATTCAGCTACGGTGACTCTGATCAAGGAAGCTCACCAAAATATTCATGAATAGGAAATTTCTGTAAAGAGGGGAAGCGTGAGTTCCATTGGTCAGGAGAGTCTCTCTATTCTCTCAGGTGAGGAAAGCCATTGATGAGATGGTTGGGGCATTAAGATGGGGGCAGGGGATCTAATGGGCCTGATTGCAAAGTGTCAGGTTGGCAAATTGGTTTCACTCCCTAGTGGAGGCACCAGGTGGAGGGAACTCGGTGCTGTGTTAGGAGCTGTGCTGTGGCTGAACTTCGATTCTGAGACTGGGATTGATTAGGGGATCTCACAGGCGCCAGCACTGGAAGCCTGGGGGACAACGTGCAAAGCTTGGGATCTGCCATCCTGCCTTGAGATTTTATCACATGACTGGTTGTCAATCCAGATGTTCTTTTCCTATGGCTTATACACTTGGGTTTTTGAGCCTTGTGTGCAGGGCTTGACATTTATACCAATTAGGTTTCATCTTGTTAGCTTTGACTCATTATTCCTGCCCTCAGAAATCCTTTCTGCCCCTGACTCTGTTGTTCAGCTTATTAGCCATTGCTCCCTGCATCTCGTATATAATGGTGTATAGAGAATCATAAGTGCCCCAGAATTTGGAAACATGTTTGGAAAATCTTACCAAGTGGGGAATGATTTGCTAATGAGGCCAAGGTATGTTTTAGATGCCATGAAGTAGTCCAGGGTGTTTCCCTAATAAAAGGTAATCAAGTTTTCAGGGTATTCCCTAGTGGTTCTTTAGGAAGATGTGAGTAGAGCATAATGGACTCAAAGAAGGCCATAGCTCATCAGCAGCACTGTCGCATGTCTGGCAGGAGGTCCTGCAGCAGCTGGTGACTGACTAATAAGGGGATTGGAGAGGGAGGATTGGACCGTCGTCTTTCCAGCCCAGGCCAAGGAGCACATGCCCCAGTCAGGTGCCCTAAATACAGGGGAGTTTCCGGTTAAGTCACATTGGGGGCAAAAATGAAAAAATAGGCTAACTTGCCTCTGAAATGTCCATGAAATCACTTCTAAGTCCTAACAACTAGTCACACTCTGGAGGCACGTGTCAACAGAGCCACACGAAGCAGCCCTAGGGGCCACATGTCAGGCCTCTGTGGGCACCTCTGAGGCCACACTGAGCATGACCCTGGGTCGAACTGCACTGCCCTTCTACTCGGCAGTCTCTTTCTCTCTGGCTGTCCGTCTTTGACCAGCCCATATACTTCAGTTCACAGACGCCAAATGCCTTCAAAGCCCACAAGTTGGGCAAACAAGTGTCCCTTACCGTTGAACCTGAGCCAGGACAATTTTAAGTAACATTCCCACACCAGCAGGATTCCAGTGTGCAACCCTAGAATGATTTTCTCTGCTCAGGGTTGCAGACTTGTCACTAATCAGCCTCCTTGTGCCTCTGGGATGCAATCTCCTCGGCTCTCCCTCACACCTGCCCCATCCTGCAGTTTCCCCTGGCGCCTTGTTCCTACTGGCCTCTCAACAAGCACTTGTCGGGGGAGTGAGAATGGGAATGACCGGCAACCTGGTGTACGGAGCTGCTGCTATTCAGGGAGGCAAGCATCTGTTTTATCATTCTATTACATTTTTAAAAATGCAAATAGGCATGTAGCAGGCAGAAGTACTTGGCAGGAGGCAGGCAAGTTGGAGCCACAGCTTTCAGGCTGGGATTCCAGGGAAGGAAAGAACTGACCCCAGAAAGCAGGTGCGGTCCCGGGGCATCTTGGGTATGCTGAGGATGGCGGGTCTACAAGGACAAAATCCTTCCTGAGTATTGCTTGGCGGTTAAAAGCACGGGCTACAGAGCCAGACAAGGTGGGGTCAGATCCTGGCTCCCCTACTTCCTAAGTGTGAGACCCTGAGCTAGTTATTTAGCCTTTCTAGGCTCACTGTCCTCAGCTGTAAAATGGGAATAGTAACAGTACCTACTCGCTAGGGCGGGTGTAAAGAATAAATAAGCCAACACCTGGAAAGTATTCAGAACAAGTGCTCAACAAAGAGTAGCTATAGATTATTATTATATTCTTTTGAGTTTCACAACATCCCTGGGAGGTATTATTATCACCATTTCACAGAAGAAGAGCCTGAGGGTCAGAGAGGTCAAGGAGAGGCTCAAGACCACATGGGCAAAAAGTGGCAGAGGCTGGACTTACACTGAGGTCATAGGACTATGTGTCACTTCACTAAGCATTTCGGAGCCCCTTTTGAGTCTCTGCGTGAAATCATTTTACCCTTGTTATAGATATTCACATACTTTCCTTCTCCAAGCATGCTTTGATCTTCCCAGGCAGATGGCACCAAATATTTGCTGTACAATTCTACAGCCCTGATTGAATTTACCCAGAGCAAGGAGGCTGATTAGTGACAAGTCTACAACCCTGAGCAGAGAAAATCACTCTAGGGTTGCACACTGGAATCCTGCTGGCGTGGGAATGTTACTTAAAATTGTCCTGGCTCAGGTTCAACAGTAAGGGACACTTGTTTGCCCAACTTGTGGGCTTTGAAGGCAAGCTGACAGAACTGAAGTGCAGTAGACCAGGTCCAGACTGTCACTTTGTGGTTCAAGGGATGACATCTTATGATGTGCCCACAAACCCTCATCCCATGCTATTGAAAGTCTGTCATGAGGGGCCAGAGGAAGATTGTGTGCTCTTCTCCCAGGCTAGGGAGACAGGGATGCTGTTTATCAGAACCAGTTTGTGGAAGGGACACACACAGAGGAGAGTCCATTTTCTGGAAACACCTCTTAGCAGTCCCCATATGGAAAAGCTGTGGGGCTCTTCCCAAGCATCTGTAGAGCTCATATTGTAAGGCCACCTGTATGGAGAATTTTCCAACGTGCCCACCATGAGATGGTGGAAGAGCCATCAGTATAGTCCCAGGACTGACCCTAATGAGTCGTCATGTCTCTGAGCATCAGTTTCCCCTTCTGTAAAGTGAGTGACTTGGACTTTATTTAGACGCCGCCAGCTCTAACAGTTTATTAGTCTATGAGTCTGTGAACCAAAGTTCAAAAGTGGCCATACATCTAGAATCTGTGACTCTATTAGCAGGAGCCACACCTACTCTAGAACTTTTTGACTTTGTGGTTTTCATCCACCTGCTTGAACTGACTGCTCTGGTTCAATCCCTTCCACCTGAAACCTTGCTCCACCACCCAGAATTCCATTTAATTCCACAAATGTTGACTCAAGACTGACTCTGTTCCCAACTACATGGTTGGGAAGATGAATGAGACTAGTTTCCCACTTTGGGGAATTCACAGTGAGATGGTGAGGTCCAGACTTGCCAGAACGTCTTTTCTCCAGAGATCTCTCTAGTACCTAAACTAGTGGTTCTCAAAGTGTGGTCTCTGGACCAGCGCCATTGACTTCACCTGGGAACTTGCTAGAAATGCAGATTTTTCTGGTGCCACCCTAGATCTACAGGGTCAGAAGCTCTGGAAGTGTGGCTCACCGATCTTAGTTTTTAATGCTCCTTCAGGGGATTGGGAGGCACCTCCAGTTTGAGAACCACTGAACTGGTCCTCTCGGGGACAAGCTGCAAGACTGGTTCTGAGCCCTTAAGGGATCTGAGAGGTTGTCTTGAAGAAAACTCTGTTACCTGGGCTTCGAGGCCTCACTTTCCACTCATAGTCACAGGTCCCTTGGAACCTCCAACAACATTTTAAAACTTTGTGGTGTTTTTGTAAATGCCCAGGCATTGTGGAAATGATACACTTGTTTTGATGGGAACTAATCCAGTTTAGCACATCATTCCCCATGGAACCTCCAGGCTTCCCTTTAAATTGACTGTGATGCTTGATGGGATGTTGATACTGTGACTAAGACCCACAGCAAGAATCCCAACCCCAGAGGACCTCCTGCTTCCAAACTTCTCCAGAGGAAGAGTTCTTAGGGGGCCAGTCTGCTGTCTCCTCTCCCCCTTCCAAGCAGCCTTTCCTTCATATCTCCCTTTGTCTGAGCCCGGTTTCAGTTCCCCTCAGCAGGCAGAGGTTCCTGGGCCACATTCTCCCTGCTGTAAGCTCACACATCAGTGGTGGGGTGTGGGTGGCTCCTGGAGAGGGGCCAGCCTGGGCTCTGGGACCTGCGGGTCTGTCATCCATGGCTCTGACCAAGGGCTGTATGCTAGACCATAGGCACCTTTGCAAATATTAGAAGAGGCACCCCTTCTAGGTGCTTCTCAGGGTGGGTGCAGCCCTGGGGGCTCAGGGTTGGGCTGGATTTCAGTCACTTGCCTCCTAGGGCAGGTGTCTGTGGGCAACATGGACTACACGGCCAGGAACAGCAGGCTTCTCCCCTGGAGCCTGGGCCCAGCTGGAGAGAAGTGGGGGGCAGTGTGGGCAGACAAGAGGGTTCCCACACCCGGGGCCCAAGGCCACCCTCTTCCCCCTGAATTCTCACTACTGCCTAATGTGGTGGGTGTTGGTGTGTCTCCATATAGGTTTTTTCCTACATTAGAAGAGATTTTCCAATATTTGGTGCCTCCATTTTCTCATGTATCCTATGGGTATGACACCCTACTTTCCTCTTCAGAGCTTGTTCTGAAAATCAAATGAGACCATAGTGATGAATGCGCTCTGGAAAAAGGATCTGAAAACATCCCACAAATGTCAGGTTTTATATTGATATTTCTCCCAGAGTCCTCAAAGGCGGTTTCTGGGGCCTCTGGTTTGAGAAACTCACCTTGAACTCACACAGCCCCATGTTAGACGTAGGTACAGCACAAGGTTGGTCTCCTACCAGGATGCTGGTGTTTGGGGGTGCTTCCTTGCCCCCAAATTGGAAGACTTACGAGGCCACAGTGGACGAGGTGTGTGTGCAGGCACTTGGGGCGAGTCAGAACCTGGCAAGCCGGCCCGGACAGGATGACTACATGGGCCTTCCCCACTTTTCATTTTGATGACTGGGTTCACTGTTCCATATTTGGCTTTCTCTCTCTTTCTTGCAGTTGTGGTGATTGGGATTTAGGGAAAGCATTTGGGATCCCTTTTCTAATCCCTGTCAAATCTGGATTTAGCTACAGAGTCTGGGAAGGGGAGGAGGGCCTCCCCCCATCCCCCGCCCCTGGCTGAAGGCAGTAGCTTGGAACATCGGAGAAATTCCAATAGGGAGGCCCAGCCTCCACCCTCTGAGGCAGGAGGCCTCTCTTTTCATCCCCTATCAGCCTCTTCCCAGAATGTGATGAGTTTCGTCCACAGACTCAAACCCCTTCTAGCCTTCTTGTTTGGGGGCTCTGAAGGAATAAGTATGGTGGGGGTAGGGGAGAGACTTAACGTTTGCCTGTTTCCCATTTTACAGTATCTTTGGTTGAAATGTCTCTTGGTCAGTCCCTTTTCCAGTTCCACGATGCCCCCCACCCCAGTTGAGGTTGCGTCCCCCTCTCAGACAGATTAGTGCAGCAATGGTCTGCATCACCCTCAACTGACTTATTATGTCACCTCCCTAGAGGCCAGCTAAGGGACATAGTATGCTGCTACTGTATTCTGCCCATCGCCTCTGGCATCACGCACCCACTTCTCAGGCCCTTCATGGCGGGCTTCAGGTTACCTCCAGCTCCATTCCTATCTGCACCTCCTAGCGGTTTCTTTGTCCCTCATTCCATTTCCGCCATATTCCTGCCATCTTAAGCTTCTGCTCATGTGTCTCTCTCCATGTGTTTCCTTCTCTCGATCCAAACATTGCATAAAACTAGTTCATGTCCTGTCCCCTTGACCCCAGCGCACTAACATCCCTGTTCTCTGAACATCCAGTGACAGCACCACACTGCTTCACTTGTTCCATTAGTTAAGTTCCCAAGGTAGATCGTAAGCTCCTTGACATTGGTTATTGGCTTGTTGTATAGTCCCTGTAGTATCCAGCCAAGCTTATGTGGCATGCAGTAAATAATCAAATCGTGTTGACCCTGATCAGGTGTTTTCCCATGTAAAAACTGTATGGATGACTTTCTAGGAACTGAAGTGTTCGTTTATCTTGCAAAAATAAATAGTATCTGTTTGTAGCCAATACTCATGATCACCCGGTCATGCATCTTGTACCCTTAAAGCTTCCCCGAGTGGGGAAGAAAAACCAGGGAAGATTGGAATTCTGAAAGGTGATCCCCCAGCCCTGGGATTTCCAGTAACAGCCAGCCTGCACTGGCCCTTGGCGCTCCTCTCATGAGTTTGACCTCTCCTCTTTCCCCAGAGAGCTCCTGTGAGAATAAGCGGGTGGACCTGGTCTTCATCATCGACAGCTCCCGCAGCGTCAACACCCATGACTATGCCAAGGTCAAGGAGTTCATTGTGGACATCTTGCAGTTCTTGGACATTGGCCCTGACGTCACCCGGGTGGGTCTGCTGCAGTATGGCAGCACCGTCAAGAACGAGTTCTCCCTCAAGACCTTCAAAAGGAGGTCTGAAGTGGAGCGCGCCATCAAGAGGATGAGGCACTTGTCCACGGGCACCATGACGGGGCTGGCCATCCAGTATGCCCTGAACATTGCATTCTCAGAAGCAGAGGGGGCCCGGCCCCTGAGGGAGAATGTGCTGCGGGTCATAATGATCGTGACCGATGGGAGGCCACAGGACTCCGTGGCTGAGGTGGCTGCAAAGGCGCGGGACACCGGCATCCTGATCTTTGCCATCGGTGTGGGCCAGGTGGACCTCAACACACTGAAGGCCATCGGGAGTGAGCCACATGAGGACCACGTCTTCCTAGTGGCCAACTTCAGCCAGATGGAGTCACTGACATCCGTGTTCCAGAACAAGTTGTGCAGTAAGTCCTGCTCTTCCGTGGCTCTTTCAGGGGGAATCATTAGGATTTCGTCTTTCATCTTCCAGTGTAGATTCTGTGCTACCTCGTCCCAGGTACTGCCCTGGTAAGGGTGTTTGGCAAAGGCCAGGATAGACACAGCGTTCTCTTGGGGTTACACACTGGCCAAGGAGACAGATAGTAAGGATATAATGACACAGATACGTAAGTAACTGCCGTTTTAACAGTGGCATGGAGGAAGAATTCAGGGCAGGACCTAACCTTGGCCAGGGTGCTCAGGGAGAATTCCCTGGGAAAAGGACGGTCAAACCCAAGCTGCTGAATGAGTACGAGTAGATAGGTGAAGTTTTTCTCCAGCACATTGGACTGCCTGGCATTCCCTAAGTTAGAGTTCACGAGTTGGAGTAGAGATGGGAACCGGAGGGCAAAAAAAAAAAAATACCATAATGTCTCCTTGGATGGGGTCGAATACCAAGCAGTATTGCCCCACAGTGATACGAGTGGTGGAGGTTTTCTCCTCAGAGCGGCCCAGTGCACAGGGAGGACGGAGCTGCGGTCCCCTCCTTCTGCAAGGGGGATGCCTCCCCACGTCCTTGAGCCACTTCTGCTGCGGGCTCTTCCGCCCTCTCTTGCTTTCCAACCCTACTCTCCACAAGGTTTTGCTCTCCTTCCTTGCTGGACGGCTCTCAGTGACCTGCGCCCGGAGCTTCTGCCTCAGCTTTTCCCTGTGGGCCGACTTGCCCTCCTTCCAGTTGCCTGCTTCTGCCCCTGGCCTCCTGCCCTTTCCTCCTCCAGGAGGGCAGGGGCCCAGGCGGCACACCCAGTCTCCTCACTAGTCCCTGGAAACTGGAAACGTGCCTCCTGGCCTGGTAAACTGTCCAGTCCTGCCTTGCCCACCTCCATTTGTCCCTGTCCCCTCCAACTGCCATGCTTCTTTGATGGGAAAGCAAAAGGAAATGTCTATTTTGAAAGGACTAGTGTTCCCCAGGAGTATCTGTGGAGAATGAGCTTAAGGACTAGACTCATCTCCAGCTCCTCTGGAGCAGGACCCTGGCCCTCTGGGGGCTCTGAAGACTCTGACCCTGTTCTCAGACTCTGACACAGCCTAAGGACCCCCGTTCCCCTGACCAAAGCCTCAGGGAGGAAAAACTGCGTTTTGCTGTGTCTTAAAAAAAAAAAAAAAATTCCCTGAGAACTAACATCAAAAAGCAGAGACTCCATTGTTTCTTGATTCCCAAATCAAAAGATTTACTTAGAAAAATAAATAAATAAATAAAACCAATGCTCTGAAGGCAAAAGAACTTTTTTCTCTGCAGTGTCACTTGGAGAATTTTCAAAAGTGCCATTAGGCCCGGGCGCTGCAGAAGGGCGGTCCTCTGGCCGAGAGTCACCCCGTTGACTTCAGCCAGTAGAATGCTCTGCAAACATGTTAAGGTTTATGACTTTAAATGACTTCTGCAGAATTTATGTTCCCTTTTCCTGGAAATATTAAAACAGAAACTGGTTCCGTAACCGTTTTGATGGGTTTATTCATTTGTCTCGGAAAATGTCAATGGAGGCGTTCTTTCAGAAGCGCTCTGGATTGATCGCAATCCAGATGAGGCGGAGGCTGTGTGCTTGTCTGAAGAACCTTCCATGCGTGCTTTATGGTCAGGCAGCAAAATTAAAAGGCCTTTTCGATCCTCCTCTCCACACTTTGTAGTCATCCCGAAGCTCTAAGAAAATACCAGTATTATGCCATTCGTTGGTTTGTGTGGCCTGAGAGCAGAATCCCCCTGCCCGCCCGCCCCGCAGGAGACCAGCTCCGCTCCCGCCGCATCGCGGGTGTCCGCAGACCCGCCAACCCTCTTAAAGGGTTGAGGAGGCCCCGGGGCCTCTTTATCAACCGTGCAGTAAAGAATGCAGTAACTAGTATTTGTAAAGCACTCGCCTTCTGTTCTTGTATTGGATCCTCACGAAAATCTGGGGGAGGCAACACAACAGCATCCCTGCCTCTTTGCATCTTCATAAACTGCTCAAGTGAATTGCCCGAGAACAAACAGCCAGGCGTCGGTGGGTTCTGCTTCCAAAGTTCTGGCTCACTTCATTCCTCCGCACGTCGGGGGGTGCTAAATTCCTCTTTTAAGGTAAACCATTTTCTGACGCCCTCCCCCACTCAGCCACGCTAGGTAAATCAGCTTTGAGGTTGGCATTCGTCTCAGAATTTGACCGGGAGCCTTTGTAGGATTGGCGGGGGGTGGGGGGTGGCGGGAAGCAGACTCAAAGCTCAGCGTCGCCCCCTGCCGGCTGTACGGTACTTTGCAAATCTGTAAAATGGGGATTTTACCTCCAGACTCCATGTGTGAACGGGCGTTATCAACTGTAGAGCTCTATTCAGTGTGCACCGTGTTGTGTGTGATTGCAGTCAGCTACACGGAGGACCAGCAGGCGAGGCAGATGGCCTCAGTTTTGATCTGCACTCCAATTATCAGACATCAGCAATGAGCATCTTCCAAGTTCCAGGCATCTGTGAGGTTTTGGAAGTTTCATTTGTTCCTTAACCATCAGTTGAACTACACTCTGAGAAAAACAGCTAATTTTGTCCTGGGTTAGGCACTTTCCATTTGTCCTTTCATTTAATACTTGTAACAGGCTTATGAGGCAGGTGCTGTTATTATTCCCATTTTACAGAAGTGGAAACTGAGGCTTAGAAAGGATAAGCAACTTCTGGGGCGCCTGGGTGGCTCAGATGGTTAAGCGTCTGCCTTCAGCTCAGGTCATGATCTCAGGGTCCTGGGATCGAGTCCCGCATCGGGCTCCCTGCTCCTTGGGAGCCTGCTTCTCCCTCTGCCTCTCTCTCTCTGTCTCTAATGAATAAATAAATAAAATCTTAAAAAAAAAAATTAAAACATTAAAAAAAGAAAGGATAAGCAACTTCAAATAGCAGGGTTGGAGACTCAGATTTCAGGCTCTCTGGCCCAAGCTCTTAACCTCCAGGTGCCAGGCCCGAGGGTTTCAGGCTGGTGGGAAGGTGCTCTCATCATAGAAAAATGGGATGGCAGCTATCCAAAATGTGCATTTTGGAAAGTCACCTGGCACTGAGGGACCTCTGATCAGAGAACACCTGGGTCTCTCTAGGGGCTCCAGGAGGGCTTTAGAAAGGAGATGATAATAATAATCATTACCATTTACCATATCAATATATAATATATATCATAATACTAATGTGCTGGTTTGAGCTATTAGCATATGTTAACTTATTTTATTCACACAATAAATCTGTGAAGTAAGTGCTCTTACAACTCTCATTTTACAGAAGAGGAAATTGAGACCCAGAGAGGTTCAATGACTTGTCCAAGGTCACACAGCACTGTGGTAGAGTTGAGATGTAAGCCCAGGCATTCTGGCTCAGAGCCTACATCTTGATCGCTATGTGCTACATACACTTGACAGATGAGTAGGAGTTTCCTGGCTACTTGGGGAGGTGGGGTTGCACCACGGGCAAGAAGCCAGGAAAGGAAAGATATTTTCGATTGATTTTTCTATGTCATTGAAACAATAACAACAGCAGCAAAGAACTAGTCCAGATTCTCTCTTAGTTGTAACCTGCTAAGGAGACATGACCCACAGTTTGAAAAATGCAGACGAAGGGGTAGGCAGGGAAGGGGAGGCCATGGTACAGCTAAGGAGAGGATTTCAGAGGGAAGAAGGACTGAGGCTCTGTGCTTCCAGCAGAGCTGAAAAACGCTGCTGGATCTGTGGATCGGAGGAGACAGGCAGTCTTTCTGTGTGATCAAAGCAGGAAACTTTATTGTAAAACTAGGAAGAGTTCAGGCTCTGGAGCCAGACTGCCCTTGAGTGGGAGACCTGGTTCTGGCTCTCACTGGCTGTGTGGACGTGAACTTGGGCACAGCGGTGGCTTTATATCCATGGGCAGTAAATTCCCACACCAGCCACAGCAAGGGGAGAATGCTGAGGTTGCATTCTCAGGCCACCCCTGAGAGCACCAGAGAGACTTGGAAACAAGGTATCCTGTGAATTGAGGCCCTGTCTACAAGATGACCAAAACCTACACATCCTGGGGCCTACCATTTTTGCCACCCAGGGAGAGAGGACACTGAATCTAGGGACTGACAAACACAGGTCTATCCTGAGCTTTCTGATGACTCACCGTAATCTGGGCAGGGCTGCTTTTAACTAACCTCTTGCTACCTGTTTGATCAGCCATGCCTGGTATTTGGAGCCTGGAGGCTGGTGGTTCCTATCCTAATAGCCCCACCCCACCCAGGTCAGGCACAAATTAAGGCTCTAATAGTGTTCCTAAGACACACCTTTCATGAAGCCTGGGCAAAATCTACACTTATTAGAGCCCTTTGGGGCTCTGGTGTTAAGTGGGAGACAAGACTGCTTCAACAAAGGTGTAAGTGTTCCTCTCCAGACCCCTAGTCAGCCCTAGCATTCCTTTGATCATTTATGCATTTGTTAATAAGCATTTATGCACATTCCTATTTCCTAGTTTAAAAAAGCCCAATCCCGCCAATGACCTAGTCTGCTGATTAGAGACTCCTTCCTCAGAACACAAAGCCTTGACCCAGTTGCAGCCCATGAGGCCTTCTGGAGGCCAGTGGAGCGGGCAGGATGATCGCCCCCCTCTTCAATCCCACCACAGAGGCCCGTCCCACGGGGCAGCTGATGTTCTTGGAAACACCAGTCAGGCATCCATAAAATTTTACAGATGGAAAATTTTCATTTTATCTTAGTAAAAATGGTGGGGATTCTTCTGCTTGAAAATAACAGAAATTCAGTTTGAACCAGCTTTTGGGGTGGGGGAGCTTGTATTATATTACCTCATGGAAATCAGGAGAAGAGTAATGAATGACAGCCCCACTTTCTCTCTACCTTCTCCCTCTGCCTCCCCTTCCTCTCTGTTCCGTGAGCAGAATGCATGCATCCTGTCAGCCCCCCACATGTACTAGCCCTCTGTTTAAGCCCCCTTTTCCTCAGTTCTAGCTCCCGGATGCCAAGAAAGGACTCTGATTGTCACACCCTGTGCCAGTCAGTGGCATCCAGGAGGGGGCTGCCTCATACCAACATGTCTCTGCAGTCCCCATGCATTTGAGGTGAGAAGGAAGAGCAGTTTCTAGAAAAGGGGGGACACCTAGACACCACTCATGCCTTTATTCCACAGGTAAACAAACAGGTCGAAAAGGGCTACCCAGCTTACCTGATTCTCCCTCATTCAGGCAGAGGGGAGCCAGAGCACAAGCCTGGCTTCGCACCCAGTGCACTTTCCACTATACCAAGTTACAGTCTCCTGCTTCCCATTCTTTTACAGCACGTGGCCAACACAAGCCTTAGTAACGAGCTGTCACTCCAAAACCCTCTGCAGTAGTTCTTGTAATTTCCCCATTTGACAGGTGAAGAAAGTGGAGTTTAGGGAAATTAAGTAATTCATCCAAAGTCATATCGAGTGGTGAGGCGGAGTGTTCAGGCAGTCTGCTTCTCGGGGCCACCTTCTTCACTCCGGTGCTGTCTGCTGCCAGTGGGTGTTTGCTCTGCCTCACATCTCCCGTCCCCTTGCTTCGTCTGCCAGGGTCCTGGTGAGAAGACAGGCGCCAGGCTCATCACCGGGGCCTCGCACCAGCGGAAACCTGCTGTGTGGTTGGTTGCCTGGACTTGAGACTTCCTTCATTACGGAGGAGAGGGACACGTGGAGAGTTCCTCGGGAACACCCCCATGCCTGCAGGTCACTGGGCTCCAGCAGTCCCGGATAGGAAGAGAGCCTTCCAGGGTGCAGGGCAAATGCAAATTAAAAGCAGAATGATGATTTTCCACTCATGAGACTGTCAGAAACTTAACATTTTGATAATCCCGAGTGCTGAAGCTTTGGGGGGCGTGGGAAATGTTACTCTCGTGCACTGCTGGTGTGAGCCACCTTGCAAGGCAATTAGGCCACATCTATTCAAACTAGGACCCAGTCCTAGCGAAACAACTGCTTGCACCTGTGCTCAGGGAGATGTGTTTGAGAATGGTCGTCACAGGCGCCTGGGTGGCTCAGTCGTTAAGCGTCTGCCTTCGGCTCAGGTCATGATCCCGGGGTCCTGGGATGGAGCCCTGCATCGGGCTCCCTGCTCGGCGGGAAGCCTGCTTCTCCCTCTCCCACTCCCCCTGCTTGTGTTCCCTCTCTCGCTGTCCCCCTATCTGTCAAACAAATAAATAAATAAAATTTATTTATTTGACAGAG
>NC_138372.1:135964025-135981524 GCF_054177405.1 Leptonychotes weddellii
CGGGGTCCTGGGATGGAGCCCTGCATCGGGCTCCCTGCTCGGCGGGAAGCCTGCTTCTCCCTCTCCCACTCCCCCTGCTTGTGTTCCCTCTCTCGCTGTCCCCCTATCTGTCAAACAAATAAATAAATAAAATTTATTTATTTGACAGAGAGATAGAGAGCACAAGTAGGCAGAGAGGCAGGCAGAGGGAGAGGGAGAAGCAGGCTCCCCGCCGAGCAGGGAGCCCGATGCGGGGCTCGACCCTAGGATCCCGGGATCATGACCTGAGCCGAAGGCAGACGCTTAACGACTGAGCCACCCAGGCACCCCCAGTAGCTCAGTTTTCCTAAGCACTGGATTAGTGGGATTGTTCTTAGCTTTTGAAAGCCTCTTTTATTTTAGTTTCGTAAAAATATATTTCTACAGATGGACATCTTTTTTGTTTATGAGAACACTTGCATAACTTGTCCCCTGTTTATAATGATGCTTGTTAATTTTAAACATGTCCAAGTTGAATTATATTGAATAAAGTAATAAACTAAGATGTAAAAAAATAATGAGAATTTTTATGAGCTCCAGATAGACTTATGCAAGAATCGATGTCTCTGAAAGCCAAAGGACTTCAGAAACTAAATGCAGAAATATTTTAAATTAAGATTAAATTAAAAGATTATGGAAACATGGAACTTCAGAATGCATTTTTTACTCCAAAATATTCTGCAAGACACTTTTGCATATTAAAAGATTGTTCTTGGGATTTATGGTCCTGAAAAACTGTTGACTCTTTACCACATCCTCATTTAACTAATAGCTTCTCCTCCAACCCCATTGCTGCTACTGAGAATCTACACATTAGCCAAAGCCCCCTCCGGTATCAGCAAACTTTCTGATTCCCCAATTGAGCATTATTAATTGAACCGTGAAATGTCTGGTTTTTTGTAGATCATTTTTGACCTGTTTTTATCAGCAATTTCATACGTCAACCTAGCATCATTTCCCTTTAACCCTCTGTGGCCCTTTATCTATATACTGCTGATGGCATTTATCTAGAATGGTCTTGTCCAACCAGCGGCTGTAAATCCCCTTGAGGGTAGGGACTGCAGTTTGTTTTCCTTTGGGTCCTGCTTTCTCCTTCACAGCAGGTTCTGAATACATGTGGGTGGATGAAGTCAGAGAAGGCGTCATCATTGCCTTAACTCACTGTATCTTCCTTTTCAGCGGTCCACATGTGCAGCATCCTGGAGCATCACTGTGCCCACTTCTGCATCAATACCCCTGGCTCGTACGTCTGCAGATGCAAACAAGGGTACATCCTCAACTCGGATCAGACGACTTGCAGAAGTAAGATTGCTTTGCTGATGTATCCGAACCATCCTCCTCTGCTCTCTCAAGGGCCTCTTGAATTCATCTGTGGCCCCTCACCCAAGCAAGTCATCATCTCCCTAAGGAAAGAAAGGAGGCTTTATAGCTCGGGTATCTTAGGCCGGCCTCCCCCACCCCCACCCCCCAAATCACAGTGCCTGGACCAGAGCCTGGCACATACTAGGCCAACAGGAAGAGTTTGGAAGATCGTTGGAGGCACCTTCTTAGAAAGAGCCTTTTTGAATTCATGTCTTTTACTTCCAAGCTGTTCTTTAAGGGGAACCACTGGAGAGCCTTTTCATCCACTGTCTCTATTAACTGTACCCTGAGGAATTGTCTCTCTATTTTATTCTCTTCTCTGAAGCATTGACTTGGGATGAGTTATGAACATTGGCTGGGAATGATTATTCTGTTCTGTTTAGAGGTGTGCAGGGATCTAGTAACTTTGGTGAAGGACACTTTATAGGTCTCCTAAATAAAAAAGATCAAATAGATAAAATGCAAATAGAACTCACATTCTCTTTTTCTGGCCAAGCCCCAAAACGTACTAACAACGTACTGACATTTGAGCCAGCAAGCGGTAATCTGCCTCTTAGAGGAGAGAATTACCTCGATGGTGAGCATAGTGCCCACGTATATATATTTTTAAGTTGTAAGTAAAGCCACACTGTTTCGGCCCATAGACAACCAGGCTACCAAACCAGGCTTACTCAAGACGTGAGGAAGACCGGCCCATACGGAGGCAAATAAAACTCAGCTAATCTGACGCACAGTTCATGCAATGCATAATTATTACACCACATGGTAAGCAATTAAGCATTAATGGAAAGCATTTGCACAAATGGCTGTAATTAGTATCACATTTATAGAGCCATACCACATTTTCCTGTTTTCTTCTCACTTCATTTTCGGGGTTGAGAGTAGTTGGAAAGAGGCCTTCCTGTCCCCCAAGATTAGGTAACATCTGCTGGACTCCTCAGCTCTGTGGCCTGTGGATGCACCAAGCCCTCAGACTTGGTGAGTCTCCGGTGCTCTGTGTTCTTTGGCTCCTCTCAGACCACAGGATCCCAGATTTTTGAGTGCAGCCTGAATCATCCTGACCTTCTGCTTGAACCTCTGACCCTTCTGCAGTTTCCACAACGAAAATCACTCACACCAAATACCCATGGGCTTAATAGAATTCTCTGGAGAACCGGGGCAGCCCTGGCAAGGTCACCTCACCCACTGCTCGCTGCTCGGCAAACAACCTATAAACGTCTCTTTCCGACATCCCCCTACCTTTTTTGTGAGCTCTGCCCGACCTCTCTCCCAGCCTCTTCGGGAGCTCCCCCTCCCCAAGGGGTTTCTCTGAAGAATGCTCAGCCTTTACGTACCCTGCTAACTCCCTTCCTGGCAACACAAGAAATTCCTCCCCTTGTCTTCTGCCCCAGTCGCCTGCTGCAGTCGGGGCATCTGCTGACGTCCACTTTCCATGGGCTGGCTTAGTCAAGTCAGAGGAATTTTGAGACTAGCAAATAAAAAAGAAAAAGTTCTCCCCTCAGTGTCATGAGCAAGACCTACCTCGCACCAGGTTCTGTCAACCCCTGCCTGGTCCCACCTCAAGCCTTGAGGCCCCCGGCCCCCCACCTGCTGTGTTGGTCTGGCCTGGGCTCCCTCCCGTTCAGGGCTGCGGGTACAAAGAGCATGAAGTGGAAGCTGCCCGGGTTTCAGACAGACTGACCAGGTGGAAGGGCAAGGTGGTCCAGGGCAGCGGTTCTCCAGCTCCAGTAACTAAGAACCACTCAGGAAGCCGAGCCCCGGCTGTCACCCCCAGAGACTCAGAGTCAACAGGTCTGGGGGTGAGGGGCGCCCAGAAGTCTGCGTTTCCCGTGAACTTCGGACGTGGATTGCTGCCACACTCAGATTCCCTGGCGTCAGGCAACAAGGGGGACCAGAGGGAAGGGCTTCGAGTTAGGGGAGAAGGGAAGGAGCTGGAGCCAGGGTTCTGCCATCCCAATCTGACCCAGCCCCTCCAGTCACCCGGAAGCAGTTCAACCACCTGCGCTATCAGTATCAGACTTCGCTGAACTGGTACAGTCATAGAGAGCAGTTCTCTCTCTCTCTCTCAGACAAAGGTGATAGCTCTTTGGTGTGCATGTCTGAAATTGTAGATGGGCCAGACTTCGATTTCAATCCTGACATTGCTGCAGCTCTGCCTGTCTCTTCCTGAGCTGGTTATTTAAACTCTTTGACTCAACTTCCTCACCCATAAAATGGGAAAGCTGGTGACAAATTCATATCTGTCTTATCAATAAGTCCGTGTTAGCCTGTGGTTTTAGTCCAGTGGACAGTTAAAAGTTGTGCCAAGCGAAGGCTGGCACATTCCTCGACCTCTGTTTAGGAGCTGCTTGCAGGGACGTGTCCCTGCCAACATGGAGAGAGACTCAGTGGGCCTGGTGGGGAATGAGACACAGCTCTTTCCATTTCTGAGCATGTAAGATGTGCCAGGCAGCGTGCAAACGACTGGAAATAAAATAGTGAATGAAACAGCAATGTTCGTTCTTCTTGGAGCTCACATTCTTGCATGGGAGTAATTCAGATAACCAATATAATTGCAACCATGCAACTGGTGATTGCACCAAAGTGATTGCAGCCCATGCTCAGCTCAGTGTGCGCAGCACACAAGGTCAGGACGAACTAGAGTCAATTCCCTTATTAAGTGTTCACCATATGTTAGGAGCTCTTCTAGTGCTTTCTACGTGATATCTCATTTAAATCTGACAATGCCCTCTTAAAGTGGGTTTTATCATGCTCGTTTTACAGATAAGGAAAATAAGGTCCTCCCCAAAAAGTTCAGACAATTTACTCAAGATCATATGGCTAGTACTATGATCAAACCAGAATCCAAATCTTGTTCTGTAGGACTCCATATTCCTAGCTCTTACCCCCATTTGATACTGTCCCATGATCCCCCCCCCCCTTGAGGGCCCCCAGATGGCAGCAGGGCAACCCTGCAACCAGAGAAATTCCTCCAAGCCCAGGAGGACAGGAGGTTCCAAGGCTCACTGATCCCAAGGGAGACTCAGAACTAATGCACCAAGACTAACATTCAAGTGATTACCATTCCCTCAAGTCCACTGCCAACCGCTATGACACTGTCATTCTACAGAATGACGTGAGAAGACCTCTTAGGCGATTGCCCTGAGATGAGCTTGCGCATGCTCGCACACACCCATACACACACCATATCCACCGTTTTGTATTCATACTTGCCTGTGTAGAGGGAGGAGGCAGACACAGCCAATTCAGAGATTCTTCAAATGGAAATGGGCCTTAGTTATCAGACTTTTAGCTCTCTTCCCCACATCACCCAATAATTCTATTCCTTCCCAGTGTCCCAGATGAATGATATTGCATGTCCATTCACTACCTGGGACACCAGGCTTTTGCCCCACACCTCCATCCCACCTCCAGGTAGCGTGGACTAAGCTGAAATCCTACTCTCTATAATTCCCAACTTTGATACTATTTCTGTCAGCTAAAGCTATATACCAGAGGGTGTATTTCCTTTTTCAAATAAAAAGAGAAAACTCTTTGATTATTGAGGAGTGTTATCCCCCTATCCCTCATTAATTTTCTCCTTTTCAGGGGAAGCATAAACACATCTTTAAGTAAATGGATTTGGGGTCTCTTCACTGTCCAAATAATCCTCTTCTGGACACTAGTTGGTCAGTGTCTCAAAATGTGCCCCTCCATTCAAAGACTAGATCAAGCATATTAAATAAATATTACCCTCAAAATTCTGCCCATATGAGCAATTTGGAATGTACTGGAAGTCAACATTGTGGATTCTTCTGTCCTCCAAAAAGTCTTTCCCACCCAATACCATTATATGAAATAAATGCAAAAGTGTTAGCATAGTACCTAGCACATAGGGCTCAGTAAAAGTTTATGTCCTTGGGAGTATCATGGGGCACCTGGGTGGCTCAGTCGGTTAAGCATGTACCTTCGGCTCAGGTCATGATCTCAGGGTCCTGGGATCGAGTCCTGCATCGGGCTCCCAGCTTAGTGGAGAGCCTGCTCTCCCTCTCCCTCTGAAGCTCCCCCTGCTTGTGCTCTCTCTCTGTGTCAAATAAATAAAATCTTTAAAAGAATTTAAAAAAAGAAGTTTATGTCCTTCCCTCTCCCCATTAAAAAAAAAAATGGGAAAAACCTCCATAAAGTATGCCTGTCTTCATGTTTTCCCCTACCAATCCCACTCCCTCTGAATTGCTTTCCCAAACTTTATCTTCTTTCCTTTTCTTTATTTATATTTTTAAATAAGGAATTCTCCTTCCCTTCTTGAATATTTAATCTATCTGGAAAAAATATTGAAAGCGCAACATTTAGAAAATTTCACTTGGCAAAAAATTGTAAACTTTCTTATCCAGCTTTCTCATTTTCTCTCTTTCTCAAGAACCATACCAAATGCATTTTATTGCTTTCATTCTTCAGATATGTTCCTGACATTATTTTTTCCAAGCTACAGAAATGATTTAGTAGCTTTTATTTTACAGTTTAATCAAGGGGCATGATCCAGAAAAAAAGTCATATTGTTAAAGAGAGAAAAGAAAATTATAACCAACATCCCTCCTGATGAATTTAGATGCAACGATTCTTAAAAACCTACCAAATAGAATCCATATTTATATACTCTAATCAAGACCAAATGAGGTTTATCCCAAGGATGCAAGTTTGCTTTAACATAATTCACCACATTAACAGATTAAAAAATGAAAAACTGTATCATCATTTCATAGATGCAGAAAAGGTATTGAACAATACCCAACATTCATTCATGATAAAAACTCTCAGCAAACTAGCAATAAAAGGGAAATTTCTCAACCTGATTAAAGGTATCTATGAAAAAACCTACGGTTAACATCATACTCAAGAGTGAAAGATAAATGCTTTCCTCCTAAGAGAAGGAACGAGACAGTATGTTCATTCTCACCACTTCTCAGCATTGTACTGGAGGTTCTAACTGATAAAATAATAAAATAAAAAGAAATTAGAAAGTCATACAGATTGGAAAGAAAGAAGTGAAATTGTCTTTATTCACAGACTATGTGACTGCTTCTGTAGAGAGCTGGTGAGAATCTTTGAAAAGCTACTAAAAATTGATAAGTGAATTTAGCAAGTTTGTAAGACACAAAGTCAATATATGAAATTATTTGATTGTATTTTTACATACTGGCAACAAAAATCAGAAATTGAAATACCAGGGGTGCCTGGGTGGCTCGGTTAAGCGTCTGACTCTTGATCTTAGCTCAGGTCTTCATCTCAGGGTTGTGAGTCAAAGCCCTGCATTGGGCTCCATACTGGGTGAAGAGGCTACTTTAAAAAAAAGAAAAGAGAAGAAAAAGAAATTGAAATACCATTTATAATAGCATTGGAAATATGTAATTTAGGGATAAAGTTGACAAAAGTGTGCATGATCTGTACACTGAAAAGTACAAAAGATTTCTGCAACAAGTTAAAGAAGACCTAAATAAATGGAGAGATATACCATATCATGGAATGGAAGACTTAATATGGCGAAGATGTTAATTCTTTCCAAATTGATCTATAGATTCAAAGCAGTCCTTATCAAAATCCTAGCAGATGTTTTTAGGTAGAAACTGACAATCTGATTCCAAAATATATATATGAAAATGCAAAAAAACTACAATAGTCAAATACAGTCGATTCTCATTATTCATGATGGTTGTAAGCCTCTGTGAACATTGAACTGCAATTATTAGATCATTGTTCCTAGAAGAAATACAGGGTTAGATTCTTGTGAGCTTCTGGCCACATCGTCAATGAGTACATAGCCTTGTTTTATGTGTGTTCCTATTTAAAGACACATTATTGAGTAAATATTGTTGATTGGTTAATATTGAACTCACAGCCAACAGCACTATTACTCATGCCTGAATGAAGATCATCTAATATACATCTATTCTTCATGAGGCACATCACAGCCTTCTTGCATTTAGGAACACTAGACAGCATTTCACAGTACTCTTGAGGGTCCTTTTAAACAGTGAAATCACCCAACAAAAAGCACAAAAAGCAAAAAAAAAAAAAAAAGGCACTAAATAGAATGCAAAAAGGATGCTTGTTTGTAGTATGAGAGCTAAAACAAGAAGGCAAAGCATTGCCTTTTTTTTTACCTTAACTGGGAATGTGTGCATGAGGTAACTCAGAATTTTCACCATTCTGTGCACATCCACAAATGGCCATGAAAATACTGCAAATATTGATTTGGGTTACAAGTAAATTTTAGAAAGTAGGTGAATGTGCAAATATGGAATCTGCAAATAATGAGATTAATGAAAACTCCAAAAAAAATAAAATTGGGGGGTTTAGATTATCTGATTTCAAGACTAATTATAAAGCAATAACAGTCAAAACAGTGTGTATTGGTGGACATCAATGGACCAGAATATAGTCTAGGAATAGACCCATGCACATATGGTAAACTGATTTTTTAGAAAAGTGCCAAAGCAATTCATGAGGAAAGAATAATGTCATCAATAAATGGTGCTACAACAATTGGGTTGCCATGTGCAAAAAAATGGACCTTGACCCTCGCTTCATACCATATGCAAAAATGAATTCAAAACTAATTTTAAATCTAAATGTAAGAGTGGAAACAATTAAATGTGTATGTGAAAATGTAGGAAAAATTTTTTGATGACCCTGGGTTTGGCAAGAATTTTTTAAAAATAGGATACAGAACACAAAAGAAAACACTCAATAAATTGAACTTCATAAAAATTAGAACATTTGGGGACGCCTGGGTGGCTCAATTGGCTGAGTGTCCGAATCTTGATTTCTGCTCGGGTCCTGATCTTGGAGGTTGGGGAATCGAGCCCCCCACATTGGCTGCGTGCTCAGTGTGGAGTCCGCTTGTCCCTCTTCCTCCCCTTTTGCCTCTCCCTGTGCTCGTGTTTTCTCTCTCTAAAATAAATAAATAAAATCTTTTAAAAAATCAAAACATTTGCACTTCAAAATACACTACTACCAAAATGAAAAGGTGAGCCATAGCCTGGGATAAAATATTTGCAAAACATATATCCAGCAAAGGACCTTAGAATATATAAAGAATTCTTAGAACTCAATAATAGGAAAATAAACAACCCAGGCAAAATGGGCAAAAAATTTGAACAGACATTAAGCCAGAGAAGATATATGGATGGCAAAGGAGCCTGTGAAGAGATGTTCAACATTATTAGTCACTAGAGAAATACAAATTAAAACCACAATGAGATACCACCATACCTCTACTGGATTAGATAAAATTTAAAATATTGACCATAATACATGTTGGCAAAGTTGGCAACAGGTACTATCATTGTTCCTGGCAGGAATGTAAAATGGTTCACCCCCTTTGGAAAACAGATTAGCAGTTTTCTACAAAGTTAAATATGTACCTACCATATGACCCAGCCATTCAATGTATTTAGGTATTTACACCAAAGAAAGTAAAGTTTATGTCCAAACAAAGATTTTTTTTTAAAGATTTAATTTATTTTCATATTTGAAAGAGAGAGGAAGCATGCGAGCAGGGGGAGGAGCAGAGAGAGAGGGAGAGAGAATCTCAGGCAGAGTCCTGAGCCCCGAGGCGGGGCTCCATGTCACAACCCTGAGATCATGACCTGAGCCAAAACCAGATGCTTAACCGACAGAGCCACCTACACGCCCCTATGTCCAAAGAAAGATTTGAACACAAATGTTCACTGCAGCTTTACTTGTAAGAGTTCCAAACTGGAAACAACCCAAGTGTCCATCAATAGGTAAATGGATAACAAATTGTGATATATGCATACAATGTAATACTACGAGGCAATGAAAAGAATGAATTTTTTTTTGAGATTGAACTATTGACACAAGCAGCAAGCTAGATGAATTTCAAAATAACCATGTTGGATGAAATAAGACAAACAAGAGTACATAGAGTATGATTCCATTTATAGAAAATTTTAGAAAATGACAACTAATCTATGTGACAGAGAGCAGATTCATGGTTGTCTGGGGATGGGGGGAGGGCAGTGGCAGGGAAGCAGGCAGAGGGATTACCATGGGGTGTGAGGAAACTTTGGGAGTTTGGGGATGATAGGGGGTGGTATGTCAACATGTCAAATTTATCAAATTGCATTCTTTAAATATGTGCAGTTTATTGTATGCCATTTGCAACTCAATAAAGCTAATATATATATAGAGAGAGAGAAAGTCAGAATAAGGTGGTTTTGGAAGGTAAGTAGTATTGAGACAAAGGCTGCAAGATAAGAGATTGAAGAAAGAGTCATGGAACAATCAGGGATGGCATTGTGGAGGAGGGGGTTTTTCTAACAAGTCGAAGAGAATCACAGGGCTTGTTGTCTTTGAGGGTGCTAACTAGGCCAGACTGCTTGTCTGGAACAGTTTGTTTGGGGCATTAGTGGGGGCTGAGGGAAGGAATATAAGCTGGAACAAATTATGGAGCTATTTGATTATCAAGCTGAGTCCCAGCAGGGATCTTTGGTGGGCGGGGCGGGGGGCGGCTGGACACAGGGTGTCAAAAGTAAAACTACATTTTAGTAAATTGACTTTAGCAGTAATATATACGTGGGATTCAAACTGGTGGACAATGGGTGGAGAAGTACCATCCATCCATTCACTCATTCTTCCAACACTTACTGGTTCTCTCTAGGCACTCTTACAGGGCGGTAGGAGAAAAATGAGGGTTTCTCTTATATGCTTGAGACCCAAGAAACACTCAGATCTTGGTTTCCCTTATGCTCTGCTCCTATGGAGCCGAAGATGCAATCAGTTTACAATTCTGATCAGCTCAGTCAGTTCAGTACATGCTTTTTTATGCCTACAAAATTAATTAGGAGACCACAGCAATAAACTGCATGCCGGTAAGGAGTTTATGAAATAAGCTGGGAGATGGGGGTGGGGGATGGTAGCAGGATTTAAAATGACAGCTAGCTTCAGAGAGGAAGCCCGGTTTTGAGGCAAAACTAATGAGTGTGAGAAGGAGCCCACCCAAGTGGTTGGATGCAGCTGGAGATGAGGCATTAGAGTTCAAGGAAAATCCCAGGCTGGATATGCTTGGTGGTAGTAATTGACCCTGAAAAATGGATAAAATCTTGGAGGGAGAGAGGGAGCGTGGAAAGGGAAGGTCAGGGTCAGAGCTTTGGGGCTGCCCACGATGAGAGCAAGGAGCAAGAGTGGAAGGGCGAGCAGGCTGCACCCGCAGGCCTGCAGCTGGTCAAACAACAGCATGGCCCCAGGTGCGCCAGGACTGCTGTGAGCAGAAGTGGAGGCTGCTGAGCAGAGTAAGTGTGGTCACGGAGCTTCCTCTCCACCCCGGCTGCTGGGCCCCGGAATGTGGAGATGGTGACGTGCAGCCTGCTCACCCTCTGGTTCGGCCAGGCTACAGGGTTGTTGTTTTTGTAAAAAAAAAAAGAAGAAAGGAAAAGAAAGGAATCCTGGCTGAGTGGCGTTCTCATGGGAGAACGGACCTGCTGGCGTGTGAGTGGAGAAGTGCGATGTGAAAGAATCACCACCCGTCGCCCTGTCGGTGGGGAAAGTGATTT
Organism: Leptonychotes weddellii; assembly: GCF_054177405.1. NCBI lineage: Eukaryota > Metazoa > Chordata > Mammalia > Carnivora > Phocidae > Leptonychotes > Leptonychotes weddellii. Next base: position 135,974,957 of record NC_138372.1, read on the forward strand.
TGAGGCTCGTGCAGCTTCTTCTCTGCGTTCCTGGTTTCACAGGCACCCAGACAAGCAGCCTCAGCTTTGCAGGGGAGCTGGTTGGAAACGCAAACTCCCAGGTGGGACCCTAGGGATCCCGAATCAGGAACTCTGCGGTGTGACCTAGGAATGTGTGTTTTAACAAGCCCTCCAGGGTTTTCTGATGTAAGCTCAAGCTTGAAAACCACTGACCGAGGCCTTTTAAGTTAGATCTCTCCTTGAGAGACTCCCCTCAGTAGGGAGTTTATATTAAGAACGTGATGATGGGCCAGCCGTTTGGAAATTGCAAAGTGTGCTGCAAGAATAGGGCATTATTTGTGCATGCTTGTTTCAATGACCCTCATTTGGTCAGATTTACTTATGTTTTAAGGATTTACAGGGAGGTGGCGGGGGGGAGACTTCCCCCTTTCTTTTCCCTTCTCAGAACAAACATCTTCTGAGTGACTAGGAGAATTGACTGGAAATGAATTCAACAGTTGGGGAGAGAAGGATTCCAGGCACAGCTGGGCTTTGCCCGAAAGGACAGGTTTGTTTTTCTCGGTGACATTGGGTTTGTTTTGTTTCTTCCAGCGTTAGAAGCACAAGGCTGATGACTCACATTTACTATCAAGAGTCCTTAAGTCTAAACTGCAGCTGCCAAAATAAGATTAGTGCTTTCAGGCACCATGAAGGAAGGGGGATGGTCCCCAAAACGCAGGCTTGGGTTTGTGGAGGCCTGACTCTGCAAGGGCTTTCACATTGGTGCAGGCGGAAACCCCATTGTTCCCCACTTGAGTGAAATCACAGCCCTAATACAACATTTCTCTTCACCCTTGCTGGGATGGATAATTTCTGATTTCTACATGTCAGGCTAAATAACAGCAGGAGCCGTTTAAAAAAAGTGGAGCGTGTCTTTAAAGGTGTTCATTTTGCTTTAACTCCAAAGGACGGATTAAACTGTCCTTGGTGGGAACAGCAGGCAGTATGGCTTGTCTAAAACTCTGAAAAGCCAGTAAAAACCCTTTGATTTTGCCTGGCATGACGTCAGCCACGGCAGCCCCAGGCTTTGTGCCGTGCTCCTCATCCAGTGGAACCAGATGGAGCTTTTCCAAGTTCTCCGGCTGAGGCGCGGCGTCAGGGTTTCGAGATCATAAATGAAGGAAGGCACTTAAATCTAGAATGCATGCGAGCTTCGGGGCAAACACTGGGGATGGATTTGAGCACAACTCTGGGGCTCTGAGTTAGCAAATCCTCACTGATTTCTCCCACCTGGGCAAACTGAGCAGCTGCAGTTAACACCCCTCCCTGTAATTCACAAGAAACGAAAAACAAGTAAATTCTGCTGTCAGCTCTGTGCTGATTGCCTTCTGGCAAGGCATTGCTTGAGTTTGGTGAGATCTTTTGTTATAAGATTCAAAATTGTCTACTTTGCTGTATCAGATCAATGCAGCAGAGAATTCACAAACCAAAACTTAGTCAAGGATACGTTGACGTTATTTAAAGAAATCTGAATCTATGTCCGCGTGTGGAGTTTTCACAGGCATCCATAAAGTGACACTATATTGTAATTGTGATGTAGGCACAACTCGGTTGGGGCCCACCTCTCCTCCATGCTGAACTGGGCCTGTACCTCCAAGAACTTTCTTTACCCCAGTCTAAGGAAGAAGGAGGCTAGCATTTGCTGAGTACCTACTGTCTTTCAGGAGCTTTCCTTGTCTCATTATCTCAATTAGCCCTGCAGTGGTTTCTCCACTTAAATATTCAACTTCTAGGAAAATCAGATCTCATAGAAATCACTTATGTGAGGTCATGCAAGTCAGCTAGCCGAAGCCAGGTCTGGCTCCAACGACGATCTTCTTTTCACTCTGATGGTCTCACTCCCACCTGTCTAAAGACACATAACTGCCCTTTATCTCCTTTCTCCAAGGTTCTATTCCCTTGGTCCTTACTGTTTCACATTACCTCCCTCAAGTCTTTGTATAAAAGAATCTTTTTAGCGAGACCACCTGCTGACCATAGCGTATAAAACAGAAGCTCCCTTCCTTCCACAGTCCCAACTCCCTTTTCCTGCTAATTTTGTTCTGCAGCACTTATAAGATCTAACTCATAAGATCTAACCGCCTGGGTGGCTCAGGCAGTGAAGCGTCTGCCTTCGGCTCGGGTCATGATCTCAGGGTCCTGCGATGGAGTCCCACATTGGGCTCTCTGCTCAGCGGGGAATCTGCTTCTCCCTCTCCCTCTGCTACTCCCCCTACTTGTGCTCTCTCTCTCTGTGTGTCAAATAAATAAATAAAATCTTAAAAAAAAAAAACAAAAACATTTAACATAACCTATGTCTGGCCCCTGTCAGTGGTGTGCTGGTAAATGTTTAACAACCAGATCTCCAGGGGAGGAAAGCCCTGACTTGTAAGGTTTGCGGATCCCTGTGGTATAAATACTTCAGCATGGCCAATTTCACGCCACCCACCTGGCCTTGCTGAATGCGGGGTAGGGCAGAGATTGCACAGTCTGTCATGTGGGTCAGTGGGAGCTGGCCCCCACACACCTCTGGCTCTCCACTTGAGTATCAGCTCCATGGGGCCAGACATCAATTGATAGATTTTTAAAAAATTTATTTTATTCACTGTTGTTTTCCCAGTACTTTGTTTGACAAATGGATGAATGAATGAATTCGGTCATTCAAATATATTTTTAAAAATTGACCATATGCCCCACATCGTGCTGGATATTTGAGCTGGAGTGCTGAGCAAAACAAGCCCTGCCCTCCTACGGGAGGGAAAATAGACACTCAGTGATTGTTGTAAATGAAGTGTTCAGTTACGGTTGTGGTAAGGCAGACGGTGAGGGGGAACATGGCCTCTCGCAGAGAGCAGTCAAATAAGAGCCGGCTAAGTACTCCGGGCTGGTGGCGGTCAAGTCCAACCAGCAGATGTCCACTGCACACCTGCTGTGTGAGATGCATGCTATTGTGCAGGTATCCCGAGGAACACCAAGACTGATACTGTCCCTCTCAGAGTTCCCAACCGAGATAAGATTGATGAGGGAGAACTACCTGACAACCCCATGTTTGTGCAGCATGGACGTGGGTTCATTCTCTCATTGCTAAGTCCTTACTGAGCACCTACAACGTGCCAGGCACTGTGCTAGGTACCAGATGTGGAAGAAACAGCAAGACAGCCAGCCCATTAGCTGTCGTGACAATACCAGTGTCTGCAGCTAGGGGCTGGCTCCCAGACGTCACGGAACTCTGAGCCCTCTGCTGGTATGGAAACACTCCTGGAGAGGTACAGAGACTCAGGAAGAATTTTGTTCCCATCACACTCATCCTGCCAGGATCCCATTTCTGCTGGAGGAGAGTATTTTTAGGAGTTTAGGAACATCCCTATTGGGAGACAAGGAGGATGGGCCTTTGTCACTGTACTTTCAGCAGATGAACACTTATGAAGCACCAACTACATGCGCGAGGACAGTGTGCTAGGCTCTGGGAAATCACTGAGTAAGATCAGCCCACATTCCAGGGGGGCAGACAGACATGATCAGGTCTTTCCAGTACCACCGGATAAATGTGTGAGTGCTAGAGTGGAGCCCAGAGGAAGGAGCCTCTGAGCCCAGCCAACCTGGAGAGGTCTTCCTGGAAGAGGTGCCATTTGACGGAAGTCATGAGCCATGAGTGGGGGTCACCAGGTAGAGGAGGCTTGGAAGGATAATGGGAACCCGGAATTCGGTGCTTCTCCAATCCCCCATAGTTTTATTACCCTTCAGTGAAACCCTCCTGGGCTGTGAGAAAAAGAAGCACTGTTTTTCAAAAGCATAAGGAATCATCCCAAAATATGTGCATTTGTTTCAAATGGAAGTGACCACTGCCAGAAAAACAACATTGTTTTGTCAGGACCTAGTCTGTATTTATTCCCTAGTCTTTGTTTAATTAAGTTAATCCCTCCATGGTTTCCCTTGGGACAGTGCAGATCCTAGTGGCCATAAATCCCCGACGTTATAAAAACAGTATGAAACTACAACACACACGACACCAGCTGGCACGCTTGCTGTTTGTGGGGCCGGCCTTCTGGAATGCGAGCGATAAGCCTCCTGGTCCTACCACACTCTGCACCCTCACGTAGTGTCTGCAATTCGCTCAGCCACTTGGAGAGGGAATTGAGGAGAGCAGTCATTCTGAGGTTTGTTTAAAAGAGGAAACCGAGCCTGGCAGTCTCCATTAATAAAGGGGGAGACTGACTCCTGGGCCTGGGCACCTTCCCCTTGGATGATCGCAAGGGCTTTTTATCCAGTTCAATGACTCTCAACACTGCAGTTCTCTGGGGAGCTTTTAACAAACACTGCCGCCTGCATTCCACCCCCAGCCTGTTTGATTTAAGGAGGGGGGCGCCCTGGGCATCAGGGTGTTCAAAAGGTCCGCAGATGGTTCTAATGGGTAGCCAAGCATTTCAATCAGAAATGCTCTTCCTAGAGCTTCACATTACTAACCCTTAGAATACAAGCTGGGTGATGGCAGGAACCCTTTTGTCTCTTTGGTTCATCCCTGTATCCCCAGTACCTGGGGCAAAGGAGGTACTTCATTTATTGAATAAATGAAGAGTATCCTATGATTCAGATTTTTCTTAGATCTCTGGCTCAGGCTTGTAACTGTAGGTTTTATCACTAATTATTCACTATGATTTTTACATGAGCTGAAGTTTTTTCTGGTTATTGGTGTTTTTCTTCTATCTAAATCCACTGGAAATCTCAGTTGGAGTTCCCACTTGGAAATCTAAGATAATAAATATACTGGTAAGAGATAGAAGAATTTGCATCTATAATTTTCTTCATCTACTTTATTGATTTGGGAGTGAAAATACAGCTTTTAGCACTTGAAAGCCAGAGTCCCTATTTGTACAATCTTAGACATAAACATTTTTTAATGTAATGGTGCAGATTTTATTTTTAAAAATTATTTAGTGCATTTAATAGAGGTGATGAATTAATCAGCTTTTATCTTTTCATCAATTTAATATTTTGTATTTATCTAAAAGCATAATAAACAATAAAACTCAATGACACCGGAGATTACATTAAAGTGTAGCCATTGGATTCAGGGATCAATCAAGCTTTCCAGTTAATTGAGTTTTTATCATAGCTTTCATAGTGATAACTTTTAACCAGTGGAAACTCTTTTTAATATATTTGATCACTTTAATGCTCTTTGGTTTTCTCTAACTTTAATGGTAAAGTCACTGGAAGAGCTAGTTATGAAACCAAGCCATTTTCCTTGCTGAGAAATAATGTCATCACGTCAGCCTGTTTCTTGCAAAGGAGAGACTGAGTCAGTGATGGATTGAAAATGCCTTTAACCTTTTCACCCTCTGATATATTTTTAGTTCCCTTGCGGTGAATGTATTCTGTGAGTTCATTTTCACGTTGCATTTGCGTGAAGAGCCAGGGCTCAGCGTATAATAAATACGTGACTCAAAGAGGCCCGCTAAGAACCATATATCCATTTCTCCCTAGTAATCTTTGTTACCTCTACCTAACCTCCTTTGGCTTCACATTTTCCTCATTTGTTACTGGCATGAAGAAATAGAGCTTAAGGAGGATTTCTAAAGACCGATCTGGTAGACAAATGGAATGAGGAGAAATATTTTCCAAAGGGACAGATGCAGAATTGGGACCTGCCATGTTTTGGGTGGAGTAGCAGGTCTTTTCATGGTGCTCTCTCTCAGCTTCCCCATCTGCAAAATGTCCATGACTGTGCCAGACTGGGATTACAGAGCATTTTCGTTCTTGAAGAACAGGAACGGTACTCGATGCAGACAAGTGCAAATGCTTGCTCGTGATAACATACAGGAGCCATCAGAATGTTTCAGAGCACTTTCACGAACATGAGAAAAATACAAAACTGATGTTAATTTGAGATTAGTCAATGCATTTCCTAGAGGTGAATAATTCCAACTTCGAAAGCTATGTTTTTCTTTATACAAAGAAATGCATCAAAATGTCAACAGTGGTTGCCTCTGGATGGTAGGATTACAGTTATTTAATATGTTAAAAGGGATTTTAACAAGTGCTTGTTGCCTGGCCGTGTGCTGAGGGTCATCTCCCTCAGAGCTGGGTTCTAATGGCACAACTCTGCCCCAGTCCAGGATCTGTGTGCGGCGGAGGACCACGGCTGTGAGCAGCTCTGTGTGAATGTTCTGGGCTCCTTTGTCTGCCAGTGCTACAGCGACTTCACACTGGCCGAGGACGGGAAAAGATGTGTGGGTAAGTACTCCCCTGCCTGGTTTCATGGGGAAGGGCAAGTTGAGCAGAGTGTTGGGCGGGGGGGCCCTCCCACGGATCCAGCTGCTCTCCTCTGAGTTTCAACAAAGTGCTCCGTTGCCTGGTCTAGTTGTTGGTCAGAATTTGAACTCTGAAGACTTCGTTGATGGCTGAGGCTAGCGTGTTCTCATTCAAGGTCCTCAGCAAAAGGCAGATTTCTGATCGTCTATGTAAATATGATTGTCCCTTTATATACTGCATCCCTTGAAAAGGACTGGGCAGATTTTCGTCAAATGCGGAGGCAGTTTGGGATGGCCTG
>NC_138372.1:135982024-136087859 GCF_054177405.1 Leptonychotes weddellii
GGTTTTGCTGTAACTTTTGGGGTTTGACATTTGTTGAAGAGCAACAAGCATGAGGATAGAAGCTACGCTTGCCAGGGAGCTGTTGTGGGCTGTGTTCACTAAAGATGGGCTTTTCTTGGGGCACCTGGGTGGCTCAGTCGTTAAGCGTCTGCCTTTGGCTCAGGTCATGATCCCAGGGTCCTGGGATCGAGTCCCACATCGGGCTCCCTGCTCCTTGGGGAGCCTGCTTCTCCCTCTGCCTCTGCCTCTCTCTCTCTGTCTATCATGAATAAAAAAATAAAACCTTAAAAAATAAAAAAAAGATGGACATTTCTCTTGCTGCTGCTATCAGCATGCAAGAATGTCGGCCTTTCCTCAGAGGGGTTGTCGAGGCAGAAGAATGGGAAAATGGGAGAGACTGTGTGACCCAGGCCTCATCCATCATGTTCCTGTCATCATCATCCTCAACCAAGCACCTGACCTGTTGGAGGCCAGGAGTGAGATGATTAAGCTGTGGTGGACTTTTGTTGCCAGTTGCCTTGGTTAGGGAGATTGAGCACATCTCCAGAAGGTCAAGTGCTGCTTGATGGGGCTATGCTGAGGGCAGAGCCAGTGGTGGAAGTAAGAGAGGCTACAGAAGGTCAGAGAAGAGGGTCATTCTGATGGCCAGGGTGGGGAAAATCTGGCAAAGGAAGGAAGGGTAGCCATTGGACAAGTGTCCAAGGCAAGGGAGACATGAAGGGCAGTAATGGTGTGGACGGGGCAGCGTTCTCAAAGTTCAAAGCCTGTGTTGGGAGAGGCAGGCCTTGCTGTTGGGCGCGGGTAGGTGAGGGGGAAACCATTACAGGATGCTGGACTGAAAGCTAAGCAGGCCATCTAACCTGAAGACAGCAGTCTGAAGGGGCTTGTCAAAGATGGAGACTCTGGCCGTCAGACTTAAACAGGAAATTTAGAGAAGCAAAGGCTGCTAGGGACTCTGGAAGCATTCCTTCAGCAACTGGTCTGGATGGCCTGTATATAGATGGGAACATAAAGAATATGGGGACCATAAATCCCAGTTAATCCAGCATGATCCCAGTTTATGCCTGTTGGCTCAGTTCTCAACAGCCCTCCCTTTCACTTTCAAAGGGGTTCTATTCTGGGTTGATAAATTATAGGATCACCCTAGTTAAGGCCAGCCTGGCTTAAACAGTGGAAGAGACCAACTCTGTTGAAGTAGAGAGTTCCTGAAGGTGTGAAGTAGAAGATGAAATTGAAGAAACCAGCTGGAAACCTAGTGTTCAGGGCTTTGAAAATCAGGCTGAAGAGTCTGGAAGAGAGACACTGAAGGGTTTCTAATTGGGAGTGACAGATGCAAAGCCTCATTTTAGGAAACTTAATCTCGTGGTGAACTGCAGGATGGATTCTAGAAGGAAGATGGTGAGGGATGGAAGGACCAGTTAGGAGACTCTGGCAGTCCTCAAGGAGAGGTGACAAGAGCCAGAGTTTGAGTGACAACTGAAGAGATGGAGGGGGAAGGAGTAAGGGATGAAGAGGTGCTGTAAATAAAGGGGAGGAGGAAAAGTCAGAAGTCGCTCCTGAGTTGGAGCTTCCATGACACTGACAGATCATGAGTAGTTTTAGAGAAGGTGAGTTTGAAGTTGAGGTGGGACCCTGACAAGAACGTGTCAGGAGGGAGGAGAAAAGAGCACCCCACGATGAGGGGAGGTTAGAACCAACAATGCAGCCGGGAAGCAGCAGAGCGTGTTCCTTTCTAAATTTTAATTTCCATTTAGTTTTCACTTTAAATGCGTATTTGTGTGTGTGTTTGTTTTGACCTTCAGTACAGTAAGACCTGGGCTCCAATCCCAGTTCTGCTGCTCACTGATCATGGGTCATTTCATTTCTGAGCCTCCATTTTCTCATCCATATTGTAGAGTAATAATACCTATGTCATAAAGTGTTGTAGGATTAAATAAGGTAACGAGTCAAGTTTCTGATACATGCAAGGCCATTATTATCATTATTACAGTGTATATCATCATCATCATCATCATCCTGGCTATCCCGAAGTATGGAGTGAGGAGAGAGTGAAGGCCTGAGCCTTGCTGGCCTGAGCCACATGTAGGGAGCAGGAGAGACAAGTGGGGTGGGAAAAATATCTGTGAAGGAACAGCCTAAGTTGGGGGCGGGGGTGGGGGGAGGTGGGCAAAAGAATCAGAAGTCATGGAATATGATGGGAAAGAGAATTTCTAGCCCAGGTCAATATTAATGTCATGCTCCAGCGAGGCCAAAGGGAACAGAACTTAGAGAAAAAGCCACTGAGTTGAGTCACTGATTCATCTCAGCAAATATTTCCAAACTCCCTGCCAGGCACTCTGCTGGCCATTAAGGACACAAAGATGACCGGAAGCCCACAGATAATGATCAAGAGGGGTGGAACAGAGGGCAGATTTCAGGGAGAGGGAGAGGTGGTGAGACATTGGGGACAGCAAATCTAAATTATTCATTTAGAGCTGTGTGGTAGAAATTCATTACATCCAGCTACAGGGGATTGGATGCAGTGGGTTTTCGGTTTCAGCACCTTCAAAGCTGTGGTTCTAGCTCTTTGACTCATCCCAGAATTATGACCGTGACCTGCATGAAAATTCAATTCTTAGCCAGACTCAGGACTTTTCAAGACAGCGTTTCCATTTTTGAGTTAGAGAAACATTAAATTCTAGTGTTGGAGTCCCATTTCCCTAACTGCTCATTTCACTCTGGACAGTACTGAATTTATTTCCCCATTCAGGTGATCGAGAGTGGATTCCCAACCTAGGTCCTCCTTTTGCTTTAATTGAGTTCCCTCTATTTGTAATCCATCAGCTGCCTCTAAAGCTGTGTTAATTTCCACCCAACACTGCATTTTTCAAAGACTATTTTTCTCTATCTTTAAGGGTCACTTTTCTGCTGTACTTGTTCATCTGGTGTTTACCAACTGCCCTATCTTTGGGGTAACTTTGGTCCTGTTTGCATCTTACCTGCCTAAGCATATTGTAAACCCTTGGGGACAGAAGCCAATGGTAATACTTTTCATCTTTCACAGAGCAGACTTGCATGCAGTATGTTTCAATACATTGACTGAGGCTGAGTAATTGATCACAATCTCAAGCAGTCATGTATTTAAAAAAAAAACCTTGTTCCCTTGATTGCTTTTTAAATTACAAAATCAATTTTTGCATATTAAAGAAATTGTCAGAATATAGATGTGTATAAGGTCAAAACTTGAAAGCCATTCCTCTTCAGTTTCACTTCCTGGAAGTAATCACTGCTAAAAGCTTGGCTTCTCCTTTCTGCCTTTCTTCTAAGATGTCTTATGTATAGTATTTGCTTGTCGTTACCATCCAGGGTTTAACACAATGCCTGATGTATAGTAATTACTCAATAAATGGTTGTGGAACAAGTGAATGGCATTAAGGTATTTCTTAACCCCCAAATTCAATTTTATCTGAATAAAGACGCAGGGTGATAAAAACTTAATCTACATTTATTGAATATTACTAAGTCCTAACGCCTGTTTGAAATACTTCATGTATAATTGCAACAACTCTATGAGGTAGATACTATTGTCATCACATTTTATAAGTCTCTTCATCTTTCTCTGTTTCAAGGAATTTATCTGTAAATTGAGGATAACAATAATACATACCTCAAAGGATTGTTGTGAGGGTTCAGTGAGTTGATATATGTAGGGCATTTGCTCATATTACTATCATATTGTCTGATACATGGGCAACTGATAAACATTAGCTGAATCTGAATTTCTATATCCTTTTTATTTAAATAATTAATTTATTTATTTGAGTGAGAGGGAGGGAGAACGAGTGTGAGGGAGGGGAAGTGCAGAGAGGGAGGGACAGGGAGAGAGAGAATCTCAAGCACACTCCGTGCTGAGCGTGAGCCCAATGTGGGGCTTGATCTCACGACCCTGAGATCATGATCTGAGCTGAAACCGAGAGTCAGATGCTTAACCGACTGAGCCACCCAGGCACCCCTGAATTTCTATAGCCTTTGTGAATTTTTGTCTTCTTATGAATGCTTGCATTTAATAGCACGTCAGATATATGCTACATTTACAAAATCATATTGAGGCCCATAGTCAGAACGATGGTGGCACATAGCATGGGGATTTAGCATGGCGTTACTGCTTCCTTCAGAGCTTTTCCCCTAGATTCTCCTCTATCAATGACCTTCAGTGAGGAGGGGATGGTTGATAATTAAGTTGGGGAAAAGGGATGGGAGGATCCATTTTTATACTGAAAGGTCAGCTTTTTAGTTCATTAGCTAACCACCCATGTTTGAAGCATGACCTCCCCCAATTCAAAGATGTTAAGTATTAGATTTCTCCCTGTCCTGGTTTGCTAGGGCCATAGCAAAACCACAGAGTGAGTGGCTTTAACATTACAGCTTTATTTCCTCCCAGTTCTGGAAGCCAGGACTCCAAGGTCAAGGTGTCAGCAGGTTGGTTTCTTCTGAGGTTTCTCTCCTTGACTTGCAGAAGGCCTGCCTCTGCGTATGGTCTTTCTTCTGCGTACACACATCCCTGGTGCCTCTGTGCGTGTCCAGATTTCCTCGTCTTATAAGGACTCCAGTTAGACTGGATTAGGGTCCACCCCAATGGCCTCATCCTCATCAAATCACTTCTTTAAAGGTCCTACCTCCAAACACAGTCACATTCTGACTGGGTTTAGGACTTAAACATATGAACTTAGGGTGGGGAAGACCATTCAGCCCAGAACACTTCCTATTGTTATTAAAATCAATAAGAAACTCTCTGAGTTTCAAACTCCTGCATGTAGAAATCCAACTGTGCTCTCAGAGGTTTTGACTCTGACTCTACGTGTGTGTCTTCTGTATGCTCAGCAAGTCAGCTGCTTCTACCATTTCTCTCATGATGAATTTGGTTTTTCTTACTCTGTCATCAGCAAACTTTAAAATCCAAATGCTTCTCTTTGAAATATCCTATTTCTACTGATGCCATCCCCTTGCAGACTGATGCCGGCTGAGAAAACTTTGGACTATGACCAGGTTGTAAATCAGAGACCATCGATCTTAAGCTTCATTACCTTGTACCAAAGTATCGTTTATCCTTGGACACAGCTGGGTGATTTTTCACCTATTAGGCAGAGACTGAACGCAGCAAGACCGGCTTCTAACCCTGAGGTTTTAACACTTTGTGATCTGGTGGGCCGAATTCCTACAGCCAGGGAATTACCCTTTCTGCTCGTAAAGGAGTGCATATAGATATGTCAGGCAAAACAACTGAGAAAGGATTTTATTGAAGGAGATGAAGACTTGGAACACAACAGGAGCATCTCTGAGTTACACACATGGAGCACCTCCATACATCTGCTCCCTAAACTTGGCCTCTCTTTTCACAAGTACAGTTTTGCAACCAGGGAAGTTATGCAAAGAACCCAAAGCATGTGGCAAAGGGTGTCAGAGTTGAATGGACTGGAATTCTCTTGGTCTTAAAAATCTTTTAGGTTCACAGGCTTGAAGTGGGCTCCTCCACATCTAATGTCATACTCCTGGCCTCCTCTGCTGTCCCCAGCAGCCTGGCAGCAAGCCAGTGAGTGGCCCTCAAGTCAAGGGGAGATTGGACACCTTGGGGTTTTACAGGCCAGGGTCTTGAGGCCCAGGAATGCTTGAATCCCACCTTGCCAACCTCTCCTCTCCCCTTCATTTCCCCAGATTGCTGAGCACACAAAAAACAAAACCAGCAAGAGAATCAAAGTCCGGGAGAAACCTTCTTACCCCGTGAGCTTGGGCCTATGGTTGGCCGATTGATGGGAAGTGTCTTTGAGAGAGTGGAATCATAAAAAAACCACATATCCAAACCTATCTTAACCTTTTCGTTTTTACTTAAAACACCTAAATGTATTTTAATAAAAATTACCTTTAATTACACTTTTGAAAAGTACTAATTTTATTTTTTAAATCTATGATTAAAAACTTTTTTTCTGGGGGCGCCTGGGTGGCTCAGTTGGTTAAGCGACTGCCTTCGGCTCAGGTCATAATCCTGGAGTCCCAGGATCGAGTCCCGCATCGGGCTCCCTGCTCGGCAGGGAGTCTGCTTCTCCCTCTGACCCTCCCCCCTCTCCTGCTCTCTCTCTCTCATTCTCTCTCTCAAATAAATAAATAAAATCTTTAAAAAAAAAATTTTTTTTTCTGGCATAAATCATACCCATAATGTACTGTCCATGATTTTCAATTTTGGTTTCTTGAAATTGGAGCAAGAATTTGAAGAATTCTGTAAAGCAGACTAAGGGCAGAATGCTTGTAAATTTTTATGAAAATTTCCCCACTCTTTTACATGTTTTATCCATGTCTGGTTCCACAGCAGTTTTGGTTAACAAATTGCTTTAATTAGGTCTTTCCAAAGCTTTCAATTTAGTTTTGTTTTTTTAAAAAAAAACTCAATTTGTTTCTAATGCCTATATTTAATTGGTTTTCTTAGTGTTTATAATTAAGTACAATAACATGCATAAATGGCATATATAGCTTTGGGAACAAAACCAATTTTGACTCTTTTTGGCAGTGGTCCTCAAATTTTAACATGCATCAGAAGCATCTGGAGGGCTTGTTAAAACACACATTCTTGGGCCCTACACCCAGCTTCTGATTCACTAAGTCTATAGTGGGGCCCGGGAATGTGCATGACTAACACGTTCTCAAGGGATGATTGTTGCAGCTGGTTCCCCACCACGTTTTGAGAACCAATGCTTTATAAGCATGCAGTCAGGCGATAGGGAAAGTACACAGGTGTTCTGGGGCACAGGTGTTCCACCACAGCTGCTTTACAAGCATGCAACCCAGCCACAGCTGTTCAGAAGAACAGGTGTTCCAGAAGTCTGGAGCATTTAGTATGCTCTGGGCATCCGGTCCCATATTTTCAGAGGGAATGAAAAGCATTTACTGATCAGGCATTGGTTAAGTGGAGGTCAGTTAAAAGAGCTTCCTCTGTACAACTCTATTAACTGCCTGATCCAACACTGAGTGTTCTAGAGCATTATGGAAAAATGCAAGTTTGGAGAATAGGGCTTAGATTTTAGGCCTAAGCAAAACTTGCAACCAGTCCGCACTCTAATAAGGGGCCAGCATACTCAGGTGTCTCTCTGAGGGACAGAGCTGGCTGGGCTCAGAAATTACACTCGTTGCTGTGTAAGAGGAAGTTTCAAGAGAGAGGGAGAATCTGAGTTTCTGACTTCAGGTATAGATAGCGGCCCACTCATTGTGATAATGTCAAAACCAGTGCATGGTTTTGGTTTTCAAATCACACATGTGTATTAATTGTGGATCCCATTTCCTTTTTATTATTTCCAAGCTTTTGATATTGGAGTATCCTAAAATGTTACAGAGGGAAATGGTTTCTTAAAATTAATTAATTTGTTTATTTGGGAAAGAGGGGAGGAGGGGCAGAGGGAGAGAGAAAGAGAAACTTAAGCAGACTCTTCACTGAGTGGCTAGATGTGGGGCTTGATCTCACGACCCTGAGAACACAACCTGAGCCAAAACCAAGAATCAGACGCTTACCTGACTGAGCCACCCAGGCCCCAAGGGAAATGTTTTTAAAGATGTTTTATTTATTTATTTGAGACAGAGAGAATGAGAGACAGAGAGCATGAGAGGGAGGAGGGTCAGAGGGAGAAGCAGACTCCCCACCGAGCAGGGAGCCCGATGCGGGACTCGATCCCGGGACTCCAGGATCATGACCTGAGCCGAAGGCAGTCGCTTAACCAACTGAGCCACCCAGGCGCCCCCAAGGGAAATGTTTTTAAAAGGAAAAACAAATCATCCATAATTCTACCACCTTAACACTGCAAGAATTTTCATTTCTAATTTCCAGGCTTTAGGCATGCCTAGGAGCTCTATTTTACCTGGGTGTAATCCCTGTAAATATTCAATTTTGAGATCTACTTTTTCCACCAAATTTTATCTGTCTTCCTATTTACAATTACGTTAGGATGAGAATGTTGGTAACTGTCAAATGCCCCAAGTAGAACTCCCGATCTTCTCCCACAAACTCACTGTGCCTCCCCCATCAGATGACAGCAACTCCATCCTCACGCCAGATCCCCCAAGTCAGCCTTCCTCCCTCTCTTTTTCTCCTGCCCACCTCTATTCCAGCAGGACCCCCACGGTCCCCACCTCAACTTATACCTGGTGCATTAGCTTCCTAGGGCCGCCATCACAAAAGACCATAAACTGGGTGACTTAACTCAACAGAAAGGTATTGCCTCCTAGTTCTGCAGCTAGAAGCCTGAAGCTAGGTGCTGGCGGGGCCGTGCTCCCACTGGAACTTGTAGGGGAGAAGCCTTCCTTGGTTCTGGCAGTGACTGTCGAGCCTTGGTTTCCTCAGCCTGTGGCCACGTCACTCCAGCTGCTGACCCCACATGGCGTTCTCCCTGTGTGTCCGCGTCTTCACGGGGCATTCTCCTCTCCCTATAAGGACATCAGCCATAATGGGTTAGGGCCCACCCGTAGGACCTCATTGCCGCTCCATTGTATCAGCAAAGACCCTGTTTCCAAATAAGATCACATTCACAAGAACCGGGGAGAGGACTTCAACATAATCTTTTTGGGGAACACCTTTAGCCCAGAACACCCAGAACACTGCTCCTCTGTCTCCCCCACCCACCCCTGTGCCACGCCATCCTGCTTTCAGCCTCCACCATTCCTCACTGGGATGATTGTAGCCTTCTAACTGGTTTACTACTGTCATACTTGCTCTCTGTGGTCTGTTCTCCATTCCCGTGTTCAGAACCTTCCAGTGACTCCCTGCTCACTCAGAGTAAAAACCAAAGTCATTGCCGTGGCCTCAGCGCCTCCTGATGTGCACTCATCCTCACCTCCCACCTGGCTCTACTCCAGCCCCGCTGGCTTCCCTGTGGGTCCTTCAGCACCCCAGGCAGATGCCCACCTCGCGGCCGTTGTGCTTGCTCTTCCTTTTGTCCCAGTGCTTGCTCCCTCCCAGTTATCCACTTGGCTCGTCCCTCATTCAAGACTCTGCCCAAATGCCACCTTCTCCTGAGGCCTCTCCTGGCCACTTCTATTACCTTCCACCGTCCTTCCTGCCTCCCCACAGGATCTATTCCTTTTCCTCAGAATACTCTCCGTCTTCTACGAAATGATCTAATTTACTTATTTAATTTTTTGACCACCCCCACCATCATCCAAATGTAAACTCCTTGAGGACTGGCATCTGTGTCTGTTTTGTTTTTTGCTCTATCCTTAACCCCTTAAACAGGGCCAGGCCCCGGGTAGGTGTTCAGTAAACACTTGTAGAATTAATGAGAAATAGGACAAGACATTTTCTCATAATTTACTAAAGCATTTACCATTATTAAATGTTCATCTTATTTTTCAGATTTTTTTTATCACCGTAAATAATGCTGCTATAAATAGCTTATTTCATACAGTTAATCTCCCCCTTTTCTCAATGATTTCTCTGGGTCAGGTTTCCACAGTGAACATTGTCAAATGTCCTTCCAAAAGAATTTTTGTCAATTTATGATTCCAGCACCATGAATAGCTCTGATTCCCTTTCCAGGCCAGCTTGCCACTATTGGGTTTTGTCCTGTTTTTATTTGTGCAGTTTAATACTTGTAAGTGTCATAAGCCTTGTGATGGTTTTGATTTGCATTTCTTTTTTTTTTAAACATTTTATTTATTTATTTATTTATTTATTTATTTATTTTTATTAAGATTTTTTATTTATTTATTTGACAGAGAGAGACACAGCGAGAGAGAGAACACAAGCAAGGGGAGTGTGAGAGGGAGAAGCAGGCTTCCCGCGGAGCAGGAAGCCCGATGCGGGGCTCGATCCCAGGACCCTGCGATCATGACCTGAGCCGAAGGCAGACGCTTAACCGACTGAGCCACCCAGGCGCCCCTTAAATATTTTATTTATTTATTTGAGAGAGAGAGAGAGCATGAGAAGGGGGGAGGGTCAGAGGGAGAAGCAGACTCCCTGAGGAGCAGGGAGCCCGATGTGGGGCTCCATCCCAGGACCCCGAGATTATGACCTGAGCTGAAGGCAGACGCTTAACCAACTGAGCCACCCAGGAGCCCCTGATTTATATTTCTTTAACATTTAAATACAATTGGTCATGTGTTCTTTAGTCTATCTTCTGCTATAAACTACCTGATCTAGACCCCTGATTATTTCTTGGGTGGTGAGGGGAGAAGCCTTGGATCCATGTTTATTCATACTATTTGGGGGCAATGATATTAATCTTCATTTATATTTGTTATAAGTATGCTATTATTTCCAGTCCATCTTGTTATTTCCTTTCCTGTTTGTGTTTCTACTTCAACTCTGTGTTTGAATGTTTACAGCTGTGGACTACTGTGCCTCAGAGAACCACGGATGCGAACATGAGTGTGTGAATGCCGATGGCTCCTACTTTTGCTGGTGCCCTAAAGGATTTGCTCTTAACCCAGATAAAAAAACATGCACAAGTAAGTTACATTAAAAAAATTTGTTTGTGTGTGTGTGTGTTTTTGGACAGTTTTTGGACCTGACATTCTATTTATTTACTTACTTTTATTTTAATTCCTGTGTAGTTAGCATACAGTGTCATATTAGTTTCAGATGTACAATACGGTGATTCCAACAACAATAACAGCATTTTTTTTTTTTTTGATGCTCTTGTTGTGGGCAACTGTGGCCATGGGACCTCTCCCAAGCATATTGTAGCACAGGATTATGTGCTGGGGAATCTGATCCCTTCTGCCTCTATTCCTCCTTTGTCAGGCCTTTCTTCCCTCATCCCACGACTGTAGCCTACCCTGTCTCGACCTCACTCTTTAAGGCCTTTGACAGAGGTTATCTTTTATTGGAGACCACATGTGGGAGTGTTCTTCCAGCATCTGCTGAGTGTGCTGACAGTCGGACCATCTTACTTCATGCTGGCTCAGCCAGGCTGTGCCCATCAGTATTAACAGAGCTTGAAAAATACTTTCACTGAAGCCTTGTGGCTTGTGGGCTTCAGCTCTGACTCCATACAAGTACAGGAAAATCGCTGAGCCTAAAGGAGTTGAATGTGGTTGCTTTGGGGTGGGGGAGGGGTGGGCAGAGGGCGGTTTGCAGAGTATTGCTCATTCTTTTGTTTGACATATTTAGTTCTATTTGATTTTAACTGAACATACACAAGTCAAAATTAATTTGAGCTCCCAAAATCTGACCATAAAAAATTTATAAAGATGTTTTGCAAAAGGATTGCAAAAGCATTCTTTTACATGTAAAGGTATGTCAGAGCACTTAAGAGGTTGTGTATGGACTATCATCCTGTAGAGGGGTTCACTTGAGAGAAGCTTGGTTTTAAGGTGTTAGGGCTCAGCATTTTTAAAAAGTGTTGTTGTTGTTTTTTTAAGATTTTATTTCTTTATTTGAGAGAGAGCGCGCGCATGGGAGAGAGCACAAGAAGGAGAAGTAGAAACAGGCTCCCGACTGAGCAGTGGGGCTCCATCCCAGGCCCCCAGGATCATGACCTGAGCCGAAGGCAAAGGCTTAACGGACTGAGCCACCCAGGTGCCCTAAAAAGTGAAGTTTAACAGCAGGTTAGCATAAGTCATCTCTAAAACATACATCAGTGAGAAAATAGGATTTCAATTCATAAAAAGTTCATGCACCCACAACCTTTCTAAAATAAATCGATTATGTAAGTCAGGATATACTTGCACAGTGTTTTAAAAAGAGTCCCCCACACAACGCCTGGAATATAAACTTGCCCTTCAATCCCTAATCATCAGCAGCTCACAAACCACTGGAACTGGAGGTAGGGGTGAGCGTGCAACTGCAAGGGACACATTCAGTCAAAACATATATTTCTGGAGCCCTAAAAATGTGCCAATAGCAATGAACAAGGCGAGGTCCTTCCTGGAGAACAAGATACCTGGGCTGAGTCTTGAAGGCAGAGCCTGTCATTTATTAACCGGACAAAGAAGGCTGAGACAGGGGTGGCCAGGAGGAGGAAGGAAGTGCAAAGATACGAGCCAGACAGGCTCAGGCACATGCCTGGCACAGGACCTACACGCAGTTTATTGAAAGAAGAAGTGAATGAATGAGTGGACTCCTCTGTGCCTAGTCTCCCTTCCCTTCTGAATTTTCGGAACCATAGGCCAGCAGCCTGGACTCTGGTCCTGGCTGGGAATGTGGTTGCTGGGCTGGTAGGTCAGTTCTCTTCATCAGAGAGGAGGCCATGTGATGCCAAGGGGCAGTCTTCAGCCTCAGATCAAATTCTGCTCTTTTGCTGCATGATCTTGGGCAAGTTATTTGTGCCTCAGTTTCCTCAACTAATAAGGGATAATAATGCTGCCTGCTTCATAGTGTTGTCTTGAAAACTAAATGAAATCATCCATATAAACCATTAGGCAAAATTTTCTGGTGCTGGGCAAGTTCTTTTAAGGGATGATACTGCCTTCAAAGACTTTAAATTGGTATTTATTGAGCATATACCACATGCCTGACCTAAGTTTAATAGTGCATAAAAAATCAAGACTTGGCCCCAGGCTTCCACTGGGATAAGACTTGGAGGAAAACACACATTCTATCCAGTCTCCCTCCTGCCTCTGCAGAACTCCGTCCCTGCCTGGGGTCCCCATCCCCAGTTCCCAGTGCCTCATGATCACCCCCACCCTGTGGCTCAGCATGTCTCCTATCCCAGAAGCTCTTGGGACGTGGAGGATTACAAGCCCCAGGATGGTGCAGGCAAGGGGACCCTGGCAGTGGGCACTGAAGCGCAGGGGCCCTGGGAGGAGAGTCTTGCTGGGAGGCAGGGGTCAGCCTGGTCCAGCTGGGAGGCCTTACCAATTAAGCACGGAGCCCAGCAGTCCAGCTGCCTCTGGGCCCTGGTAGAGTCAAGACCCAGAGGTCTCAGGGCAGAGAAGAGTGCTGGGCACTTATAGGGGTCTGGGCAGGCAGCACTGGGGAGATGTGTCCTCTAGAAAAAGGACCCCCTTCCTCCCATGCTTGGGAGCAGGGCGAGGGCTAGACCTGGGGAGGTTACTGGTGAGAGGAACGGGACCCCCGGCTTACTTGGAAAGCTGAGAGAGTGGGAAATAAAGCGAAATCCAGCAGTAAGAACCGAGAGCCTTGGGAGCACCCCACATCTGTGAGGGACAAGAACGAGAACTGTGGAATAGGGGCCAGTTAAAAAGACAGAAACAGGATGGAGGCGGAAACTCAGAATCCAGGCAGCCATCCCATTAGTAATTAATGAGACATCGTGTCAGCTTCCAGCCAACTCCGCCTGGGTGCTCCCGTGATGTTGAGAGAGCTTTTAAAAAATTTTTCCACTTCTCATAAACTTGCAGAAAGTGAAATAAAACAAAAGATACGCAGTCCCTTAAATGTTGTCTCTCTTTTTAACCAAGAGTATATTTGAGGGCTTCATCCAATTAGTAAGTATATAATTATTGTCTGGAAAAGGAGACTGTCAATGTGATCTACCAAAGCATGATTAATTTATGATTAAGCCAAAATATACATAATAGAGCTTTATGTTCCTGAACAAATAATATAATTTAAAATATGTAAGTACTCAGGGCACCTGGGTGGCTCAGTTGGTTAAGCAACTGCCTTTGGCTCAGGTCATGATCCCGGGGTCCTGGGATCGAACCCCGCATCGGGCTCCCTGCTCAGTGGGGAGCCTGCTTATCCCTCTCTCTCTATCTCCCCTGCTTGTGCTCTCTCTTTCTCTGTGTGTGTCAAATAAATAAATAAAATCTTTTTAAAGAATAAATAAATAAAATATGTAAGTACTCAAAAAAGCACCACTTTTTATATCAATTCTTTATATCTTTATGTCAATCCTGAAGCAACCCATCCAAACCTATCTGAATATTTTGTAGAGGGGAGAAGAGTAGAAATAGGCAGGTACCATTAATTTGCAAAATATTGGCAAGACTTTTTTTTCATTACAGTCAAATATATGTAATAAATTTACCACTGTAACCATTTTAAAGTGTACAGTTCGGTCGTGTTAAGAACATTCATGTTGTTGGGCAACCATCTCCACCATCCAGCTCCCGAACTTTTCATCTCCCCAAACTGAGACTCATCCTTATTGAATAACTCCCCATTCCCTTCCCAGCCCCCAGCCCCTGGCAACACCCTTCTACTTTTGTCTCTATGAATTCGACTATGCTAGGTCCCTCGTGTACGTGGAATCATACAACATTTGTCCTTTTGGGACTGGCTTCTTTCACTTAGCATAATGTCTCCAAGATTCACCCATTCATGTTGTGGCCTATGTTGGAATGTCCTTCTTCTTTAAGGCTGGGTAATATTCCATTGTACGTAGACATCACATTTTGTTTATCTGTTCATCTGTCACGAGACACCTGGTTTGCTCCTACCTTTGGGCTACAGTGAACAATGCTGCTATGAACGTATCTGTTCAAGCCCCTGCTTTCAAACTGCTAGATCCTATTGTGGCAAGACTTTCTGAGGTCTAATTTGAAACTACCGAACCAGACATGAGAACATTCTCAGATGTTCAGGGACTTTTCACGGGAAAGATAGAGGACTTCCATCCACCGGACAGGAATTTATGTCTTGGTATCAAGGAGACTGTGGGTTTCATGTCTCATGCGATAATGAGTTAAGGCAATTACAGATATTTGTCATTTATATAACAGCATATTGTTATTTATTATTTACTGACTTGGAGATCATTATACTCATTATTTTTTAGACTCCATTGATAACTGGGTTGACATTTCCATCCTTTTTTCAAGTAGGAATGCTTTGCACAAAGTAAAGTACTACATGAATATTTATACTTTCATTAAAAGTGAAACACAGAAAAAGGGAATAATTTTATACTGAATCAGCAGCATAAAATATAAAATGTGTAAAAGGTATCAGTCTTTGGGTTTCCTGGCCAGCTCATGGTTAAGCTACTGTAATATGCCACTTTTGTGAGAACAGTGTGCATGAATCAAAGACTCTCAGTTAGAGGCGGCCTTAAAGTTCAACCTAGTTCTAGCCCAACCACCGCATCCTACAATATTCCCACCATGCCATCGTCCAGCCTGCACTTGAATACTCCTACTGACAGGACACTCACTACACCCCATGCAGTGCATTCCACTTTGTGCAGCTCTGACTCTTAGAAAGTGATTCCTTAAACTGAGCTGATAACTACTACCTTGCACTTTGAAACCAACAGAACAAATTAAGCTTCTTGTATTTTCTTGGCCACTGAGACTGAGTCACATCAGAATAACTTTATTTCATTTAGTGGACTAGCCAGGCATGGAAAATGTGGTAAGAACTATCTATACTTTCATAGACATTCAGCCAGTTTGCGGACAAAAGCCCTGTACCCCATAGACCAGATGGAGAAATGTGTGCTGGATGAAAGAATAATTGGTCGGGTCTGTAACTGGCTGAATATTTGTACCCAGAAGATGTTAATTGCTGAGCTGATATCCTCACGGAGGGAGGTTTTTTAAGCACCCTGGCAAAAAGAAGCCTGAAGAAGTGTGTGAGATCTGTCTTATATCCTTAGTGACCCCTTGTTGGTTCTTAGTGGGCAGTGTTTACACATCTAAATCCTCCAAAACACTCCATTAAGAGTAATACCGATCACCACGTATTCATTCAACAACTATTTGTTGAGCACCTACTATGTGCCGGATACTATTAGAGACACTGAGCATGCAGTGGTAAGTAAAACAGACTAAAACACTTCTGTCCTTATGGACAATATCTTACATTCAATTGGAGCAGAGTAAGATGAGAATACAGGGCTCACAGGAAAGTGGCATTTGATCAAAGGCTTGAAAGAGGTGAGGGAAGGAGGAGACGCTTGAAGTAGGGGAAATGGCACCAGTGCAAAGGCCCTGAGGCAGGCATTGCGAGGCTTGGCAATTTGAGGGACAGCAAGGAAGTCCATGTGACTAGAAGAGAGTGAGACATAGTAATGTAGTGTTGTGGTCCATGGAGCATAGAGCCTGTCCTCTCCATAGTCGTATGTTTGAATCCCCAAATTCCAGTGATACCTGTGAGCTCATAGTCATTGCCCTATTCTAAAAACCTAAATTGGCTTTGCTTGTTGCCTGTATTTTGTGTTTTGGATATAGACATCAGAAGCTATACATATTGTCCCCAGCAATTTTCCCTGATTATTTTCTTCTCCGCTACTGGGCACTTCCCACACTGTTCTTTTTTTTCTATTTTTAAATGTTGTTTTCCATGGCAACTAATTTCACAATTATAAACATGTATACTTATTTTTAATACCCTTTTGATTACAAAAGTAATGTAGAAAACTGGATCATATAGAAATGAAATTGTATAAAATGAAATGATCTATACTCTCATCACCCAGAGATAAACATGGTTAATACTGATTTGCTCTCTCTCTTCTGTCTTTTTTTATGTGCATGAATATATTTTTATAGAGTTGAGATCATATGGTATAACATTAAATCATGAGCATTTTCAAATGTCATTTAAATTTTATCAAAAACATTAAAAAAATGTTAATGTCTGCATGATAATTTATCATATGTATGTATCACAAATTGCTCAACATTTTTTTTGGCTGCTCAAATTGTATTGTGGCAAATATCCTCATATATAAGTCTTTGCATTTCTGACCAGGAATAAAACACAAAAGGAAATTTATTGACTCAAAGGCTGTTAACAATTTTAAGGTTTTTGATGTATATTGCAAAATTATTTTCCACAAAGTTTGTAACAATTTATACTCTACTGTAAGTGTTTTGAGGAGGTGATTTAAAAATTTTTTGCTAACTTACTAAGAGAAAATCTTTTCTCGTTGCTTTATTTATTATCATGTCTAATTATCTTTCTTCACAAAATTATATAGTAATATATAGAGATAATTGACAAGTATATGTTTTTTGGTGTTGTTATTTGATTAATGAATAGTCTGTTCAAATTAAAATTAGCTCAAGAAGAAATAGATCATGTGAATAAGGCCTCTATCTATAATAAGAACTTGTACTTATAAACCATCCCACAAAGAAAACACTAGGACCAGTTGACTTAACTGGTGAATTCTACCAAACATTTGAGTAAGAACAAATACTAATTTACACAAATTCTTCAAGAAAATCAAAGAAGAAGGAACATTTTTCAACTTATTCCATGAAGCCAGCATTATCCCTATACAAAACCCAGAAAAATATATTACAAGAAAAGAAAACTACACACAAATGTCCCTCATAAAATACATGTAAAAGTTCTTTAAATATTTTTAGCAATCAAATCCCACAATATATAAAAAAGATAGTGCATCTCAACCAATGAGACTATCCCAGAAACTCAAGATTCATTTAACATTTAATACTTGATCAATGTAATTCACAATATTAACATATGAAAAAGCAGAAACCATATAGCTCAACTCAATAGATACAGAAAGAGCATTGGACAAGACCTGACATCCAATTATGATTTTTTTTTAAAGATTTTATTTATTTTTGACAGAGAGAGAGAGCACAAGCAGGGGGAACAGCAGAGAGAGAGGGAGAAGCAGACTCCCAGCTGGAGCAGGGAGCCCGATGCGGGGCTCGATCACAGAACGCTGAGATCATGACCTGAGCTGAAGGCAGACGCTTAACCGTCTGAGCCACCCAGGCGCCCCCCAATTATGATTTTTAAAAGAAAAAAACTGGGGCGCCTGGGTGGCTCAGTTGTTAAGCGTCTGCCTTCAGCTCAGGTCATGATCCCAGGGTCCTGGGGTCGAAGCCTGCTTCTCCCTCTCCCACTCCCCCTGCTTGTGTTCCCTCTCTGGCTGTGTCTCTCTCTGTCAAATAAATAAATAAAATCTTGAAAGAAAGAAAGAAGGAAAGAAAGGAAGAAAGAAAGAAAGAAAGAAAGAAAGAAAGAAAGAAAGAAAGAAAGAAAGAAAGAGAAAAGAAAGAAAGAAAGAAAGAAAGAAAAGAAAAAAAACCTATGCAAACCAGGAATGTTGAGAACTGCCTCCATCTGATAAAGTGCATCAGTGGAGAAAGCATCAGGTAACGTCATACTTGATGAAACACTGAATGCTCTCCTTATAGGATTAGAAACAAAACAGGATACCCACTTCACCACCTCCTTTTAGCATCGTACTATAGGTTCTGGCCATTGTAATAAGGAAGAAAAAAGAAATGAAATCTGGATTGGAAAGGAAGAATTAAAGCATCTTTATTAACAGACATGATCATCTGTATAGAAAAATGCAGTGGAGTCTACAAAAAAGCTACCAGAACTTTTAAGTGAGTTTAGCAAGGTTGCAGGATACAAGGTCTATATTGCAAAACACAACTATTTTTTGTATTTTTTAATGGAAAATCAAGATTAAAAAATACCATTTATCATAACATCAAAAATATGTAGTTACCTATGGTAAATTTGACAAAAAATGACCTATACACCGAAAGCTACAAAATATTGCTAAGGGAAATTAAAGAAGACTTAATAAAATATATCATGTTCATGGATCCGAAGACTTAATATTTAACTGTCTGTTCTTTCCAAAGTAATCTATACATCAAAGCAATATTTACCATGATCCTAGCATGTTTTTTTGTTGAAATTGACAAGCTGATTCTAAAATATATGTGAAAATGCAAAGGATGAAAACAGGGCGCCTGGGTGGCTCAATCATTAAGCGGCTGCTTTCGGCTCAGGTCATGATCCCAGGGTCCTGGGATCAAGCCCTGCCATCAGGCTCCCTGCTCCACGGGAAGCCTGCTTCTCCCTCTCCCACTCCCCCTGCTTGTGTTCCCTCTCTCGTGTCTCTCTCTGTCAAATAAATAAATAAAATCTTTAAAAAAAAAAAGGATTAAAAAGTCAAAGGAATTTTGAAAACGATGCACAAAATTGGAGAACTTAAACTACCTGATTTTTAATACTAATTATAAAGCAACAGTAATCAAGACAGTGTGGTATTTGTGTAAAGATGGACATATAGATCAATGGGACAGCATAGAGTCCAGAAATAGACACACATATATGGTGAAATGATTTTCAATAAAGATGCCAAGGCAATTCATGGGGGAAAGGATAATGTCTTCCACAAATGGAACAATCGGATTGCAAAAAAAAAAAAAAAAAAAGCAACTTCACGTTCAGCTTATACCATACACAAAAATTAACTTGAATTGGATTTTAAACTTAAATATAAGAACAAAAGTATAAAAATTCTAGAAGGAAACATAGGAGAAGATCTTAGTGACCCTGAGTTTGGCAAAGGTGTCTTAAGTAGGACACAAAAAGCAGAAACTATAAAAATTAAAATGAACAACTTGAACTTCATCAAAATTTAAGCTCTTGTTCTTCAAAAGATACCATTATTAAAATGAAAAGGCAAGTCATGGACTGAAAAGAAATACTTGCAAAAATTATATCCAAAAAAAAATTTATATTTAGAATATATAAAAAACTCTTGGGGGCGCCTGGGTGGCTCAGTCGGTTAAGCGACTGCCTTCGGCTCAGGTCATGATCCCGGGGTCCTGGGATCGAGCCCCGCATCGGGCTCCCTGCTCCGCGGGAAGCCTGCTTCTCCCTCTCACACTCCCCCTGCTTGTGTTCCCTCTCTCACTGTGTCTCTCTCTGTCAAATAAATAAATAAAATCTTTTTTTTTAAGATTTTATTTATTTATTTGACAGAGAGAGAGAGTGAGAGAGCGAGCACAAGAGGGGGTAGGGTTAGAGAGAGAAGCAGACTCCCCACCAAGCAGGGAGCCCGATGTGGGACTCGATCCCGGAACTCCGGGATCATGACCTGAGCCGAAGGCAGTCGCTTAACCACCTGAGCCACCCAGGCGCCCTAAATAAATAAAATCTTAAAAAAGAAAAACAAAACTCTTGAAGCTTAATAATGAGACAAACAACCCAATAAAAATGGACGAAAGATTTGAAGAGATACTTCACTAAAGAGGATATAGAGATGGCAAATAAGCATATGAAAATATATTCAACAGTGTTAGTAATTACAGGAATGCAAAATAAACCACAATGAGATAATTACTACACCCTAAAAGAATGGCTAAAATGCCAAGTGTTGGTGAGGATGTGGAGCAATCAGAACTCTCATAAACTGGTGTTGAGAATGTTTCATAAATTAAGCATATGTCAACGGTATGACCCAACCATTCTACTCCTAGATGTTGACTCAAGAAGAATAAAAGCGTATGTCTACATAAAGACCTATACATGAATGTTCTTGGCTACTTTATTTGTGATAGCCCAAAACTAGAAACAACTCAAATTCCAACACCAGGTAAATGGATAAATAAATTGTGGTATATCCATGTAATGAAATACTATAAAAAAGAACAAGCTATTGATATACACATGAACATGGATGAATCTCAAAATAATTATGATGAGTGAAAGAATCCAGACCCGGGGTGCCTGGGTAGCTCAGTTGGTTAAGCGTCTGCCTTTGGCTCAGGTCATGATCTCAGGGTCCTGGGATCGAGCCCTGCGTCAGGCTCCTTGCTCAGCGGGGAGTCTGCTTTTCCCTCTCCTTTTCCCTCTGCCCCTTCCCCCTGCTCATGCTCTGTCTCTGCCTCTCTCTTTCTCTCAAATAAATAAATAAAATCTTTAAGAAAGAGAGAAAGAAAGAAAGAGAAAGAAAGAAAAGAACCCAGATCCAAAAGAATACATTCTATATGACTCCATTTTAATAAAATTCTAGAAAACACAAACTGAAATTTTTGAAAGACTAATGATTATATGGGGCCAGAGGATTTGGAGAAGAATGAATTAGAAAGAGACACAAGAAAACTTTTGAGAGGAATGCCATAAGTTCATATAGTACAGCAGTCAGAAGCTACTATGGCTTTTGAATACTTGAGATGTGGCTGGTGCGACTGAGGAACTAGATTTTTAATTTAATTTTTAAAAACGATTTATGTATTGGGCGCCTGGGTGGCTCAGTTGGTTAAGCGACTGCCTTCGGCTCAGGTCATGATCCTGGAGTCCCGGGATTGAGTCCTGCATCGGGCTCCCTGCTCAGCAGGAATCTGTTTCTCCCTCTGACCCTCCTCCCTCTCATGCTCTCTGTCTCTCATTCTCTCTCTCGCAAATAAAGAAAATCTTAAAAAAAAAAAAGATTTATGTATTTATTTATTTGAGAGAGAGAGCACACATGCTTGTGGGGAGGGGAGGAGCAGAGGGGGAGGGAGAGGGACAAGCAGACACAGAGCCTGAAAAGGGGCTCGATCTCATGATCCCAAAATCATGAGTCAGATGCTCAACTGAGCCACCCAGGCACCCCTAATTTAATTTCATTTTAACCCATTTTGATTTAAATGGCTACATTTGACACATGGTTCTAGATTAAAGGAAGCTAAGCATAAAAGAAAACTAAATATAATCTCTGACCGTATACTGGATTCTATACTGGAGGAGTAAAAACACTATAAGGAACATTATTAGATCAACTGATAAGACTAGAATATGGACGGTAGATTAAAGTATTATATCAATGTAAATTTATAAATTTTACAACTATACTGTGGTTATCTAAGAGAATATATAAGAGAATATCCCTCCTCTTAGGAAGCTCACACTGTATTTGGAAAAAGGACCATGATGTATGTAACTTACCTCAAATAGTTCAGAAAGATGAACAAATGATAAAGCAGATGGGGTAAAATGTTAACAATAGGTGAATCTGGGTAGAAGAGTATACAGATGTTTCTTGTACCTATATACTTGTACTTTTATGTTGGCAACTTTTTGTAAATTTGAAATTGTTTCCAAATAAGAAGCTTTAAAAAATACCTTATATGTGATTATGATATTTTTAAAAAACTTCCAGTCTTTTTGAGTGCCTGGCTGGCTTAGTCGGTGGAGCATGCGACTCTTGATCTCAGGGTCATGAGTTTGAGCCCCACATTGGGTGTAGAGATTACTTAAAAATAAAATCTTAAAAAAATAAAGAATTCCAGGCTTTTAAGGATACATTATGAAATATCTATGGACAAAATGATATAACATCTGGGGTTTGTTTCAAAGTAACATGGAATCCTAACATGAGAGGAACATAGATTGATTCTCTTAAAGCCGAATGATATGTATACGAGTTTATTATACCCTTCTGTCCATTTTTGTGTAAATTTAACATTTCCATGACTTTAAATTGAGAAGAATTGGCATTTACTTAATGTTTTTCCTTTTAAGGATATTGTGTGCCTTTCTCTTACTCATTTTGTTTCCTATGGTACAGGCTGGGAAAGCTCATTTATGCCAAATTCTTCATTATGAAAATGGTATCTGTAGGTCACATGTTCCTTAATACAATAAAAATCCTCATCACAACAAAAATATTTCTTTTATGACCCCATCAGTGGTCAACTATTTCAAGCAATTTTAAGCAGTGTTTTCAATTCCCATGATAGCAAAACCTTTGATCAAACCCTTCCATAGAAGCCACTTCCATATTTAAAAATGCTTATATAAGTAAAACGCCATTATAAAAAATTCCATGTAAACTTTTTTTTCCCTTGATATTTTGGTTTAAATTAATGTGTACCTAGAGATCACATTCTCTGACTGTGAAGCCTTGAGAAAATCCTAGTGAAGATGATGAGTCCAGTGAAGAAATGAGAACAGTATTTTGCACTCAGGATATCTATGCCGTTCACGCCTTCTTTTTCCCAGGATCTGGCTTCGTGTCCTATTGTTTGGCTCAGTGTGTGAGGGATTTAAGTGGGTTGGGGTTAGACTTTGGGAAGATTCATTGTTTTAATTGCATAAATTCCATAAAGCATTGAACTAAGCTCTCTCTTCCCAGCCTGTGATACAACAAACAAATGCTCCATCATACTTTTCTATTTAGGGGCTCTTACATGAACCAGGACAAGGAAAGCATCTTCACAAATTCATTTGCTGCATAAACATTTTGTGATGTCAAGGAAGTTCTCACTAGGGGGCCATATCTCTAAACATGGAAATAGCTTCATTGAGAGATCCCTTCATAGTGGGAGTGTTTGATGTTACAGGAATCTATCTGTTTAGGGAAAATGAAGACTGAAAATCCCTTGGTTTTCCGGTTAGATTTTTTGTTTCATTCATCATTATTATGATTCTTCTTCCTCTCCAGAGATAGACTTCTGTGCCTCGTCTCATCATGGCTGCCAGCACGAGTGTGTTAACATGGGTGACTCCTATTCCTGCCGCTGCCTAAAAGGTTTCACTCTGAATCCAGATAAGAAGACCTGCAGAAGTAAGTCACCCCGGGTGTAGGAGAAGGGCTTGTTCCCATAAATGCCCTGCTAAATTTCCTTTTCCTTGCAAATCTGAAGCAGGTATACTTGTACTCAGCATTTGTGTTTACTAACACTCTTCTGCCCTTGATTTTGCCTTTTGTCACTCCTGATGCTGTGATGGGGATGATTTTTTTTTTTAAAGATTTTCTTTATTTATTTGACAGAGACAGAGACAGCGAGAGCAGGAACACAAGCAGGGGGAGTGGGAGAGGGGGAAGCAGGCTCCCCGCTGAGCAGGGAGCCCGACGTGGGACTCGATCCCAGGACTCCGGGATCATGACCCGAGCCGAAGGCAGCCGCTTAACGACTGAGCCACCCAGGCGCCCTCTGTGATGGGGATGATTTTTAGAGACTGAAGGGACTGGGTCTGCCCACGGGATTCATTGAGCAGAGTCGAAACCCAAGCCAAAGCTCCAACCTTTGGGAAATGAGGGCACACACCCCCCTCCTCATTAGCCCCACAACATGTATTTGGGACTTTGAGAAAGAACAGTCTGGGCTCAGAGACAGGAGGTAAAAGGAGTTAGTTTCTTCCAGTTATACCAGATGAGATACGTGATGGCTGCTAAGCGGGGGAAATTGCTGCTCTATCCTCTTTGACATGAAGAAAGAAAAAAACTCTGACTTTGGGGCATCCCCGCAGCACTCAAGAGGTACATGGTGTCAACAGGATGAAATGAATAATGTGCTGAGTGACTCAAATGCCTATCAGCTGGCACATCAAGGGGGATCTAGAGCATGGACCCCAAATGGGATCTCTTTAAACCAGACTGTCCCTGAGAAACCACTAGAATGGAAGGTCCACAAGGACAGAGTCTTCTCTCTCTGACTCTTGAATCCTCAACACCCCAAGGGCTTGGCACATGGAGGTGTAACACAAGACTTACTGAGTGAATGATTGAAGGAATGAGTAAATGGATCTCTCTGAGATTTATCATCCTGGAGAAATTGCAACTATTATTTGAATTACTCAATCTCCTTAGAAAGATGGCCTTTTAAAACATGCAGATTGTGAACTTTTTAAAAAAAGTATTTCCATAGTCAGGCAACACACATACTGAATTGTTCGTGTTCTCCTGACAGTCTTGTTTATAGAACTTTCTGGAACCCCCTCTTAGGGGTGTATGTTCTCATGCACTTCACCCGCCTCTTCCTGGTGATATGTACAGCAGGGCTCTGCATCGCAGGCAGGACTGAATTTTCAAACACTCGACCACGTATTTCTTTTGAAAAAGCACCGTGGGCTATAGAACTGAATCCAGACAAGCCACATTCTGCTCCCAGCACATATGGACTTAGCCACTCACTCTAATAAGCGTTAGACCTTGCACCATGGTAGATGGTTGCAGAGGCCATGTTTTGAAACTGCGCCTCTCTTATAAAAGATAATTCCTATGGCCTTGCCTAGATGCAAACCCTGGAAACATCCAAGCATTAAATAGGAATTTTCACTGAGAGCATTCAGAATGTGAAAACAATTAGGTGGAATATTTTCCATTAGACCACACATGCATTCACTAGGGTAAAGGGCCAACTTTTCTGGCCTGGCCACTCCTCTCTGCTATTTACACCTTTTTCTAGGGATAAGTGTGTTTGTGGCTGACTATACGCAGGGAAAATCAGTCACAGGTGGACTCATTTGTAGACCACATCTCTTATGCAGGGGATAATTCGATCTGGTTCCACTCAGGCACACATTGTGGTTGCAAGCTTCATGTGTATTACTAATGGAGGGAAAAGGGAACTAGTTCGGCATACGGCCAGCAGTGAAGGGGAATTTGCTTGAAGCTCTTCATCTCTTTATTTATTTATTTGCGAGAGACAGCACAAATGGGAGGGGAAGAGAGAGAGAATCTCAAACATCTCTGTGCCGAGCATGGAACCCGATGTGAGGCTCACAACCCTGAGATCATGACCTGAGCCGAAACCAAGAGTCAGCCACTTAGCTGACCACACCACGCAGGTGCCCCTGAAGCTATTCATCTCCTACCAATCATCTAGGATTCCTTCAACCTCTGCTACTCCCCCACATCCTGGAGAGGGACTTGGAGTAAGAGAAGGGTCCAAGGCAGTGGACGCATGCATTGTTATCAGGGGAGGAGGGAGGTCAAGAACAGAAGGGCGAGTGGAAAGGAGGTGGCCATTGGGAGTAGTTTGACCACCACAAATGAGCCCACACATAGGCCTGTTTGCAGGCTGTGGCCCAGTCCAGAGTCCCTAATGCTCATTTATATATGTTTAGCGATTATAGCTCCATTTCCTCTTTAGCCAGGTGTCCTACTTTTTCATCCAAGAAAAATGGAATTTGTTTCTAAAACCCCATGTCCTCACCAGCCCTTCTCCCAACTTCCTGCCTCATCGTTACATTTTCCATTGTCTATGCAGACCCAGCACTGGGCTGCTGAGGTCAGCCTCTTAGAGCCGCCCCTGACTTAATGTTTGCACTCTGTCCATTATGGCAGACAGCTGTGAACAGAAGTGAGCGCTCCCTGTCTCTCTGGAGCATTACGTGGAAGAGGGAAACAAAAAATTAGATTTAAGTCTGGAGTTTGTTATTAGGAGTTTGAAGGTCTCAAGAGCATTACAGACCTCAAGCTCAGGGTACAGCCATTTACATTTAATAGATGGTGGATGGATGTGGGCAAATTTCAAATCTAATAAGAAATCTATTTTTCAAAGGAATTTGATGTCATCCAATTAAGGTGGAAAACAAAGTTCAAGGCAGAATTCTACTAAAGAAAAGTCTCATGGCTGGATTTCTTCTTCCTCCTCATCTGGGCACAATTTCTTTTTCTGGAAAGTACTGTCATCATTTTAAAGCATAAATTATTAAGGCGGTGGTGTAAGGCACAGAAACTGGGACTGGCCTGGCTGTTGAGGTGGGGCCGGAGGGCGGAATCCCATGTGGGTGTGACCCGTGTGCTGGGCTCCAGGATTGCTCATGCTGGCCCCGTGGCTGATGCTGCCTGTCACTGGAGACATCATACTTGAAGAGCTGGGATGGCATCCACAAGGTTGGACTGAGCTGGGAGATGTGAGGGCTGGTCTTAGCAGTGTCACTCATACTGGCCCTATGACCTTGAACAGGCTACTCTCCTTCTCTGGACCTGGATTTGCTAAACCAAAGGAACATGACATCCTGCTTTAACATTGGGTAGCCTGTCCCATTTCTCTGAAATGCGCTATCCGTGCCACTCCATGGGCATTATAATTCACTGTCTGGGGTCACTACTCTTTCATGTTTTTATGTCGCACCTTCTCAGTGAAGTCTCCAGCTTTCTTGTGAGTTGGCACTTATAAGTTCTGTTTAAAATTTATTGTTTGACAGTCCCTCCAGCTGACCTCATGTGGAGCTCACAGGACCCTCTGGGCTTCACCAGGTAAAGCTACCCGCAAGCCTGGCCCACGTGTAGCACTTACAGTTAGCGAGGGGACCGAAACACATATGGGGCACATGGTAGGTACTCAATAAATACTGATGAAGTAATACACATGTGAAGAAACGTAACTCAAGCATGTAAAGAAGACCAAGATCTACAGTTAACCTTTGCGATCAGGAACCATTTGGAGAAGAGTCCGTGTTGCATTGCTGTTTGCCAGATAGCTGAGTGATCACATCTTTAAGAATCAAAATGATTTTCAGTTAGTTATTTCCTATGTAAATCTTTCTTAAAGATAATGCTGGCAGGGCGCCTGGGTGGCTCAGTCGGTTGAGTGTCTGACTCTTGATTTTGGCTCAGGTCATGATCTCAGGGTCGTGAGCTCATGGCTCAGCAGGGAGTCGGCTTGAGATTCTCTCCCTCTCCCTCAGCCCCTCCCCTCCACTTGTGTGGCTGGCATGCTCTCTCTCTGTCTCTGTCTCTCTCTCCCAAATAAGTAAATCCTTTAAAAAGAGAGAGAGAGAGATTGCTGGCTTTTAAAAAAATTGTGGTGGGGCGCCTAGGTGGCTCAGTCGTTAAGCGTCTGCCTTCGGCTCATGATCCCGGGGTCCTGGGATCGAGACCCACATCGGGCTCCCTGCTCCTCAGGAAGCCTGCTTGTCCCGTTCCCACTCCCCCTGCTTGTGTTCCCTCTCTCTCTCGCTGTCTCTCTCTCTGTCAAATAAATACATAAAAATCTTTAAAAAAAAAAAAAAACCGTGGTAAAATACACCTAACATAAAAATGATCATTCTAACCATTTTTCAGTGTATACTTCAGTGGCATTAAGAACATTCACATTATTGTGCAACCATCACCACCCTTAAACTCCAGAACTTTGTCATCTCCCCAGACTATACCCATTAAACAATGACTCCCCATTCCCATCTCCGCCTCCCAGCTCCTGGCAACCACCATTTGATTTTCCGTGTCTCTGAGTCTGCCTGTTCGAGTTACCTCATATAAGTGGAATCATATAATATTTGTCCTTTTGTGTCTGACTTATTTCACTTCACATGATGCCTTCAGGCATCATCCACGATGTAGCATATGTCAGAATTTAATTCAAGTCCCTGCTTTTGATTGGAATTGCTGGATCCTATGGTAATTCTCTATTTAATTTTTTGAGGAAACTCCATACTGTTTTCCATAGTGGCTGAATGCTGGCTTTTTAAAGCAGCATTTACTGAAAACCATTTCACCTTTCTCTGGGCCTGTAAGGAAGCGATTCCCGCAGACCCTCCGCTATGTGGCCCCAGACTGTAGGGCCCTTTGTACGCTGTCTCTTTGCTTGTTTTTCTTTTGTCTGTTTGTATGTGGCCAGTGTTTTATTGACAGGCCCCTTTTTCTTCATTGAAGCTCCTTGCTTGTTTCCTGGCATTCAGTTTGTTCCTCACAGGTAAGGTTGTTGATGAGTTCCGGGCTGATGAACTGAAACCACACGCAGCTGACAATATCCTGCCTCCCCTCACGCAGAAGGGATGAGTTACAGAGAATGCCAAGGGGTCAGTGACACTTGTGGTGGTGTCTCTCCTCTTCAGCCATTCCCTGTGTGTGGTGAGAGTGCTCTCTGCGTGCTCAGTCTCCTCAAACTCTGCGCACGTGGAAAGTTCCACCCCCCAGTCACCTGGGAGGGCGCATTATAGCCCCTCGAAGGGATGGTTGCCAGGCTGGCTTAGATCAGCCATGATTCATGCCTTGGGGGTCAGGGTTCTAGTCCCGAGAAGACAGGGCAATGGCTGTTGGCATGGTAACCAGCAGTGTCTGCCCACATCCCCAGGAGAAAGAACAATGCCGTTAGACAGATCCAGCTCAGCCACTAAGGGGACAGTTCCTCCAACACCAGTCTCGTGAAGACCCTCCACGAGGTCATTTGATTTCCTTTCCCAGTTCTCCATCTCCCCTATAACCTGTTCTTCATGGGGTCTTGTGACTTTAACATTTTCTACCGGGAAATGAAATGCTAATTGGCTCCTGGTAAACATGCTGCTCCCACCTGCTGGCAGAAACCCAGACTGGATGGGAGCAAATGTCTACATAGGACACAACTGTCACAACCCCCTGCCACAAAGCATCAGATGTGTCTTCTCCACTTTCTTGATATGGAGGCTGCCATGATCTCATGCAGAGCGAGATTAAGCGTTTGGACCCTTCTTAATGTAACTGCCAGGTCCTGCCTCCCCTAGCTAGCTGGATATTTTTGCACGATCAGCTTTTGTTGGCTCTGCCTTGTGCTGTCCGATGTCATTGTCAGATATCACTGCAGACAGTGGTTCCCTACGTGCTCTGAGCCCTAGTGATCAGGTTAACTGGGGAAGAAAAGACTAACTGGATTTTCCAGGTGTTTCCATCTTTCTTGAGAAGGGACAGGCTGGGAACTGTGGTCCTCAACCCATTTCACCAGCTTTTGGCCATCAAAAGGGGAAAAGACCCAAGCTGGAAGAATCCAGACTTCTGATCCCAGGTTCTCCTTCAAACCAGCTCCCAGAGAGCGGGAGCCGTCTTCTGTGTCCTATAGAGCACCTTCTTTACTGAGTATTTGCCATGAGGAGCTGACCTCACAGCCCTGGGACAAGCCCAGAGCCTGCAGGAGGGTCTGCCCTTTCTCCCCTCAGGGATCAACTACTGTGCGCTGAACAAACCGGGCTGTGAGCATGAATGCATCAACACGGAGGAAGGTTACTACTGTCGCTGTCGCCGGGGCTACACCCTGGACCCTAATGGCAAGACTTGCAGCCGTGAGTGTGCCGGGGCAAGGGGGTTCAGATGGGAGGGCACGGTTCACACATAGGCCCCGGGGCTCGCTTCTGAAGCTGCTGGGTCTCCTGAGAGCCCAATGGTCCGACAGGCTTACTCTTCCTTGCGTCAGTTTCATCACCCATAAAATGGGACTATTCGTGCTACCCACCTCACAGATTGGGTTGTGAGGATTAAAAGAACCAATACGTATAAAGCTCTTAGAAAAGTGCTGCTAAATGTCCACAATAGCCAAACTACTGGGAAGAACCCAGATGTCCATCGACAGATGAATGGATAAGGAAGAAGTGGTGTGTGTATATATATATATAATGAAATACTACTCAGCCATCAAAAAAATGACATCTTGCCATTTGCAACAACATGGATGGAACTAGAGGGTATTATGTTAAGCGAAATAAGTCAATCAGAGAAAGACAATTATCATATGATCTCACTCATATGTGGAGTTTAAGCGAGAAAACAGAAGCTCATAGGGGAAGAGAGGGAAAAATAAAACGAGGTGAAATCAGAGAGGGAGACAAACCATAAGAGACTCTTAATCATAGGAAACAAACTGAGGGTTGCTGGAGGGGAGGTGGGCAGGGGGATGGGGTAACTGGGTGATGGACATTAAGGAGGGCACGTGATGTAATGAGCACTGGGCATCATGGAAGACTGATGAGTCACTGACCTCTACCTCTGAAACCAATAATACACTATATGTTAATTAATGGAATTTAAATTAAAAAAGAATAGTGCTGCTAAATATTAATAAGCACTCAATAAATATTAGCTAATATTATGCTTCACTGTTGAGAGCGCTGATTAAGTCAGACCTGCCAGAATCTAAAATCCAAGCATGATCACCTACTAGACATGTGGTCCCTGGCAAGGTATTTAACTTTGCCAAGCCTTGATTTTCCCATCTGTTTAGAAAAGTGGCAATAAGAGCAGTATTGATGTGCTCGAGTTAAGGGGAATTAGCAGGAATTCAGTCTCTTAGCCTGGGCCTGGCACAAGGCAAACACAATGAAAGATAATCATTCATTACAACCACGGAGCCTGGGAGAGTGACCAGTGCGGCTGCAGGCTGGGACGAGAGGCCAAAAGGGACAGACCTCTGAAAGTATGTGGGCTACCACAGAGCTGGTCTGAGGGCGGAGCTGGGAAATATGGGACTTTCTATGAAGCCTTTCTTAATTTTCTTGTGTAAGAGGCCCAACAAATCTCCATTTGGTGATGTAAATGCATGGAAACTTGCAGGCTTTGCCAGCTGGACGGTTCCGTCATGTTTTATGAGACACGGTCTCCACTGGTCCAGGTCAGCAGGGGTGTGTGTGGAGGGGGGCACATGAGCACGGTGGTGGATGCCTGTGACCCTGCTCTGCTGGGAGAGGGGCTCCGTGACATGGCCCAGCACAGAAGGGGCCCTTTGTGCGGCTTTCCACCCAGCAGGCCCCACATCTGCTCCAGCTTTGGGGACAGAGATAGATTGTGAATGAGAACAGTGCAGCTGTTGAGCATTTGGACCACAAACTGCCAGAAGGGGAAGTTTCACAGATGAAGCATTAGGTACAGAGCAATCCTCAGGAAAACTTGTGCCCCTCCAGTCTGTGGAGGGAACAAAGTGCCTCCAGTAAGCTTTCTAAGGACTGATCTCGGAGGTCAAAGGACTTTTGAACCAGAAAGTTAGTGCTGCTATACACTTGCTTCTGGAAGTCTCTGAGTCCTGATGAGATGCTGGTGGGGAGCAGGAGATGCCCTGGTAAAGATGAATCTGGGTACATTCTGCCTTCTTCTAGGAGTGTGGGGTCTGCCAGCTGACAGCCCTGGCAAGTATCCCAGGACAGGCTGGGCATGACCTGGCTGAGCCCACCTGGAGCTCCAGGGGCCACGGCCTGTTCCTCCCTCCCAGCGTGCCTTGGGGGAGCCTAGAAGGGCTCAGAGTGGGGCCAGAAGAGAGTGGGCCATACTGTCTCTCTGGGTTCAAATAAGAAAGACCACTTAGCTTCAAGAAAGTATAAACCAAGCCATTTCTTCCTAGGAGTTCCCAAAGAAGGCCATGGTATCCTGGTTCCCTCAAGTACTCAGGGAGCCCCAGGCCCTAATGACAGCAAGCCTTTATGAGGTGCACACTCTGTGAGGCTGTGGTGAGCCCTTTCCAGGCACTCACACACTTTATCCTCACGGTAGCCTTAGGAAGCATCTACCATCGTATCTGAGTATCATCTGAGTAGTCGTATCATCTACAGTCGTATCTATTTAAAGACAGGGAGCCTGTGGCACAAAAGGATTAAGTAACTTTCCTGGTGTTCCATGACTGGTTCATGGTGGAACCAAGATGTGAATCTGGGCTTCTGGCTCCTGAGATCCTGCAAGAGTCCGCAGTAGGTGCCTCCAACAGTGGAATGTTCCAGAAGGCACCAGCCCCAGGCCCTTTTGAGGAGTCAAAGAGGCCTGCTTGATGGCCCGGCACAAGACCTTCAGTGTGTCTCCAGTCCCTGGGTGTGCGTTTTCTCCATCAGGGAAATCTGGGAGGCAGCCTGCAGGGCCATCTGTGGGCGCCGCTCACCACAACTGTGTGTTCACTGCCCTTCGGTGCTCACTGCCCAGAGGGGCCAGCTGTGCAGTGCTCGGGTGCCAGGATCGGCCACACATGCACGCTGTGGCTCTGGTTTGTTTTCTGGATCTGGGTGTCCTGGGAAGGGGGGTGAAAACACTTTTTCTGTGTCATTTTCAGAGAAAAATGAAACTATACAGTTAGTTCTTTCCCAGCGGTACTTAATAAGCATCCCCTCAGCAATTACCGTGTGCCAGCTACAGTCTGAGGGCCTTACATGTATCAACTCCTCCCCTTCTCACCACATTCCTCTAAGAAAGCAACCATCATCATCCCCGTTTCTCAGGTAGGTAAGCCATGGCCCCCACTTGGGAGGCCAAGTGACTGCCCAGCATCGCCTGGCTAGGAAGTGGTGCAGGTGGGATTTGAGCCCAGCTGGTTTGATGCCACCACCCTCGTTCTTAAGCTTTGGGCAAGCAGCTGGGCCTCCCTGAGCCTCGCTTTCCTCTCTGAGATGGGGCTCACACCTGCCCGTAGCCCTGAGGACTGCAGATGAGGGTGCCAAGGCCCCGGCACAAGGAGCTGCTGTCGCTAACACCAACACAGGAGGTGTAGACGCTTTGCTTTACTCCTCAAAACAGAAATGGGAAGAAGAAGAAACAAACAAGGCCGAATTTCCAGAGGCCAGTTGCCCTGGGTAGAATGAAACCTTCCAGCAGGGCTCTTTGTGATGCCAGTGAAGTAAATGGCTCCTGTGGGCACCCCCCACCGCACACACACACACAGGAGGACGGGTTTTCTTAATGCCCCGTTGCTGATGAGCGCTGTCAGGTTATTTTGTGTTTTCCTGGGTGACAAACGCAGGAGTGGATCACTGTGCGGAGCAGGACCACGGCTGTGAGCAGCTGTGTCTGAACACTGAGGATTCCTATGTCTGCCAGTGCTCGGAAGGCTTCCTTATCAATGAGGACCTCAAGACCTGCTCCAGTAAGTCCCCCTCTATGCTTCTCTTCTACAGAAAAGCTTTGCAACAGGAGTGAAAATATGGCTGCTGCAGAGGAGGGCAGTTCATGGTCCTGTCGTTCCTCTGCTCTTTTCTGTGCTCCGGGAGATGGTGGGGGGTGTCCTCTGGGGACTGCATGCCTTTGAGGGGTGGGGTAGCAGACTTCATGACTTTGTGGGGTGAGGGAGGGGAGCTAGACAAGACTGTGGTCACTTGATTGCCATCATCAGTAGCCCAAAGGCTTACTGCCGACCTCACCTGGCTGTCTGGCTTTGCAGGGGTGGATTATTGCTTGCTGAGCAACCATGGTTGTGAGTACTCCTGCGTCAACACGGACAGATCCTTTGCTTGTCAGTGTCCTGAGGGACACGTGCTCCGCAGTGACGGGAAGACTTGTGCCAGTAAGTGATCTGGGTCCAGTGACAAGCGGGACTTGGCACGGGCCGTCTGTGGGTTTCGCTAGGCCTGTGTGAATGGGCATTAAGGCCTCGTTCAGTGCTTTGAGCCCTGGTGCTTCTCCCCCTGCCCCGGAGCTTCCTTCCCCTACTCCCCAAGACAGCTTTTTCCTACTTCTACAGCGTGCCTCAGGGTCATGTTGAAGCTGGACAGAGCCCTATTTCTTGCCTTTCTCTTCTCTACCCCTAAGCCGGCAGAAAGTGGTAGCCAGCCTGAGATGCACAGTAGTCATCATGCAGACCCCTTGTTGAGTGCTGACTTCATGCCGGGCACTGTGCTAAGCACATGCAACCTCAGGCTCTGGCAATACTGTGGAATCTCCAGCTTGTGGTGAAACTGCCGCTCAGATTAAGTAAGGAGCCCAAGGTCAGCCCTGTTAAAGGGGTGGGTTCAAGTTCTGGTCTATGGGACTCCAAAGTCAGTCCTGGGAGAAGGGGAGGCTCCTGAGAAACCTTCCCTCCCGCAACCTCATAATCTATCGGCAGATGGAGAGCTTGGCAGTGATGTTTCCTGGGTACATATATCCTTGCAGCTGGCCCCAACTCCTGTCCCGTTAATTAAAAAAAAAAAAAAAAAAATGGCCCTCAGATCTCCCTCTCTCCTCACTCGAGAACATTGTGTTATCTGCCCTGCAATCCCAGTGGACTAAGGTAAAGACTGAAAAAATAGTCATTTTGACAGAAGGCGTCAGAAATGGAGGGAAAGGACCATAGTCTTCCTTTCCCACCCTGCTGGTCTTTCTGGTTATAGGGCTAGCTTCCCTGACTACTGATACAATGGTGGCCACAACCTACGTTATCCACCTTTTAATATTGTCCATTCGCAGGGGCGGGCGAGCTAAGGTGTGCCCCTCTCTGCAGACCATGAAAAAAATATTTCCCTAGCTTGCGATAGATTCTGGAGTCTCGGCGAATGGGTTATCCCTGTATGGCTGGCAGCCTGCTAGCTGCGTCCCGGATGGCTACCGCCACCAACACCGGAAGGGTGTGGGCACTGGGGACGCAGAAAGAGGGTGGACGTGTGGAATTGCATCTACATGTGACTGCATGCCAGAGCCAGATGCTTGGTTTTTTTATTGGTTTGCTTTAATTTTCCATTATCTTAGATCATTCATGCCCTTCCTTTGTCCCCCCGCCCCCCTTACTGGGATCATCATGAAGAGCTGACTATTAGCTGGCTGGCGGACTTCTAAGAAATTCTCACGGCCCTTCCCAACACACACTGTCCCTTACAGCTGCACGCCCCTGTCCCTCCTCCCCCCGGTCCACACGAGTGACGCCACTGACACTTTTAAATGTTGCACATTTTCCCATTTGAAGTGCAGTGCAATCAGAGGTGAATTTTGATGTGTATATATTTACATAGGGTTGTGACTCTGTGAAAGCTTCTGAGATGATCAGATAGGTCAGAATTATCCTCTGGGAATGGTGGTACCTAAGAAATGAATTTTACTCACCAGGCAATACGTAGGCATTGAACTGTTCTAATTAAAGGCTGTCTGTCTGCCCTGGGATGATTCAGCCTGGCTGCCCTGTCCTGTAATAATGGGCTTTGTTTTCAGCATGGCCATCGTTAACTGGGGGCTATGTTTCTCAGCTCTATGCCAGATGACAAAGATTCTGACCACATGACTCCAAATTTTGGGGAAAGCCTGCTGGGCTGGGAAGGGGGGAGCCTGCTGGGGGCCAGCCAGACCTGGCTCAGTGTGTAAGGGTGTCCTTCACCCTTCAGAAAGGCAGCCTCCTCTTAGAGCCTTGATAGCAGATGGCCTGAAGAACACTTCACTCACTTTCCAGAAAGTTCTCTGAAGCATGGAGAGCAGACCCATGTTCCCAGGGCCCTGGAAGTAAGTGGACATTGTTACCCCCATATGCCTGCAGGCACCTTGGGCTCTCTGGCCTCTGGGATGAAGCCCATCATCCCTTCTTCATGTCCTTGGCCCCCAAACTGTGATTGTAGGTTCTCCCTAGGAGCCTTCTTGCGTTGGGGGGTTGATGCACAGACTGGAGGCTAAGGTGGGGAGGGAAATGGAGTAGTCTCTTCTACAAGCTGCAGCTGAGAGACCTCCTCCCCTCGCCAGCTCCTGGTGATTTCCCTGAGGTAGACCTTTTGCAAGGGCGTCCCAACATCAGGAAGATTCCTCCGGCTGGATGTGCACAGAGCACACTGCCCACTGGCCTGCCAGCTCCTGGGGCTTGAGACTGGGTCTTGTTTGGAGTCACAGTCCCCAGGCCTGGCCCACAGGAGATGCTCAACAAGGTTCATTGAGTGAGTGAGTGAATGGTCAGAGACCACCTGTCTTTTTCTCCTGTGACACCTGGCACAGACTCCACTCCCTACCCAGCAACCTTCAGTGGCTCTCCACTGTCTCCCAAAATAAAGTTCCAGTTGCGTTTCTCAATTTGGCAGTGTCAGAGAACCCCTTCCTCCACCTCTTGAGCCCCACCCCAGGTCTTCCACGATCCCTCCAGTTCCTCAAGTGGGTAAGTCCCATTATTCTCTGAGCGGCCACTGTACCTCCACCCTGTCCTTTCTCCACTTAGCACAGCCTTCCTTTCCCAGCCTTGCAGACAGAAACCCCGCCTGTGGATGATATTCCCCGTGGAGAACTTCCTGCTGCCAGCCAACTGGGACCTCCTCTTCTGCCCTCTCACTCCGTGGTACCCTTTGCACAGATCTGAGAAATAATGTGGCAGAGCCGAAAGAATACTGACCTAAGAGCCCGAAGACTGGGTTTAAATCTTGTTGCTTCCACCCTGGGCAAGAGAATTGACCCTTTCTGGATCTGATTGCTCAACTGTCAACTTGGGACGATTTCTGCCTCTCTGTCAGGGTTGCCAAGTGGCACAGGGAGAGACAAAAGTTGAAGTGCTTTGGGAACTTGTAAACTGCCCTAAACCCTAAGGTACTCTTTTGTGGTCTTTCCTCCCACCGTTAGACTGCCCTGCATTGAGGAGAAGGCTGAAGTAGCACTTTGCCTTGCCGCCTGGAGACCTACTTCCCAGGGCTGGGCCTGCTTCAGTTGGAGCAGCCCTAGAGATGGGCCCCCCTGGGAGAGGCCAGACTCATGATCCCCCAAGGCAGCTGTCAGTCTCTGGCAAGGGCAGGATGCTGACGGGAATCTGGGCCACAAGCCACAGAGCACTGGGAATCCTAGTCCAGCCACCACAGGCGGTGGAGGCCTGTTGGGGCATGATGCCCTCCAGCTTGACTTTGAAGGGCAGAAACAGCCCTGAGCAAGGCAAATGGAGTGTTGTAATCTGCTCAGGCTGCCATAACAAAACACCAGGGGTTGGGTGGGCTTAAACAACAGCAATTTATTCTCTTACAGTTCAGGAGGCTGGAAGTCCAAAATCAAGGTGCCGGCAGGGTCATGTTCTGATGAGAACCCTCTTCGTGGTTTGCAGATGGCTGCCTTCTTACTGTGTCTTCACATGGTGGTGGGGGCTGGGGGGACGAGAACAAGCTCTAAGGACCCTAATCCCATCATGGGCTCCCCACCTCATCTAAACCTAATTACCTCCCAATGACCCCGCCTCCAAATACCACCACACTGGACGTTCGGGCTTCAACATATGAATTTGGTAGGGGGAGGGGGACACAATTCAGTCCATAGCAGGGAGTGAGGGGAGAAGACCACCTTCACCCTCACCTACTCACATTACAGAAACAGAAGGAAGCTTCGAGGTCTTCCGTTTCTTTTGTGGGAAACAAGCACAGGAAGGAAACTGGCACCTCAAGCTGGCCCCGAGGGTCAGTGGAAAGGTCAGGACTAGAACCCGGGTCCCCTGATTCAGGACCTCGTGCCCAGAGAGTGAGGTGCCCTCTAAATGGACGTCTCCATTCAGCTGTTTTTTTGGGTCGTCTGAGCAAAAGCCATTACAGAGTTAGCAAATGATTGGCTGCTGCTAGTTTTATTATAGGAAATGCCCGAAAATGGTGTAATCCCATCTCTGGGCCCTCGTTACCCTCTTGGCAGGCCACCTCCCGCTGGGTCGGTTTTAACAACCTCCTACGTGGAGCCGCAGACTCAGGATTGCCGTCTGTCATCACCCAGAGGTGCGAGTCCGTGGAACGCATGAGCCTGGGATAGCTGTGCCGCAGACCCCCGTGACTCACGGGGTGTGGGATTCAGATGGGAGCGCAGCAGTTCGTCAGCATGTGGGGCGGCCACACGTGGGTCCCAAACACCCCTGCTCTGTCCTCAAACCTGTAATCATCCTGATCACAGATTGTAGATCCCATTCAGGACAGGGGTTGAATGAAAGCTGTGGACCTGCCTCCCTTAAGGAGGAAAGAAAAGGATTCTTCTCCTGGAGGGAAAATGTGTTCTTCGTGCATCCTGAGATTTTCATACCTCCTTTCATCCGTTTCATTTAAGTGCTGGTTGCCAGTAGTTGGTCCTCACTCTCGTCTCTGCATTTGAGTCTG
The DNA here is from genome assembly GCF_054177405.1 of Leptonychotes weddellii. Classification (NCBI taxonomy): domain Eukaryota; kingdom Metazoa; phylum Chordata; class Mammalia; order Carnivora; family Phocidae; genus Leptonychotes; species Leptonychotes weddellii. The sequence goes on from NC_138372.1 coordinate 136,019,880, forward strand.
GGCACTTCCTTAAGCTCTCGGTCCGTTTGCTCTCTTTCTCCACAGGTATTTACCCTGTACCTGCAGCGTTCTGGGCACGTCGTGCTGGGCACTGGGCCTCCCTGCCTGGGGTTGATGCCAGTTCCGTTTCTGCCCTGACAGGGTTTCAAGTTTCTCAGGGAAGAAAGAAATTAAAAATCTTTCATGTGATGTGGGAAGAAGAGGTGTGGCAGGAACATGGGGTAGAGGGACCCTCAGCTAGTCCAGAGAAAGTTTCCTGAGAAAGAGGTGGTTGATCTGACATCTGGAGATTGAAGGAGTAAGCTAGCCAGAGATGGAGGGTATGATGGACTGAACGTTGGTGTCCTCCCAAATTCGTATGTTGACATCCTAATCCCCAAAGCTGATGATATTAGAAGGTGGGGCCTTGGGGTAATTAGGTCATGAGCGTGGGGCTCTCATGAATGGGATTAGTGGCGTAATAAAGGAGATCCCACAGAACTCCCCCCACCAGTCCCTTCCACCATGTGAGGAGACAGGGAGAAGTCTCCAGCCTGGAAGAGGGTCCTCACCCAACCTTGCAGCCTCCAGAGCTGCGAGCTATAAATTTCTGCTGTTTACAAGTCACCCGTCTATGGTATTCTGTTATAGCAGCCAGAACAGCCTAAGACAGAGGAGGCAGAACTTCCCAGGCACAGGAAACAGCATGCAGAAGCCCAGAGAGTGAGTGCGCTGGGTGTTGAGATTTGAGCGCCAGAGGGCAGCAGGTGAGAACGGGACCTGGAGGGGCAGGCAGGACAGTTCACCTACAGCCTTGAGTTACGTGAAACTGTTTGGAGACCCAGCCTCCCTTGAGGAAACGATTTTCTTTTGTCTTCTGAGAATCTCCTAGCCTGAGTAGACTCTGCCGAGCTAGGATGGCCACCACAGGTGCTGCTGGATCAGGAAACATGAAGGTGGTAGATTTGTGGTCTAATCCCAGCTCGGCCCCCAGCACAGCTGACGCAGTTCACCTCTGCCGACTCAGAGACCTTGGGAAGGTCACTTCCCCTCTCTGGCCATCTGTTTCCTCAGCTCTAAAATAAAGGGTTGGATCAGTCAATCTACTGGGCCCCTTCCAGCCCAAAGACGAGGCTGGCGCCTGGCAGAGAGCAAGCGCTCCAGAAACACTTGCTGAATGGATGAACTCCTTGCTGGGGTACCCACCATTCTCCCTGGGCTGAAGGCGCCCCATGATCGTGAGTCAGGGATGGTGGCTCCCGCTGCCTGTTAGGGAAACACTGAAGTACTTTCCTGCAGGGGAGTATCTGGCTCTGGGCGGAAGCTGACTCCAAGTTGGTTTCCAGACTTGGTTGAATAGGAAGCAGCTAGAACCTGTGGTCAGGAAATTGACGACAATACACCTTGGGCATTTTCTAATTTACCACATGTGGTTCCTTAACTTATGAGTGACCCAGAACATCCCCGATAGGCAGGAACTGGACATTTTGCTGAGCAAATATGAAGTGTTCACTCTGCAAGGCTGGTGTCGGGGAGAGAGTGAGGACCACCCAGCATCCACCCTCCACAGGGTTCTCACTTAAAACATCTGCACATGCAACTCTTTTTTAAAGATTTTATTTATTTATTTGAGAGGGAGAGAAAGAGAGCACAAGCTGGGTGGGGGGCAGAGGGACAAGCAGACTCCCTGCTGAGTGTGGAGTCTGACATGGGGCTCCATCCCGGGACCCTGAGATCATGACCTGAGCTGAAGTCAGATGTTCAACCAACTGAGCCACCCAGGCGCCCCTGCACATGCAACTCTTGATGTTGGGGTCATGAGTTCAAGCCCCACATTGGGTGTAGAGATTACTTAAAAATAAAATTTTTAATGAAATGATAAAATAAAATCTTAGGGGCACCAGGCAGACTCAGTCAGTAGAGCATGTGACTCTTGATTTTGGGATCATGAGTTGAAGTCCCACGTTGGGTACAGAGATTACTCAAAAATAAAATCTTTTTTTTTTTTTTTTAAGTAGGCTCCACATCCAGCATAGAGCCCAATGCAGGGCTTGAACACATGACCCTGAGATCAAGACCTAAGCTGAGGTCGAGTCAGATGCTTAACTGACTGAGCCACCCAGGTGCCCCTGCCCAAATAAAATCTTTAATAAAATAAGAAAAATAAAGGGTGCCTGGGTGACTCAGATGGTTAAGCGTCTGCCTTCGGCTCAGGCCGTGATCTCTGGGTCCTGGGATTGAGCCCCGCACCAGGCTCCCTGCTCAGCAGGGAGTCTGCTTCTCCCTCTCTTTATCTTTCAAATATGCCTTCACATTGGATGTAAAACTATATGCACAAGAATATTCATACAATAATGTTCATAATAGTAGAAGACTAGGCACCACCTAAATGCCCGTCCAATAAAACACTGATTAAATGATGGTGCGGGCTTTAAAAGTAATGATGTAGAGTGTCAAAGGTGAGAGAGAAGCAAACTTTTCATTGTGAATCCTTTGTTCCCCATAAGAATTTTTATTTAAATTTTAGCTTATTTTTAGAATAGGTAAGGAGTTGAGGCGCCACAGTGGCTCAGTCGGTTAAGCACCTGACTCTTGATTTCGGCTCAGGTCATGATCTCAGGGTCATAAGATTGAGCCCCAAGATGGGCTCTGTGCTGCGCGTGGAACCTGCTTGAGAGTCTCTCTCTCCCTCTCCCCCACCCCTCACCCCATGTGCACATGCTCTCTCTCTCTCTAAAAGAAAAAAAAAGGAATAAGTAAGGGGTTTACATGGTTTAAGAATCAAAACAATATGAAAAGACATACATTAAGAAGCTTTGCTCCCCCTATGGCCTCCCATCCCATTCCCTACCTCCCTTCCTATCAGTAGCCAGCCTCCAAGATGGCCACCAGTGATCCCCATCTCCTGCTAGTCACACACTTGTATAGTTCCCTCCTTCACTGTTGCTCTGTGTGACCGATAGCATATGGAAAGAACCATGGCCTGTCACTTCTCAAATTAAGTAATAAAAGACACTGTGGCTGCCATCTTGAGCACTTTCTCTCATTTCTTGGATCGTTTGCTCTCGGGGGAAGCCGTGTTGTAAGCTGCCCTGTGGAGAAGCCCACATGCTGAGGAACTGAAGCTTCCTCCAGCTAATAGCCAGTGAGGAACTGAGTGAGGCTGGCCAATAAAGACATGAGTGAGCTCAGAAGTACATCCTTTAGCTCCAGTTGAGCCTCGAGATCACTGCAGTCCCAGCTGACAGCTTGACTACAGGCTCATGAGAGATCCTGAGTCAGAACTCCCCAGCTAAGCCACTCCTGGATTCCAGACCCCCAGAAACTGTGTGAGATAATAAATGTTGTTTTAAGCTGCTAGGTTTGGGGGTAACTTGTTACACAGCAACAGATAACTAATACCATTTTCATTAGTTTATTATTTATCCTTCATGTTTCTTTATGTGAATAAGAGCAAATATAAATATACATTTTTATTTCCTCCCTTTTTTTACCTACACAAAAAATGATGTACTGTATATACCCCTAGTCTATGCCTTTTTTTTTCTTTTTTTTTTTTGGTTGGATTTTTTTTTTAAATTTTATTATGTTATGTTAGTTCTATGCCTTTTTTTTTCTTCACTCAATGATACTTATTGGAGATTTCATATCTTTACATAGAGAATGTTCTCATTCTTTTTACAGCTGCTTAATTCCCTTGTTCCTGGACACTTGGGTTGTTTCCCACTTGTCATTATTACAAACAGTGCTGCCGTGAATAACTTGAAAGTATATCCCTTCCTATGATACGAGGTACCTGTAGGAGAGAATTCCTGAAGTGAGGTTGCTGGGTCAAAGGTACATTTTGTAACTTTGGTAGATGTTGCCAGATACCCCTCCTTAGGGGAGATATGCCCTTTAATGTGTTTGAATTTTGAATCATCTGCCTATTCTGCCTTTGAAAATATCTCTGCCGGTGATTCTAATACTCATGTGAGGTGGAGAACTCACCACTGCTCTACAGTCAACTGATTCGATGCTCTGAGGGAACAAGGAGGGAAAAGGTTAAAAATCAAACTCTCCACATGCTTTAAAACATGCACCCAATTGGGGAACCTGGGTGGCTCAGTTGGTTAAGCGGCTGCCTTTGGCTCAGGTCATGATCCTGGGGTCCTGGGATTGAGCTCTACATCGGGCTCCCTGCTCGGTGGGGAGCCTGCTTCTCTCTCTCTCCCTCTGCCCCTCCCCCTGCTTTTGCTTGGACTCTCTCTCTCTCTCTCTCTCTCTGTCAAATAAATAAATAATCTTTAAAAAAAGGCATGCACCTAATAAAATTTCAAACAGCTGCTAATGTGAACACTCAGGAGAACTCAGAAACTGGGCTGGGAGCTCCTGTGATAGTCTGTAGCCAAGGGTGACGTGAACAGTGGCTTTGGACTCAGCAGGCTCCTGATAAAGGAAAGCAGCACCCATCTGCCCGGTGCCGGTGCAGACCACCATGGCTCAGGGTCTGTGTGGGAAGACTCAGCCACTCTTCTCGATGACAGCCTGAGATGGAGCCAAGAAGACAGGACAGGGCATGGGGGAAAGAAAGGGTGTGCTGGGTTATGGCTTGACAAGGCTGGCCGGAAAGAGTTATAGCTGTTTTATTATGTTGGAAAACGGAGTATTCTTAATATAAATTCATGGTGGGAAAAAAATGCTCACCTCCACAGCCAGCCAGCTGTCTCTATTATGGATCACTCAATTGTATTTCCACTCAACACTACGTGAGGAACTACCCCAAGCCATTGGGGAATGTTCTGCATTAATAATGAGTCTAGATTGTGTCCAGAGAAGTAAGTCATTTTCAGAGCAAACACGACAGGCCAACTCTGCTTTCTCTTCTGCAGTTATAATTTTAGTTAACATAATATTTTCCCATTGTTCAAAGATTTTGGCAGCATGTCTGCCCAAAAGAAGATGGACAAAATTCCCTTCATGTTTGAAAGCTTACTTTATGATATAGCAATGTAATGTAATGTAGTTGGGGAAAATGTGGGATTTATTATCAGAAGATTACATTTTGAGTCTGGTGCTATCACTTAGTAGCAATTGATCTTGACGAGCCATTAACCTTCCCAAACCTTAGTCTCCCGGCTGGTAAGTGAGAATAAGAACAACTGCCTTGACTACCCCACAGGGTGGTTCTCAGGACTCCCCTCCAGAAAGAAATACTGCAAAATGCCTTAGAAATAAGTGTGTGGTCTGTGCCTGATTATACAAGTGATTACTTCAGAGCCTTGATTTCATAACTTCAGTGCCTATCCATTGCAAAATTCTCCTTGATCTGAAATGATTGAGTTGACTTTCAGAATTGTGTATTGTTCTCATAGGACGTCACTTCCCCCCGTGTCTCCAGTATCAGGCTTTTAAAATGTCAGCTTGGTTTTCACAGAGTCACAAACAGAAGCTGCCCCAGCCCTGTGGATGGCAAAGCCCTTCTTTTTGCTCTTTCCTGAAACCTTGGTCATCCATGACTCTTCTCTCATATCCATAGGAAGATGGCCTCTTCGTATCAACCCATCAGCAAAGCTTGTAGGCTCTACCTTCAATATATAGCCAACATCTCACCACTTGTCACCATCCTGGTCGGGGCCACCAGGCTTATTGCAATAGATTTCTCCCAGCTCTCCATGCTCCATCCTCACCCACACCGAGTATGCCTTTTACGACAAAGCCAGTTCATGTGACCACGCTGCTCAAAATCCTCCAGGGACCCTTCCTCACTCAGATCCCACTGCTGCCCGTGAAGCCCATAGGGTCTGCCCCTTGCTGGCCTCACTGGCCTCATCCCCTGCCAGGCTCGGGTTGCTTGGGTCCCACCTATCTCTTTGCCTTTCCTGAAATGTGCCACAAATGCTCCTACCTCTGTAGTTTGCAAATGCTGTTCTTTACCGAGGGTGCTGTTCCATCCAAATAACACACACTCACTAGTCTCTTCAGGGCTCTGTTCAGGGGCACTGTATCTGCCTGCAGCCTGTGAAACAAGCCCTCCCTGGCCCGGGCACATTCTCTCTCCCCTCTCCTGCTTGTATCCACGGCACTTTCCCCATCTGACATATATATTTGTTTGTCTATTGTTTGTCTTCCCCCTTCTTCCCTCCCACACCTGCTGCCAAATGTAAGCTTCACAAAAGCAGAAACTGTGTCTTATTCATTGTTAAGTCCCCAGAGCCTAGAAGAGTACCTGACTCAGAGTAGGGACGCATGAAATAGTTGAGGACTGAATGAACAGATGAAGAATGGCTCACCTAAGTGTGACACGTACATGCCTACATAAGTAGATATGTAGATAAGTTGATATTATAGTTATATGATAGCCAGTGAAAATGAACTCATTTTCTAATATTTATAGGCCATGTTATATCTCTCCTTTTATAAATTGTCTTTCATGCCTTTTGTGCATTTTCCCTATGGAAATGATTTTATTTTATGCACTCTTTATATATGAAGAATTTTTGCTCATAGACATATTTTCTGTTTTGAAATGTGCATGGTCGGATAAGACACTGCTTTAATTGAAGGTGTCTCAAATGTCTTTTAAGATGGAATAAGTTACTAAAAAAAGGATTGAATAAGTCAGTAATGTATGAACAGTTTCCTTCTTCTGTTTCTCTAATTCCAATTGGATTCCCAGAATTGGACTCCTGTGCCTTGGGGGACCATGGCTGTGAACATTCATGTGTAAGCAGTGAAGACTCTTTTGTGTGTCAGTGCTTTGAAGGGTATATACTCCGTGAAGACGGGAAAACCTGCAGAAGTAAGTTTTTACCGGGGTTGTCTCATGTGACTGTGTCTGATCTTTGCATGAATTCCACCATCCTGATCTCTGTTGAAATCAGTTACCCTCAAAAGCCACTGCCACACGACTATTAAATATAATGTGGGGTCCTGGATGGAATCAGAAAAATGACATCAGGTTAAAAACTAAGGAAATGTCAATAAACCAGGGACTTTAGTTGGTCTTAATGTATCAGTATTGGTCCATTAATTGGAACAAATGTATCACATTAACACAAGTTGCTAACTGGGTTTGAGGTTTATAGGAACTCTGTGCTATCTTCTCCATTTTTCTGTAAAGCTAAAACTTTTCTAAAAAATAAAGCCAGTTAAAAGAAAACAAATGGGCAAATGAAGAAAGCCAATGCTAGAGCTACAACTGAAGTTGCTCATGTATGCCCTGTGGCAAGAAACAAGATTCTAGCAGCTTCTAGCCCTCCCATTTATTAGCTGGGCAAGTTGTTTGACTTCTCTGAGCCTCTGTTTATCTTTAATAATATTATTGTTGTTGTTCGTAGCACCAATCTCTCATAGAGACCACCTTAGGATGAGCTCATGCTTATGTCTCAGAAAGCAAAGCCTCTTAGATGGGGCCAAGATGCATCTCTGTTAATCAAAGGCGAGCATGTAACCCTGAGGAAATGATTTTCATCCCTATCAGTCATCTTTTCCTCCAGCTTCTCAAAGCACTTTGCAAAGAGCAACTTGTGCTGACACATTTGAATAAAAGACAGGTAATTGGAATTATGACTCTCATTTTTTCAGACAGACAGGAAAGGTAAGGCTCCAAGAGGTTAAGTGATTCTCCTAAGCCATATGTCAGGGACAAAGCCAAAATTAGATTTCAGTGCCACTAATCTAAATTGAGATTTAATCTTCTAAGTAATCATATCAGACCAACAGTGTTTCCTTTTGATATCAGAAACTGCATCTGCAGAAAGCCAACGATTGATTGCATTTAATGAGATAGTGAAGTAGGTGCTGGTGAGTGATGGTGAGGATGATAGTGAGAAAGTTTGAAGAGTTAACCTAAATTAGACCCACTGAACTTCATCCTCAATTTTACTTTCCTCCCATGGATCACTGAGCTCAAGGGGGCCTGGGGTCTGGTGGCTGAGATGGGTGGATCCTCCAAGGTGAAGCCCGGGGAAAATTTATGTTGGTGAAATTGCTTTGACTTGCTCTTCTGTCCTCAGGGAAAGATGTCTGCCAAACAGTCAACCATGGCTGTGAGCACATTTGCGTGAACAGTGATCAGTCATACATCTGCAAGTGCCTGGAAGGATTCCGGCTTGCCGAGGATGGGAAAAGCTGCCGAAGTAAGTGGCCTCCAGTTAGAGATGAACTCTTCCATCTGTGGGACTCGGACCGTTAGATGACTTCATTTAATATTTAAAATCTTCCCTTATAATCAATGTTACGATGACAAGTTCCTGCCTTGGGTGATCTGAAAGTGTTTGCGAGTGATCCGTACAGGAGACCCTTAGTTCTTCAGGATTTTCTCAGTCAAGGTCCTGAGTTGTCAGGCTTTTTGCATCTCTCCATTTTCTCCCAGTTGCTGGCCCTTCCACAACCATTGTGTGGATGCCCAGAGCCTCACACAGAGCCTGGCTAATCATTGGACAGAATTAGAATCTCTGCCAGCAATCACTATGAGGATCAAAGGATAATTACAGTGCTTTTTCTTCTTGGAAGACCTTATAAGTAAGGGTAGGGTGGGAGGGGGACGAAGAGATTTTTCTATGGCTTTTATTTATCCACTTTCTCTATCGTTGCCTCTGTAGGTCCCTCAGAACAGATTCTGAGAGTTTACTTAGAAGGTGCATTAGGTTCCCCAGAGAAACAGAACCAATAGAGTGCATGTGTGTGTTTGTGTGCCTATATAAAGAGATAGACACAGAGATAGAGGCAGATGGACATAGAGAAAATCTGTAGGGCAGGCCAGCAGTCTGGAGACCCAGGAAGAGCTGATGTGGCAGCTCTTATCCAAAGGCAGTCCGGAAGCAGAATTCCTTCTTCCTTGGGGTGGTGGTGGTGGAGGATTCAGTCTTATTTCTCTTAAGGCCTCCAAGTGATTGGATGAGGCCAACTCTATGGAGTGTACTCTACTTTACTCAAAGTCTAATGTCTGAAATGTTAATCTCATCTAAAAAACACCTTCACTGCAGCATCTAGATTGGTGTTTGACCAAACAGCTAGGCACCATAGCCTAGGCAAGGTGACATATAACATTAACCATCACAGCATCGAAAAAAGAGCCAGACGGGACACATGAGCTTGGTGAAGTGGGTATTAGAAGAGCACAGGGCAAGGATTTTTCTCCACTGGGAGATTCTGAGCTGTTAGTCCCTATTTGGGTATGCGTATGGGGGGTGGTGTTGAAACTGTCTACTTGCTTTTGTTGATATCTGCTCCAGTGGACAGGATGGCTCTTTTTTCATTAAGGCAAAATCAGTTCAACTGCTTTTCAAGTTGATTTGGGGGAATTTCCTCACAGACTCCTTTGAGATAACTTGGGACATCCCACATGTCAACAAAGCTGGCTTGAGTGGAGTTCACTGTCTTCATTCCTCCACCAGGAAGAGGGGCTTCTACCTTTAGCAAGATGTTCTGTTTGAACAGCTGAGCCCTGGGATGCCAATAGGACCCTGGCCTAACGCTGCAGATCTCCCTGCACAATCCTGTTTTGCCTTCACACTGCAGTGTCCCCTCAGTGGAGACCAGGTCTGCAGTTCTGCCCATTGTGTCTGCCAAGCTGTCTGTTCATGATTTTATTTCTATGAACGCAAGTGTACACACGTGTGCCATTTATTCATGCAACATATTTTTTGCTCAGCAAAATGAGCTGTTCTACACCGGGCACAACATCTACCTCTGGAATTTGATTGTTAGATCAAATACCACCATCCCCACTTCTGGGGGCGGATCTGTAGTTACCAATCCCAATTTTATAGGAAGCTTCTCCTTCTAGGGAGCTAATGGCAAAAAGAGCTGTAGGCTTTCATGTGATGGAGGAGGAGAACACAGGAGACACGTCTCTCAGCTGTGCCATCAACTTGCTGCATGACCTCAGGCGACTCCATGACACATTTTGAGTTTCTTCATGTATAAGCTGGGTACAATTATTACCGCTTTCGTCTTCTCACAGGATGTTGTGAAGATTGGATGGCTGTAACTACTCTGAAGCATTTAAAGTACCTCACACATGAGAAGTGTTCATTAATTGAAACTGGAGTGTTTGTCTATGGGAAAAAATCAGTAGCTTGGGAAAATCAAAACCCAAGGCAACATCAAATAATTCTAAAAATTAATAAGAAATACGGGATACCCGGTCATTCATCTTACCATTCAGGCTTGTGGGGGCTGGGGCTTTCTGAGAGGAGCTTCTCCCTTCCCATGCCCTGTCCTATTAGAATGAAAAAAAGGGCATATTATAAGAGAAAGTTTAAACAGAGATGGGATTTTTAAAAATGGATTAATTCTTTGATCTGTCCTGACGTGACCATTTAGTCCAGCTCATTCCTGCATGGATGGAGTTGCTCATCTCCCTATATTTCCCTCAGGAAAGGATGTCTGCAAATCGACCTACCATGGCTGCGAACACATTTGTGTTAATCGTGGCAACTCCTACATCTGCAAATGTTCAGAGGGATTTGTTCTAGCTGAGGATGGAAGACGGTGCAAGAGTAAGTGATCTGAACTTGGCTTTCTGCTTGAATTTGATTTGGGAGCAATCGCTCTTTGGAGTATTTTCAGGAAACAAATCCCTCACCTCTGCTTCTTCCATAATGGAGCTTAACTGAGGCACCTGTGGAAAAACTTTTGGTTTTAGTTGAGAGTAAGTTCACTATCTGCCAAAAGGCTGGAGTGATCTTAGGCTGAATAAGCATATCTGGAATGAGAAAGGCAAGATTTGTGCTCTGCTCTGTACTGGGGAATTACATTCAGTTCTGGGCATTGCATTTTAGGAAGAAATAGATAGATCTAAGTTTATTTATTTATTTTTAAAGATTTTATTTATTTGACAGAGAGAGACACAGCGAGAGAGGGAACACAAGCAGGGGGAGTGGGAGAGGGAGAAGCAGGCTTCCCGCGGAGCAGGGAGCCCGATGTGGGGCTCGATCCCAGGACCCTGGGATCATGACCTGAGCTGAAGGCAGACACTTAATGACTGAGCCACCCAGGCGCCCCTAGATCTAAGTTTAAGCATTAAAAAAAAGCCCTTCAAAGTAGCAGAAAAAATCTTAAGAAAACTACTTTGTAATCTCAGAGTAGAGAAGACCTTTCTAAACATGACATCAAACATAAAAACCATTTTTACTTTTATTTTTTTAAGATTTTATTTATTTATTTGTCAGAGAGGGAGAGCAAGCGAGAAAGAGCACAAGCAGGGGGATCAGCAGGCAGAGGGAGAAGCAGGCTTCGCACTGAGCAAGGAATGTGGGGCTCCATCCCAGGACTCTGGGATCGTGACCTGAGCCAAAGGCAGACGCTCAACCAACTGAGCCACCCAGGTGTCCTAAAGCCATTTTTAAAAAAGAGAAAATATATAGTGAGAGATTAAAGCTATGATATCTTTTTTTAAAACCTGTTCCTTATGTTGACAAAGTATATTGTAATAGGCAGTTATAAATGTATCCCTGGGTGTCTGAATCAGTACAACATTTAGGAGGGCAGTTTGGCAATATTTTAAAGGCAATTCCACTTCTATTTGTATTATATAAATATATGGATACACACATACATACATACATATATATATCCTTTTGTGATGTTTAAATTCTGTTCCACGTGCATGCATTGTTTTTTAGAAAAAATATTTAAAGGAAAAGGATAATGACAAGCAAGATTCAGAAGTTCGGTACGATGTGAAGTGAAAAATAAAGGAAGAAATTGGGGATCTTTGTAGAAAAAGACTTGAGGTACCATTCAAATACCAAAGTGACAGTCACTTCATTAGTGATTTATATGACACCCTAGGGAAGGAAGGAACAGTGGGGAGAAACTGCAGCTCAGCATGAGGACAAAGACACTTTCAGGGAAGCTGTGTGATTCGTTAGTTAAGATCATGAACTTCAGGTCAGACAGACCTGGACTTCAACCCCGATTCATACTACCTGTGTGAGCTTGGACAAATTATTTAACTCTCTGAGTCTCAGTTTCTTCATCTGTAATATGAGGATAACGCCTCACAGAATCGTCATGAGGAATAAAGGAGACCATGTATTTAAAGGGGCTTAGCCGAATGCTGGCACATCCCAACTGCTTGACAAATGGTAGCTCTTGTAACCACCAACAGCAGAGATGTCCAGAGATGGGGCTTTACTGGCGAGGTGATGAGCGCTCCATCAGGAGGGGCGTTCGGGGCCAGGCTGAATGGCTCCTGGGTAGGGATATTATAAAGACATAAGCAACAGGAGGGTGGTACTAATGACCTTTAAAGGTCTTATCCAACCCTGAAATTCTGGAACTCTGTGAAAATGAAGTTCTGAAGGCAAATCACAGACCCACTGCAGTCTCCTTAACTACAAAAAGAAAATGCCCAATAGAGTTGGAGCAACCCTCCTGCAAACAAGTAACCAGCAAGGGAGTTATCATTCTTCCTGAGTCTGAGAGCAGAAGTCTGGTCCTTCTTGTGCTGACGTTCTTCCACTCTCTCCAGCATCCTTATTCCCCCGAGAAGCCTTTTGTGCCTCTCTCTGCATAGAGGCTGCAAGGACTGGTTCTGTTCTGTAAGAAAAGAGTGTGTGGGGAAGAGGAGAAAACAGACCTACTGCCGGACAATTATTCCAGTATTTCTGCAATCTGCTGGAGAGCCATGTGCATGCCGCCTGAGAGTCTTTTATTTTTTTGATTCAAGTACAGGCTTTGAATGTAAATGAGGCTCTGACTTGGCCTTTTCCTCTTTTGCTAATAAACAATCAGTAAGTTGAGTAACAGGAACAAGCACTTAATGGAGAGAGAGAAGAATTCAACCCCCCAACGAGACACACACACACACACACACACACACGTTAGCATGTTATTTGGGGGCCACGCACAGAAATAATTTTGCTTTTGTGTGTCCTTACTTTCTTATATCATTGTGCACCACTTTCAAATATTAGACAGCTACTTGATATCTAAAAGAGAGCGTTATGTCACATACTGTAGACTGTTTGAAATGAGATCATTCATTTGGGAATCTACATTTTTTTTACACAGCCCTAAATAACGAAAAGTCTGTCCACACCCAGATTGCCTAAGTATTCGCACAGAGCCTTCCTGTCAGCCGTCTGAGTTGCCTGAAGAGCTTCCAAATAGATAAAGAATTCGCAGTGATGATTCATGTCTAAGCTTGAATAGGTCAGTGGGGTACTTACAGGTAGGCTACCCAAAGGACACCGAGTCCTTCACTTCTTCCGTCCACAAGCATTTATTGAACCACTCGTGTGTGCCAGGTCTGGGGGCACAGAAGCGAATGAGACGTGGTCCTTGCTGAGGAGGAACTAGCAGAGCAGAGAGACGGGCACGTACTCAGGTAGCCAGTGTGCGCAGTGTTGGGCTAACCGACTCCGCGGGGCTGGAAGCAACATCAAGTCAGGGATTTTGCCTCGGCCCCTATTGCAATCCTGCTGTATCTACTGCCTTGCATGAAGCAGGTGTTCCAGAAGCCAATTTTTGTCGAATAAATTAGCAGTTGTTAGGAGTACACAGAGTCACGAATACAAGATGGGTGACTAGGAAAGCTCTCTGGATGACTGAGCTGAATTTAAGAATTTCCTTCTCTGCCGTCTGTCCGAATGCCCCCACTGGGGTGATGGCACCCTCCTGGAGTGAAGTTGTAGGAATCTTTTGGGTGCTGTCAGGCCCTACAGGGTACTCTACACACAGTCCCTCGCAGACTTGGCTGTCAGTGACCCAGAGTACAGTGTGGGCCTGGTTTCCCTGACAATCTGTACCTCTGTCGTGTGATTTTGCTTGTGAAAAAGACTTTTTATCAATTTAACAAGCCACCGAGAAAGGCAAATATGCAAATTATCGTGGCTCGTGACTCTCCCAACCCCTTCAGTCCATCCTGTGTATTCTCTAAAGAACCAAGGTGGTTTTCCAAAGTGGTTCTGCCTCCAACTGAAGCATACTTGTCTTCTACTTTGAGTTTTGGTCATTTGACCATCTCAACTTTCCTTTCCTTCCTATAGGATGCACTGAAGGCCCAATTGACCTGGTCTTTGTGATCGATGGATCCAAGAGCCTCGGAGAAGAGAATTTTGAGATTGTGAAGCAGTTTGTCACTGGCATTATAGATTCCTTGGCGGTTTCCCCCAAAGCTGCTCGAGTGGGGCTGCTCCAGTATTCCACGCAGGTCCGCACAGAGTTTACCCTGAGGAACTTCAACTCGGCCAAAGACATGAAAAAGGCCGTGGCCCACATGAAATACATTGGCAAGGGCTCCATGACGGGGCTGGCCCTGAAACACATGTTTGAGAGAAGTTTCACCCAAGTAGAAGGGGCCAGACCTCTCTCCACACGGGTGCCCAGAGTGGCCATCGTGTTCACGGATGGACGGGCTCAGGATGACGTCTCGGAGTGGGCCAGTAAAGCCCAGGCCAATGGTAATAAGGGATGGAGGTGTGGTGTACATCACTCTAGGGTCAGGTTTCTTAAACTCACTGGGTGGTCAGAGGTGGTCAGGCCGTGGGTGAGAGTCTCTGAGCTTTGGGAGAGGCTGCCTGTCAAGCGCGGATACCCCTTTCCTGCACTGCCACCTAGAGGCCGTAAAGGGCCCCGTGGGAGTTTCAGGCCGTGGGAGGGAGGAGTCCTGGCGACTGCGCTGGTTGGTAGTCTACACCCCCCACACCTGCGATTTCCTGGCCAGCGTGTGACCTTCAGTGGAGAGGAGCGACTCTGCACGTGCTCTTTAACCACAGACGAAGACACGACCGTTCCCAAACACTGGTCTGGTTGCTTTCGGATGACCTGAAGAGTTTGGAAAAATAGATGCCTGGTGGGAAGAACTTTTACTGATACTTTTTTTTTTTTTTTTTTAAACCAGTGCTTCAGGTGAACACTCCGAAAGCGCAATAGCTTTATGATAGCGAATACCCTTGTGTTTGTAGGAGGCAAAACTTAGCTTTTGAGAAAGTCAAAATGTTGGAAGAGATTATGACTAAGTTGTTACTCAGGAAAGCAAAGCCTGTTCTCTGAGGTTTTCCTGACTCGTGTATAATGTGGGGGAGGGGAGGACTGGAAGTTACTTTAGTTGTGCATAGATGCAGAGTGTGGCAGAGGAGCGTGGCCCTCAGAAAAGGAACCCAAAAGCTAGGATGGTTGGTAGAGCCTAGAGTAAGGCGAAGTGACTGGATTCCTTGGGGAAATGAGAAAACTTAAGGTTTTGAAGCAGTTTGCTTGAAAGCTACTTTCTTCAAGAACTTATTGAGGGTATTTTGCTTTAGCAAGTCTTATGAGTGGGGAAAGGGTATGCAGACCAGGGCTTCGTCTAAGATGTTATGGGCCCAGTACCTAGACCAGGCCTGGCATGTAGTCCATGTGTGACTAATACTTGCTGAGTAAATGAACAAGGAGAGAAAGTACTAGCAATCCTTTCCTAGTGAACTCCATTAGTGAACTCCATTCCTCCTCCCACAAAGGCTGGCTCACACTGACATTCATTGTTTGTGAAGGAGTCCATTTTACTGGTATTGTTTACCTCATTATTGATACCTTTTTCTCTAGCCCAATAGAATAGTAGCCACAAAAGTGTCCTGTTCTGAATCCTCTGAGTGGACTGTAAAAATGGCTGCCATACCCAGTTCCTCTGCTTCCAAACCAGCTTGAGAGCTGACATCAAACCCATTAGCCCACCTAGCCTGCATTTTTAAAGTGTACTGAGGGAAGTATCTTGTCTCCTTTTATTTGTTTCATTGAAATCGGTCTACCTTACTCTTCTCCCCATTCAGATTTCCACCAATCGCCCAAGGGCACGTGGTAGAAGAAACTGATGTTTATTTGGTTCCAAAATCAACAAAATTTACCTGAAGTGATATCCTCTGATGAATTTAATTACCCCTACGCATAACTAATATAATCTTAAAATAGTAGTTATCCTTTTTAGGAAGTTTGCATGAAGTCACTGGGCTCCCAGACAAAGATGTTGAACTTACCTATTGACCCTACACAGACTTAGAACAAGGCCTAACTCTTGCCCCTTGGCTTAAAGAGCCATTTTTATGTGTATTTTTTAAATCCAGCCTAATGAATTAGCCAGAACAAGATATCAGTGCTAAAAAATGTTGAAAATGAGGAGAATTTAAGTTCTTACTGTGTTTTACTTTCAAGCGAAGCATATATGGAGGAAGGGAGTCTAATGATTTCTGTTGTTTAGAAAAGCTTTTGGAGCAATTTCACATCTCTGTTGATATCTAAGGTTGGTACTTGAGTTTATTCTTTCTTTCTGACATGGGGGATTTCCAGTGGTCTGCAGATTTTCCTTTTCAGCTCAGCACGTCCTCATAAGGCTTTGTCCTTTCAAGACAAGTGGGTAGAATGCAGCTTCACCTGCACCCACCCCCCCATCATTAAAGGTTCCTATCCTGTACCTTTGGGAAGTAGAAACTAGGTTAGAAGGTCATAAATTGACCTGCTTCTTAGAATTCTCCCAGAAGAGATTCCCATTTAGTAAGCAATAAGATGGTGCTTTTTTCTACTTTATCCCCAAGGCTAATTCAGGCAAAAGTTGAAGGTTTGTTCCATGACCTTGCCCAGAGCTGAGCAACAGGTTGGTGGTCTAGCTCCCAACCTCCCCTAGATGCTTCACCTTCCCCTTATTGGAACCCTCTCTTTCGTTCATAGGGCCAAAATAAAAATGGTGGAAAGATAAAGGGAGGCTCACCTGGACCCCTCAAGTCACACCACCTAACATCCACCTGGCTTTAGGTGCGTTTCACACAACTCCCAGACCCTGGGAACACAGCTCTAACTACCTTGTTCTTCATTTGCTCTGCAACTTAGGCATAACTATGTATGCTGTTGGGGTAGGAAAAGCTATTGAGGAAGAACTACAAGAGATTGCCTCTGAGCCCACGGACAAGCATCTCTTCTATGCCGAAGACTTCAGCACGATGGGAGAGATAAGTGAAAAACTAAAGAAGGGCATATGTGAAGGTACCGTAGCTGACCTCGAGGAGAGCTCTTCACACAGGGCAGCATGAACCCTTGGATGAGAAATGCTCAACCTATTCCCCCCAAGTGCTCAGAAAAGTGCCTCCCTGGTGTTCAGGGCCAGTAATGCCTGGAAACACTATGCACAAAAAGGGGAACAGGAGAGAGAAAAGACGAAATTAACAGCTAGCACTGCATGAGCACTTACTCTGGGCCCGGCAGTGTGATAAAGATTCTGACACACCAGCATACTTAATCCCCACAAAACCCCTATAGAAACAATCATTTAACTAAGACACAAACATTACACATGTCACAGAGCTGAGGTGCAATTTCAGGAGATGCCTGTAATTGGAGGGGAAAGGGAGGGTAGTCCTTTCAAATGTAAGGAACGCCTGGCTGCAAGGAGTGCTTTGTTTACAGAACACAAGCCTGCCCTTTAGAATCTAGATTTTGTTCTGTCCCAGAGCTCTCCGTGCTAATCTCATTGGGCCAGGATGCTCACATAGAGCAGCTCTGCCCCGGCTCCCTACTCCTGTCCCAGGTTCAGTCACCAGTCAAACCCCAAGCGAAGTGATGTGTTTTACTCCTCTGAAGGAAAGAACAACAAGAGGGAGGGGGATGGGGAGGGAATGCCTTTCAAACTTCTAATGCGAGGAGAGATTTCACCTCTAGGCCGGTTCCTTCAAGCTGAAATGCCTCCTGGAGCTGTTGTCCCTGCAGCTTTAGTCCTTGGTCAACGTGAACCTTTCTCCCACCCCACCTTCTAGGCATGACATTTAGGGGGGCATTCTTAACTAAGAGGCACTTAAAGGGTCCAGGTTTCTCTTACTAGAGAATGGCCCTAGAGTGGTCTTGGATTACCCTGGAAACCAATTGCTTTTTTGAAACTGGTGTTACCAAATAAAACCGAAACACCCTGGGTGACAGCAGGTAGGTGGGGAGCTGGTCTGGGATGGGTTTCCTAAGGAACACACACACATGCAGACAACTATTGTTGGTCATCTTTTCCCTCTCAGCTCTGGAAGACTCTGATGGAAGTCAGGACTCCCCAGCAGGGGAACTGCCAAAGAGGGGCCACCAGCCAACAGGTAAAATTCTAAAAAGCCAACAGGTAACTTTTAAAAAGCCGTGTTTCTAGAACCTTTGGTGGATGCTTCCAGTATGGTTTCCCCCAGACAAAAGTCATAAAGAAGTGAAAGTCAGTAAGATTTGAATTATGTTAACTATGGCTTTTTTTCCTCAGATAGGAAACATTTACTCTATACTTTAAACCATATTCGGTAATAGCCTCTCTCTACTGACAAGTCTTTTGCCACAGTATGTCCCAAAGTAAAGCTTGTACCACAGCTAGGAATACCAAGTACGTTACTCTGACCGCTGACGGCTTGTTATAAGCACAACTGTGTTAAGCAGGTTTGACTTCAGTTTTCTTTCTCTTTACAGAATCTGAGCCAGTCACCATAAATATCCGAGACCTACTTTCCTGTTCTAATTTTGCAGTGCAACACCGATATCTGTTTGAAGAAGACAATGTTTCACAGTCCACACAAAAACTTTTCCATTCAACAAAATCTTCAGGTAATTCCAAATAGTCTCGCTACCAGGTGGCTCGATACCAGCCTCTTAGCTTGCCACCCAGACTCAGCTGCAAGGAGGAAAGGAAAGGAGGAAGTAGGAGATGGGAAAGGGGAAAAGAGAAGGGCTTAAGTGAAATGAGAACTAGAAAAATTAACTGAAAGAAACTGGAGTAGCCTTCCCTGCTACTTCCCTAACGGCAACTCTCAGTGTTGGAAGCCTATGCAGCCCTCTCCTGGAATTTACTGGATCTGGCTGCGTGGAAAAAGTTGAACATTTCTTTCATTTTGGTTTCTCCCCTATGCTGATTCAGTCTTATTATTATGCATCTGGGAAGTCTGGTGAGTTACAGAGGTGAGTGAACACTTTCCATGTGCTTTCTCAGGAAGTCCTTTGGAAGAAAAACAAGATCAATGCAAATGTGAAAACCTTATCATGTTCCAGAACCTTGCAAATGAAGAAGTGAGAAAGTTAACACAACGCTATATCCTTTTCTAATACTATGCTTGTGTGTGTGATGTGAAAAATTTCACCGAACTTCACAAATAGTGTCCCTATGGGTATGTATTAAATGAAGTTATTTCCATAAAGCCAAGAGTAGTGAACTCCTAGAAAGGCTTTTTTCTTAAGCAACCTGCTAGGTGTTTGAAGGCCAAGGGCAAGCCAAGCTTCGTGGCAAGCTTGGGTCAAACACTTGGTTGCTCTCTGCTGTTCTAGGGGTTTAGCAGTGAGGCCAGCCAGTCAGTATGCAAAGTAAAGAGAAACAGATTCAAAATTTAACTCTCTCTCTGCTGGGAGGAAAAGGAGGATATGTACCAGGTCTGATCGCCATCAAAGGTACAGTAAGTCTAGGCAAAGAATGTAGAATGATGAGGTTTCAAACTCCCATCCAAATTCCAAACCTTTTGGGGGCGCCTGGGTGGCTCAGTCATTAAGCATCTGCCTTCCACTCAGGTCATGATCCCAGGGTCCTGGGATCGAGCCCCACATGGGACTCCCTGCTCGTGTTCCCTCTTTCGCTGTGTCTCTCTCTGTCAAATAAATAAATAAAACCTTCAAAGAAAATTTAAAAAAATAATAAATTCCAAACCTTCCTTTTGGTCTCAAGCCACACTGCAGCCACAGCTGGTAAGCATGTGGTTTCTAGAGGACTGGGGTTTTTTGTTTGTTTGGCAGCAGAGATCTTTTATATCAGTACTCTAAGATGAAACATTCTATCAAGGGACAGCAGAATCCAGTGATTCATTAAACCAATATTACACATAAAAGGAATGGTTTGAGATAATGGAGAAATGAGGATTCAGTGTTTCCCTACTGCCCGCTGCTCTGAACTCTGAATTACAGTGAGCTTACTAGAGCTGGCTCCTATCTATCTCAACTAGCCTCTGGGGAAAAGGTTCAATTCCGAACTCTCTCTGTGCCGATGGGTTTCTATCATAAGGAACAGATGTAGCAATTCCCTTTCTGAAAGCTGGAAATATGCTCCCCTAAGTAAAATACTCTGACAGTGGTTAATGGAGGTGACGAATCCAGGCTCTCATTCTGCCAAGGGGACTGGTGGAGGGTATTACGGAGCTTACGTGAAAACAGATGCTTGTTCTAATGCCCCTCTCCTCTCCCTTCCCCCACCCCACTTCTGAGGGTCTGCTTCACAAGACAAAGGAAGTTATAGATAAAAGAGCACAGGTCAGAAGTCTTCAAGGCTGCTACCCTTTGGCCCTATCTGGCCTCGCAGGTGAAAACTGCCCAATCTCTTTTCTCTCGTGACATCATCTCTTATTAAGGCCCAATCCTTCTCTTCACTACATTCCCAAAACTGTCACTTCTGGCTTCTAAAGGTATGTTATGGCAAACTAATTTACAAGGAAGACAGGTGTGAGTAGAATTAGAACAAGTTTTTTTAAGAATTTCGGGGCACCTGGGTGGCTCTGTTGGTTAAGCCTCTGACTCTTGATTTCGACTCAGGTCGTGATCTGAGGGTTGGGAGATCGAGCCCCAACCAGGGCTCTGTGCTGGGGGTGGAGCCTGCTTGGGATTCTCGCTCTCCCTCTCCCCCTACCCCGCCTCTTTCCCCCACGCACACATTCTCTCTCAAAAAATAATTTTAACTGAACTACTTCACTTTGATGCTAAAAAGTATTTAACCTGAAAGATTTGTAGTCTTTTTTTTTTAAGATTTTATTTATTTGAGGGGGGGGGAGCAGCAGGCAGAGGGAGAGGGAGAAGCAAGCTCCCCACTGAGCAGGGAGCCCGATGTGGGGCTTGACATGGGGCTCGATCCCAGGACCCTGAGATCATGACCTGAGCCAAAGGCAGACACTTAACTGATGAGCCACCCAGGCGCCAAGAGATTTATGGTCTTGATAGCATGTGTTAAATGGCTTACTATAAACCTTCAAGTCATAGAGTTTAAAAATTTTTCCAAAAGGGAAAAACCAAAGGCTTGTATCTTTCGGGACAGATTTTTATGCAGCTAAATCAAGCTGTATTTGAATGTAAATAAAAATAGGCAATTCAGATTCCTCTTCCTTAATTTGAGTCACTAGAAGAAATGACACAAAGGATGGAAGCCCTGGAAAATCGGCTGAGATACAGATGAAGATTCGAAATGCTCCACGTATTTGTCCATCATTGTATCAAGCGTTACAATGAAAGCAGCTTGAGCCCCAAAGCTCAGGCTATTGCTACATCTATAAAGTTGTAAAGTAAAACCTAACTAGTACTGAGAAAGCTGGTTTGCTATAGAACACAAAGGCAAAAGTACACGCTAACTTGTATAAATTTGAGAAAGTCTTTCAGAACCCTAAAATGAGATTATCAAGTGAGAACAAACAAGCTATGCAAGATATTCTGTAACATACTGTGGACATGATTTGCTTTTGCCTTGTCCCACCTTTGAGTGTTGTGATCTCATTTGACTACAAAATAGTTTGCAGTCTTACTTCTGTAGAACACTGGCTATAGGAAAAGCTATTTTTTTGTATTGGACTTTTATCTTGATATATGTATATGGATGTATGCATAAAATCATAAAACGTATGTACTTGTATAACAAGTTGGATTTTTTTATACAATATTAAAATTCACCACTTCAGAGAATGGTATTCTGCCTAAAATTCCTAGTTAACTTTGAATGCAAGGTATGTGTATATGGGAAATGGTCAATATGCATTTGAAAAAAAAAGTTGAATCTCACTGGCCATCTGGAAAACACAGGTTAAAACCATCAGCTTGGCAAAAATTGGGTGTCCGACTACAGTGTTGGCAAGGATGAAGAAAATGGGGCTCTTGTACACACTACTAGTGAGAATGCAAATGGGCATGCTCTTTGGAGTATAATCTGTCAATACCTAGTAAAACTGAAAATGCACACAAGCCGGCACTCTAGCAGCTGCCCTCACAGGCATCTAACTAGAGGACTTTAGCACATACACACAAGGAGACCCGTACAAGAATGTCACCTGAGTTTGTAAGTCACAAATTGAAAATAACCTAAATCATCATCAGAAAGGGAACTGATAAAATTGTGGTGTGGTCCCTACCATACATTTAAAAGAAATACCATATATTTAAAAGGAAGGCACTAGACCTACATGTATACACAATAAAACTCAAAGATGAATTTTAAAAAGCCAAAGGTAGGGGCACCTGGGTGGCTCAGTCAGTTGGGCAGCTGACTCTTGGTTTCAGCTCAGGTCATGATCCATGATCTTGGGGTCCTGGGATGAGTACTAGAGTGTGGCTCTGTGCTCAGCGGGGAGTCTGCTTGGGGATTCCCTCTCCCTCTGCCCCCTTCCCCTGCCCCAGCTCATGCACTCTAAAATAAATCTCTAACAACAACAAAAAAAAAAGACGACCCCCAAAATGACATCCTTCCCATGGAAGCTACTGTATGAGGCCAAATGATATTTTTTAAACAGAACACCTTCAATAAGCTTATATTTAAATATTTCAAGATGAGTGTTTTCATCAGACTGTTCTCCCAAAGGGCAGTGTGGTAGAGTGGGAAGAACATCTCCTAAGCTTCAATCTTACCTGCAAATCATCATTCTCTCCAAATATAAAAGTTGTGATCCAAAGTATTAAACCTTCAATTTGTATTTGTATTTGAGTCACCCAATTGATCCTGAACAGGATTTCATTAGTAAGTACTGATTTGGGTTGGCATTACCTTCTGAGAGGTACTCCTAGTTCAGGCATTGCTTCCTTGGCTCAATTGTACTTCACGTTCTGTTGAGTCCCAGCTCCCTCTAGTGGCTCTAGACTGCACCTCCCTACCCCTTTATTTTTAGCCATTAAATACATTTAATCATAGTTTTCAACTTTCTTCATCTTGGGGAGAATGCCTTCAAAGGAAACAAAGGCCTCCATCCAATCAGTCAAATTTACATATTAATCCAAGATATTTACTTGAAGATGGTCTAAAATCTGAAATACTTCCTCCTTTTCCTTGTTTTGCTATCTGTATGTCTTAGGTGTAAAGGTTTTACATTCAGGTTTACTGTGGTGACCTTTACAAGCCTTGATTTCTTCATCTGTCAAATGGGACTAATAGTACTAGCTCACTGGATTGCCAAGAGGATTAAATGGGTTAATGTGTACATTACTTAGTAAAGTATCATTTTAAATACTCAATTATTAGATACTATTGTTTTTATTCTTCAGCAGCCCATGATATCTGACACAAAGATGGTAATTTATGTATATGTTGAGTCAATGAATGAATGCTTTGCTTACCTTATCTAAGTAAAGTACTTTGGCAGATTCCCACTCCTAAATTATCTTTTGAAGCAAACAGGTAGGAGGTAGTAAATAATAGTAAATGTATAGATGTTCAAGACCTACTATCAACAAGATGAAGATGAAATTCTGGCCTAGAAAGCCACAAGCATATCAATGAGAATTAAGTAAATGTTTAAGCCCTAAAAGTCATTATTCACCCTGGTGTTTGAACTCATAAAAGTGATATAAAGTTGAATCTGTCCTCTAGAACCTTAGTGAGAAACAGGTGTGATTAATGCCACAGAAGTTCTATGGTAACTCAGAGGCACCCAATCTAGACTGGAAGAGGATGTAGGGGTAGGCCTGGAAAAGGAGGGCAAGGGGGAAGGAAACCAGATGCCACTGCAGACGGGGGAGCCCAAGTGTTAAGAGGCAGCTGGAAATAAGATTTGCAAGCAAAGAGAATTGTTTTCCATGAACCAGATCTTCCCAAAGGCTCAACTAATTGCATTCAGGACCAGCCTAGAGTTTGGTTTCTTCATGTACCTTTTGCCCCGCCACGATACCATACCAATTGCAATTAACACACTCCACCATAACCAGCCTCTTTTTTGGGACATTTCTATCTCCAGACCTAAGAGGTAGCTCAGTACAAGTATGGAATAAATCCAGTTGGCTGGAATTTCCTGCAATCCCCCGCATATTAGAGATTCCCAGCCAGACATATTACTTTGATTATAATCAGAAAATAACATTTAAAAATACCAACTTAGGCCTTCCCAGATCTTCCTGGCCAGTGGTATTTTCTCTAATTCTGGCAGCATTTTAATAGCACTTCATCACAGCTGTCCCAAGCCAGAAAGAGTGAGGTTTCCCATCTACAAGCTTTAAACTCCTTTTCTCTGAACTTTAAATTCCTTTATTCTTAAACAATGAGTGCACAAAAAGCACATATAAAGGCAAAAGCTCAATGACCTTATAGCATATTATCACCACATAGAAGCCCCTAGAAATCACAGAATTATTTCCCAGAAGCCATCATTCCAAAATGCCTGCAGCCCAAAGTCCTTCAACAGAACCATTACAAAGAAAGGGTACACTGGTACCTGCAATATCGTATTCTTCAGGGACCCCCCCTTAGGAGATTAAATTGTAACAAGTCAACCTGGAGGGAAAAACAATCCAAAATTAACCCAAATAGCTGCAAGCTCAATTTGAAAGGCAAAATTTACTAAGTAAGTAGAAAATAAGCACACAAACTTTCTTAACCCAAAGACAAACTTTTTTTTTTTTTTTAATTTTTTTTACAAAGACAAACATTTCTAACAACTATGGAACAGACTAATAGGGCATTAGAGACCAGCACGCAATTCTTTTCAAGGACAAATTTTAAGCATTTTAAAACACCTTGAGCACAACAGTCTCTGGATATTAAAATATGAGCACTTTGGAACATTTAACAGATTTTCATATCTCTGTGGCTCTTAACCAGGAGATGCTCCTTTGAAAACGTGGGGTAACATTTGGGGGTATCATTACAACATGGAAAACCATGAGAAATATCCTGCAGTATATCCAGTCCTCCACAACAAAGAACTGTCCCATGGAAAAATGTCAGTAGTGCTCCCAAATTGATAAAATACTGAGTAACTGAACAACCAGTAAGAAAACCAGTTGGTAACAGCTATTCTTCCAATTGTATCTACAACCTCAGATTAACTTCAGACACAAACTAAAATCATGCAATATTAACCCATTCCCTTACCTATAAAACTGGGCATTTGACCCATCCGTGGTTGTTCCATAGTGATTAAAAAGGGAGTCTTGTGACTCCAAGTTCAGTAAATACTGGACGCTGACATTCCATATGGTGTATAGATGGCATCCTCATCTCCTATGTCTCACTCATCTACTATCCAAAACTGCCTACGAGAGCTGAGTAAGATCTTAAGTCCAAAAGACATGGTTATTTCTGACACTGTTGCAGCCCGAGAGCCCAGCACAGATTGTGTATATTCTACCAGCAACATTTGATTCTGTAAATCAGGATATATCTAAATCAGTATTTTTCCCAAAATAACTCCTGGAAATGTCCCAAAGGAAGTAACAGATTTGGGAAAAGGATTCCCATCAGACGTATTTGGGAGACATAGTATGCAGTTTCCCAAAAATCTGAATGCCAAATACACTTCAGAGTGTATCTTCTAGGAATAAAATGATATAAAACAAACTTTGGCCAACTGTGGACTTAGCACTTACTGAAGATCTGGGATTCTTCTGAAGTGCTCCAAGTACAGATCTTCTACCTCAACCACTACACACCCTTAGGAAAAATCCGTCTTCATTAAAGTTCAACAGAACTTTTCTCAGACAACACAAAATTTTGGGAGGAGAGTACATATTTCATTTAATCCTCTCTGCTACTCAGATTTGTAGATTTAAGCTGGGATTACAATTCTGGTTAAATTCTGGGTATTGATCTTTGCTGCCTCTCAAACTCAAATATAAAATGCCAACAGTATCAACAATTTTAAAAGACTGTAATCTTTTAAAAATCTAGTAGAGGAAAGGAACTCTGCAGTCCCTTTACAAAAAGGAAAACAAACTGGGACACATAGCTCTTAACCCAAGTCTTGCCACCACATCTAACTGCCTCATCCTCTCAAATCCTATCTTTAGGAAAGTGTATGGAAACAAAAAGATATAAAGAAAAAAACTGCAATGAATACAGTGTTTTTAAAACAAGCTGTGGCCAGTTTTATTAAAGAAAAATTTTGCGTGATTTACTTTTCACCAGTCTGTTCTGGCATGCTTCGAATGATATCAGAATCACCTAGAAAATAAAGCACAATAGTTTTACAATTCATTTAATCGCAACTGGTAATCATCAAATTAGCAATGGCTATCTTCAGAAGTTGTGACATTAGCTTTGCTGTCATTTCTCAAGGATAATCAGATACCAAGTCACAGGCATTTCCCGTATATGATACATCATATAATCAGACTTGGTTTATCACCAGCATTGATAAAACCAGACCTAGGGAAAGAACTAGGTCTGGGGACACATGCATGGTCTTAATATAGCGAATGTTTAGCCTGCCCTGATTATTACAAAATCAGAACAGCGAGAATATTCGCGGTATTTTATGAATTAAAAACTCGTAAGTTCAAAACATAACATGATCTGTATTTGTAGGCACTTCTCAACTTAATTTCTTAGGCAGCCAATAAGGACTCCTCTCTTCTACTATTTCACCTGATTACTCTCCACCTTTATAACTTCACCTTTACCAAGGTCCTAAATTATTTAAGTGCTTCAAGCAAAATTCATTTCAAAGTAAAAAAAATTCATTTATAACAAGATCTATTACAGTGTACTGATATTATCAATTCTCTGTGAAATAAAACTACAGGATATCCCTTGCTCTATCCAAATTCTCAATATCTGAACCTAGGAACCATAGACATTGTACAGCAAAGAATACCTGTAATTACATTATAAAGGAAAAAAAATTATTCTATGACTTAAAAAACATACCTGGATCAATGATAGCCAGCGTGCATACTCTGTAGTATTTCCCACATGCTGTGCCCAATTCAATATTATTGCCACTGTAGTGATGGACACCAGTTTTGGCCAACATGGCATAGTATTCTATTTCAGATTTCCTTCAGAAACCAAAAGACAAATAAATAAATACCATAAAAAGTGACTGACAGATAAAATGTTACTACTTTCGTCATTAGTTTTAATGTTGGTAAGGCTTTCCAACAGTAACTAAACCAGTTGTTACTCTTTAAAAAAAGTACCACATCCATTAGCCAATACAAACCATCCTTCCCTTTGATCCCTTATATGAAATGGGACAATCAGCAAGTATCTTCTATGTTTAAGACTATAACTATGCTCATGAAAAAGAGAGTAGGATGTGAAATAAAAGTATTTACTTAGCAATTACTAGTCACCAGACACTTTACATTATCTAATTCCACAACCTCTTAAGTAGTATATATTCTTTTTTTTTTTAAACTAACGAAGACATTCAGACACAGAATAGTAAGTGGAGGTTCCAGAATCCAAACCCATGTTATCTTTAAAAGATAAGCTATTTCTTTGTCTGGTGCTCTGAATCCTAGATGAGGAATATTACTTACACAAAGCTAACATTTCTGTGTCAACTGAGTAGGTGGACATTCAGGGTTTTACAAATCCTTCTGAAGGGAGTCCTAACAGATCAGTACCACTACTCAAAGTATGGATCCACAGACCAGCAGTAATGTGAGTGCTTGTTAAAAATGCATGTCAAGTCCCAACCCAAACCCATGAAATCAGAACCCAAATTTAACAAGATTAGCAGTAACTGTGCACATTCACGTTTGAGAAGCACTCTCACAGAAGATAAGCGTGAAGACCAACCCATGGGATGGGATGGAGGACAGAGCACTCCAGGAAAGCCAATTATGTACAGACACCCTATATAAAATCCTGTGAGGTTATGCATTACCACAGAAAAATCAATGTGCTGGAGGGAACTGATCACACCGCTTATATTCTGCACAGTCCAAGTTTCTTTACCTTATTTTCCATACTAAGTTCAATTTCAAAACAGTGAGGTCAAGCAAAAACTTGGGGAATTAGGAACCTGCAGCTCCACGGCCAGCCTGAACTTTTATCTTAGCTTTTCTACACTAAAACGAATTCGAAAAATGAAGTATTTTAAAGAAATGACCAAAAAGGCAGGACACAAAACACATGGTGAAAAAAGTATGTGTCTGTGCTTCCCTCCAACTTTGATGTTCTGTGGTTTTTACCCCTCTGCCACACATTTTTCCCAAAGATGAGCTTACACAATGAGAGAACATGATGGAGGGCCGGGGCTGTCAGCCCCAAACACCACGAAAGAAACCGTAAATTCTTCTGCAAGTGCTCGCTTGTAAAACAAATTTTACATAAAACCGAGTTCGTACTACCCAGATTGCCCATGGTAACACTCCTGGGTATTCACTCCGATCAATATACAGTGGGCGACACACACACCCTCAAGGTTCCTTCGATTACCTCAAGGCTGGGCAGTTGTTGGCGAGGATGACCAGTTTCGCTTTGCCATGTCTGATCATTTTCAGAGTCTGCTTGTACCCCAGCACGTACTTTCCACTTTTCATAACAAGCTGGAGCCTAGAGTTGATCGACTCCAGCGACTTTTTCTACAAAGCAAACATTTAACACGGATCTTAAGGCCTTTTTTTTTTTAACCATCTCAAAACAGCATCCAGCTTTCTGGAAGACGAGCCCTTTAATAAACCTCCCAAGTCTAGGATCCTAAGTCACTGAGAGGACCACTCGGTTTCCTCTCGGGCCCCTCCATGCCAGTGGGCTTGCTGTCTCCCCAGTGTGCTCAGATCTGCCCGCCCGGGCCAAGACTCATTCCTCCACGTGAATCGGCTTCCGGCCCTGGCGCGTTTCACTCACCGTCTTCTTTGCGGCCACCATCTTCCTGTCTTAGATGCGGGACGGCCCCAACCTAGAACATACAGAGGACAGGAAGTTTAGGATCGCAGCTCCAAACGGCAACGCGCTGGGATCCCCGCGCTGCCTAAACGTCGGCCACGCGGTGCCCACTCACCAAAACCAGCCGCCAAAATGGCCGGGAAAGGAAAAGGAAAGAGTTCCCACAATACAAAGCTCTTCACCGCGAAGCCTGGACGCCGGAACCGGAAGTAAGCCTCAAGCGGAAGGGGCGGGGCAAGGAGAGGAGGGCCGTTGGCTGAGGCTGCTTGTATGGTTGGTTAGAATGGCGGCAGACCCGTACTCTTACTCTTTGCTGCGGGCCTTAAAGTTGTGTTAGTCTGTTGCTCCCAGCTGCGAACTCAGGAACCGGGGAACGTTGAACCGGGCGGGAGTTGGAGAAGCCGACTGAGAGTGAGGCGGGAGGGACGGTGAGAAGGGGCGGCGGACCACGGTCTTTGTGCGGCGGAGCTCATCTGTCCCAAAGCCGCGGCTCTTGGAGGGGACTCCGGTGCGCCTCAGCTCCTGGGTCTACCCTCCCGCGTCACTTGCACGCGGGCCGAAGCAACTGTGCGCCCTGTGCTGCCCTCGCCCAAGTTGCCGGCCTCTTTCGGAGAACGGTGGCGCCCCGCGCTGACTTCCCCAAACTCACCTTTTTAGTGGCGATGTTAGCGTAACCTTGTAAACCGAATCTTCACAGAGCAATAAACAGATCTCTTTGACAAATCTTTTTGTTGTGAACGTTGGGCCTTGATATAAATGTCCAATGACGGATCATTAAAAATAGCGAGCACAGAGCGTCTCCCACTAGTACCCAAAGAGTGTAAAATCGGACCAGTAGGTAAGCAGTCATCGTATGTCAACTTTTAGGAATATATCCTACAGAAACAGTCACAGTTTCTCAAAGTCATGTGAACGAGGATATTTATTTCAGCATTAATTTTAATAGCAAAAGAAATTAGAAACATCAAATGCTCATCATTCTTAATGTGTGTGTTTGTAT
Organism: Leptonychotes weddellii; assembly: GCF_054177405.1. Lineage (NCBI taxonomy): Eukaryota > Metazoa > Chordata > Mammalia > Carnivora > Phocidae > Leptonychotes > Leptonychotes weddellii. The sequence continues at coordinate 136,049,609 of NC_138372.1, forward strand.
ATGCATAGAAAATTCAAGTCTGGAAAGCTAATCATCAAAACTTATGGATAAGTATGAGGAGAGTGGATGATGAGAAGACATTTTTTACCTTCTATATTTCAGTACTACTTGAATTATTTTACAGCATGCATTGTTATGTAAAGTTCCTTTTTAATAATAAAGTGGTGATTTTAAATAGGTCTTGTGAAACACCAGTTGTATCTGAAAGCAGTATTTCTGAAAGCATGGCTCCCAGATCACCTGATTGAGAATCACCTTGAATTCTGACTCTTGGACCCCACCCAGGTATGTAGAAGAAATCTCTGGTGGGGCATAGGAATCTCAGTTTAATATGCAGCTTCGGGGATTCTTACGAATACTAGAATTTGAGAAGTAATGAACTAAAGAATGAGGGGCACCTGGCTGGCTCAGTTGGTACAGCATGCAACTCTTGATCTTGGGGTCCTGAGTTTGAGCCCCATGCTGGGGGCAAAGGTTACTTTCAAATAAACACAAAAAACTGAAGAATGAGATAGCCAAGTTGGGTTTGAGGCATGCGTGCTTAGGTAAAAACAAAAACTAAATAGTGAAGCCTTATACTTATATATTGAGCCGTATATTTTCAAAGCTTTTTAATACTTTCTCCCAAAGTGATCAGGATAGATATTATCCCCATTTTAGAGATTAAGTGATTAAAGTACTTGATAAGACTTTGCTGGGGTGCTTTTCGCTATACGATAACAAGTTTCTGGTTCTTACTATATATGTCCTCGCTATGCTTTAAAGATCGCAATGATCTTAATATGGTTTTGTACTGGAAGCCAGAGAAGCTCAAAGCACTTATTTTATGTATGAAACGTGACCACAAAATGTTTGAGAATTCTTAGGGAATCTTAACTGATTTTGCCGTATCTCTTTGGAGACAGACTTAGGTTCTTGGTTTTTCTATTTAATATCTGCTTGACTTGGGGCAAATTGTCTAAACTCCCTAAGCCTCAGTTTCTTCATCAGAAAACTAGAATAATATGTTTACCTCGTAGTATTGTTGTGAGGATCCCAGTAAACGTAATGGTGTAAAAATCACCTAGCATTGGGCCTTGTACAGAACAAATGTGCAGTGAATATTAATTCTTTTCATCAGTCCAACTCCCATCTCTTCAATCTTCCTACCACAGCCACCTGCCCACACCTAAAGTCTTTCACAACATCACAAAACCTATACACTAGGGGAAGAAACACCATACAAAAATGACAGTCATATCTTTTGACTCAAGAAGATTTTATAAAATTTTCCACACTTGTATTTATCAGAGCAGGAATTGGCATACTTTTTCTATAAAGGCGAAGAATAAATACTTTAGGCCTTTGGGGCCATATGTTCTCTGTGGCAACGACGCAGCTCTGTCATAGCACAAAAGCAGCCACAGGCAATAGATAACAGCTGTGCTCCAATAAAACATTTACAGAATCAAGCGGCCGGCCAGATTTGGCCTGCAGGCCAAAGTTTGCTGACCCCTGTGTTAAAAGATTACTCTTACTATTATTAAAAATAACTGCTTTAAGTCATGTCCTTCTTCCAAAGAGATGTATGTTGAAGTATATATGGATGAAGTGTCATGATTATCTGCAACTTGTTTTTGAATTGCTAAAATAAATGTAAAAATCTAAAATAAATGAAGGTAGGTAGAGCAAATGCAGCCAAGTGTTAACAACTGTTGAATTTAAAGTGGAGGGTATATAGGTGGTGGTTGTAGTATTAAACTTTTTTGAGTTTCAAAATCTTCATAATAAAAAGTTGGGAAATACATATGCTTTAAGAAGGGATTTTGCCATCTAGATATTATTTTGTTTTTTCTGGGTATCAGTCGGTAGCATTTCAGAGTGGTTTTGAAAAAATATCAACAGGTAAATGTGATAGAACAGAATTAACACAAGGCTTTGGTTTTCATTCACCAAAATTGCTGCTCCAAGTTTCTGAGAACTCTGCAGGCACCTGCATTCATTGTGCTTTTGGTTTATACTTGCTATGGGAATTAAAAGTGACAGGCTGCATTCCCTGTTAGAGCAAATACTAACAAGTTCATCTGATATTCATTGGTTCAGTACACTGGCCCATCCCTTATTGTTAAGCAGTTAAAACTATCATATTCATTATCATCAGCTATTAGTTATTCAGTGTCCAGATTAGGAAGCAGCCCATTAGTACAGGTGACCCTTGAACAACTCAGAGGCTAGAGGCACTGACCTCCCATGCATTTCGAAAATCCGTGTATAACTTTTGACTCCTCAAAGACTTAACTACTAATAGCTTACTGCTGACCAGAAAATCCTTATCGATAACATAAACAGTCGATTAATACATTTTATTTTTTAAAGATTTTATTTATTTGTCAGAGAGAGAGAGAGCACAAGCAGGGGGAGTGACAGGCAGACAGAGAAGCAGGCTCGGTGCAGGACTCGATCCCAGGACTCCGGGATCATGACCTGAGCTGAAGGCAGACGCTTAACCGACTGAGCCACCAGGCATCCCAACACATTTTTTTTTTTTAAAGATTTTATTTATTTATTTGAGACAGAGAGAATGAGAGAGACAGCACATGAGAGGGGGGAGGGTCAGAGGGAGAAGCAGGCTCCCTGCTGAGCAGGGAGCCCGATGCGGGACTCGATCCAGGGACTCCAGGATCATGACCTGAGCCGAAGGCAGTCGCTTAACCAACTGAGCCACCCAGGCGCCCCACATTTTTTATGTTCTATGTATTATATACTCTGTGATAAAGCAAACAAGACAAAAGAAAATGTTACTAAGAAAATCATAAGAGAAAGTACATTACTGTACTGTACCGGAAAAAAAATCCGTGTATAAGTGGACCCTCCCAGTTCAAATCAGTGTTGTTCAAGGGTCAACTGTAATTTAGAAGTCTATTTGTTTAACTCAACCTTCACATTCTTAAGTCACCGTGGACATAATACATGCTCAGAAATCTGGTGAAGAGAGGAAGGGACAGTGAATCTAAGTGAAAATATCCTGTAAACCTAATGAATGTTGGTCACCTTTCAACTAACTAAACACACATACACGGATACAAGAATTCTGAACCGTTAGAGGACAATAATAAGGAATCCAAAATATTTCTCCTATGCCCCTCTCTTTTCAGACTGGGAATGCTCCAGACCGCACTGGATTAAAAATAGGCCAGAGAAATGCTTTCTCCTTTTTTTTAAAAACCATTTTTCCATCCAAGGAGCGTATGTTTTTTAAATACTCTTGGATACAAAGAACCCAGAGTACTTCATTCACTATTTTAATGTGAAGGAGTGACACTTGGAACGTAGAGTGATGTCTATAAATGTTTGTCTTTGGGTTATTTTGTATTTCTTAGAGTCAGTTTTTAAAATTTTAGTATAAATGGGATTCCTATGTTTCTAAGTGTCTATAATATGACATTTTACATATTATTTTCAATAATTTGAAAAGCCTGCCATGTACATGTACTTTTATCCTTAATAAAGGTGTGATACACAGGCTAAAATACCAATTTTTTTGCTTTTAACTGGAACTTAATAATGTAACATTGTATGTCATGCTGATCAGAAAATGTTACTGGGCGCCAGGGTGGCTCAGTTGGTTAAGCGACTGCCTTCGGCTCAGGTCATGATCCTGGAGTCCCGGGATCAAGTCCCGCATCGGGCTCCTTGCTCAGCGAGGAGTCTGCTTCTCCCTCTGACCCTCCCCACCTCATGCTTTCTCTCTCTCTCAAATAAATAAATAAAATCTTTAAAAAAAAGAAAAAAAAGAAAATGTTACTGATTAGTTAATGGAGAAATAAATGCAAATTTGGGACAACATCAAAACGAGTATGTTGAAGAAAAATGATAAAGAAGGTGAAAAGATTTATGACTATGCCTTCAAAATATAACACATCAAGGTACTATCAGCATTTAAAATGACAGTATCAGTTATATCCAGGTATTATCAAGATAAGACTGAAGGAATAAGACAGGACAGGTAATTGCTAAGAAGGAGAGTGATCAGGGAGAGGGGAAGTAGGGTAAATATTGTATATTAGTCTAGATAATTAAGTTGTAAGCAACAAACAAACTAGCTCAGTTAAGCATAAAAGGAAAATTATCTTGTAGTTCACCAAATGAACAAGAAGCCTGGAGAGCACAGATCTGTGTATATGGTCATGGAAGAAGCAGTCCCATTTATTAGTCACTGGTTCAAAACATACTCTGCAAACCATAGGGCAGCACCCTCACCTTCAAAGATGTTTTCTCTTGGCTGGTGCCATAACTGAGTGTTTAATGTGCCCCTCCATCATCCTATAGGTTTAGCTTCTTCTGGATGTGGAGGTAGATGAAAAGACCGGTAGATCACATAGAAATTCACCTATTACTTTACTTGTCTCATAGTAAAGTGAGTTATTTGGTAAGATACAATACTGAATGTAGCATCTTGGTGTGTAATGTCTTGAAGATACTATCCTGATATGCAGGAAAATCAAATCTAATCCAATGTCTATTAAAATAAAAAATACCAAAGAGGTTCAATCACTCTTTCTGTTTCCAAAGAGGTCTTATCACTCATTCACAAAGTGGCTGATAGGCCCCTTAAGGTATAGGTACCATTTCGGAGGCTTGTAGTTGGTCACTCTTTAGTGCTACCGGCAAACTGGGCCCTCAGCCAGGTAAACCATGTTAAGTGGAGGAACATGCAGTTGAGCTCACGTATGTCTGCTTTCTCTGTTCTTAGAGCCATCCTATTCCTGAGCCCGTTGAGCAAGCACTGAGGTGGCTCATGTAAAAGACTAACATCCACAGGACAACGGATTATTATTGTTCACCTGATTATAAAATACTTCCTCTGAAGAAAATGGAAGAGACCATGGCTGGGCTGACAAATTATCTCCAAGGAAAAGTAAGATACCCCAGTCAACTCCTAAAAAATAGTTGATGGGGAAAAGTGGGTACTTAACTAAGGGCCCAGTAAGCCCTGGTTTAGCATGAAAGCATTAGGATTCAGAGAATTTCAAGTTAGTGTTTATATTTAACTAATCTGTGAGTTATTGCATCTCTTTTGAGGAAGAATGGAATTTTGAAAAACTTTCACTAGCTAAATCAAATTAAATGTGACTTTAAAAAAAGAGCATCTTCTGAAGTGGGAGCCTGCTGTGGACTGACTTGTGGCCCCTCCCTCCCCCACTCATATGTTGAAGCCCTTACCCCAATGTGATTCAGTGGGGAGGTAGGGTTGAGGAGGTAGTTAGGGTTAAATGAGGTCATAAGGGTGAGGCCCTAATCTGTTAGGACTGTGGCCTTGTAAGAAGAGGAAGTCTCAGGGGTGCCTGGGTGGCTCCGTTGGTTGAGCATCTGACTCTTGGTTGCAGCTCAGATCATGATCTCTCTCATAGGTCATGGGATCAAGCCCCGCATCGAGCCCCACACTCAGCGGCAGAGTCTGCTTGAAGATTTTCTCCCCCTGCCCCTCCCCGACTCGCTCTCTCTTGCCCTCTGTGTCTCTAACATAAATAAATATATCTTAAAAAAAAAAGAAGAAGAAGAGGAAGTCCCCCGACCCCCACCCCATGTGAGGACACAGTGAGAAGGCTGCCATCTGCAAGCCAGAAAGAGTTCTCACCAGAAACCAAATTGGCCAGTACCTTGATCTTAGACTTCCCAGGCTCCAGAACTGTGAGAAATAAATATGTTATTTAAGCCACCCAGTTAATGGCATTTTTGTTACAGCAGCCCAACCTATGAAGGCCTTTTGATAGCATTTATATAAGACATAAATATTCCCCAAATTGTGGCCTATTCTGAAAGGTCCATCCATGTACCTCTCCCCCTAAACTTCCTTGCGCTAATCCTGTAATTTTGCTCAGGGACTTGGAATCCAGCCAAATCCTTAGCCACTTTCAAAGTACTTCTCTTTCCTTGGAGCACAGTAACCCTGATTAGAAGGTTAGGAGGAGAGTTATAGTACGTATTTGTAATGTTATAAAGTGTACTTCCTCAAAGATACCCAGTCTCCTCTTCATTCAAAGGGATTTGTGAATTGATTGCTGGGCACCCCAGGCTTTGTCAGGCCTACACTGCAGGAGGGAGAGGAAGAGGGGAAAAAGAGACGAGAAGGGATAGGAAGGGGAGGAGAAGTGAGGTAGAGAAGGGAGGGAGGGAGACCTCTAAACACACCGTAAAGACCATAGCTGTGTACCCCCATGACCCGTAGAGGGAAATATGTCAAATTTTAGACAATTTGAGCATCCAAATTAATAATCATGTGTTAGGATCTGAATTGTGCCCCCCTCATTCATATGTTGAAGTCCTAAACCGCTATAGTTTGTAATACGGCTGTTTTGGAGACAGGGCCTTTAAAGAGGTAATTAAGGTAAAATGAGTGGGCCCTAATCCAATATGACTGGTGTCCTTGTAAGAAGAGGAGATTAGGACATAGATACTTATACTGTGGGAAGACCATGTGAAGATATATGGTGAACACTGCCATCCCAACCAAGGAAAGGCCTTCAAAAGAAACCAACCCTACTGACATCTTGTTCTCTGACTTCTAGTCTCAGAACTGTGAGGAAATAAGTTTTTGTTGTTTAAGTCAACCCATCTGTGGTACTTTGTTATCGCAGCTCTAAAAAACTAACACAAATAGTAACATGACCCATTGAATAATGTAAGAATTCATGAGTATTTACTGCTGTAAATAAATGAATAATAAATGGAGGAAAAGGGAAAGTGCTCCCTTACTGTAGAATGCCAACTAATAAATGTAGAAGGAATAATGTAATTAGAAAACCACTATTTGATAACCATCATAGTAATGATTGATCCCAGCAAGAATATTAATGTAGGCTAACAGCAGATAAAAGTTTGATGAGATATAGGATGTTAGTCTCAAAGTCTCTCACCATAAATTACAAGGAGTAAAATAGTAACTTTTTGGTGGCAAACTTGGCAGACACTAACTTAACTAACTGATCAAAGTTAACATCACCAATAATAGAGAAACTGAAATCATATGCCTTGATGGGAATTCACAGACAACATAACATCTTGTATTCCAGCCAAAACTGCATTGCCTGAAAACAATCATAAGGAAAAACCAGACAAACCCAAATTGAGAAATATTCTACAAAATAAATGGGCTATTCTCTTAAAAAAAGGTCAAGGTCATGAAAGACAAAGACTTGGGGATCTACTTAAGATTAAAGCAAACTAAAGAGAGGCACAACAATTAAATGTAATGTGTGGTCCTGGATTGGAGAATTGACCAAACTTGAATACGAGGTGGATTAAATAGTATATCAACAGCAAACTTCCTCATGGTAACAGTACTGACGTTATGTAAGAATAAGACTGCCATCCAAAGCTAGTCTACCAATCAATAGCCACTGGCCACAATCGCCTCCTCCCCTCCCCAGCTATTTAGTGATGATTCGGATGAGCCCTCCCAGCCCTTCGCCCTCTCCGGGATAGCGTCCCTATCCCTACTACTGAAGCCTTTTCCCTCTCCTCCTTGACTGCACTCCCCACCTTCTGCCCACCTGGCTCCCTGTCCTCTCCTGCTTCCTCGCTCTGGCGAGGTCCCTCTCTTACCCTCCCGGCCCCTTCCACCTCTGCACTGCAGCCTTCCTTCCCCAGGTGCGCACCGCCTCCGCGGAGCTCCGCTGTGCGCTTGCGCTCCGCACCCGCGGGAGCCGGGCCGGCAGAGTTGGAGGAGCGGCGGCGGCGCCGGGGCGGTTTGCGCGGGATCGGAGCTCCGGGCCGACGCCCGCGCCGGGTTGGGACAGGTGGCTGCGCTGGTCCACAAGACCGCCTTTCTGCCCGCGATGGGCTGCTCCAGCAGCGCCCTCAACAAGGCCGGCGACAGCAGCAAGCTCCGCAGCGGTGAGCAGGGGACCCGGCCCCAACCCTGCCCGGGCCTCGGGATTCGGGTCGTCTTGCTCCCCGAGGGTCCGAAAGGTGCGACTTGTGTCCGCCCCGCCCGGCAGGGGGCGGGCTGCTCGCTGAGGACGGGAGTGCACCCTGAGCGCAGCGCGACTCCCTCCGGAAACCCGGAGCGCAGCTGCAGCCGCGGTGCGGAGGTCCCGGTGCGCCCCGCCGCACACGCTGCCCGACGCGGGAGGCCAAGGGCCGGGACCGGGGTTACCCTACTCGCCGGGCGATCGGGGAGGTGGGGTTAAATCCCTACCGCGGTTGGCCGCGGGTTCCCTTAAACAGATAAGTATTTTCCTGCCCTTACAAGAGGTGCTCTTTCATCTCCTCAAAGTACGAACTTTCAGATTATATAAAGCTGCAAATTCCCTGGGAACCATTGGTTTCTGGTCGTAAGGAGAGACGTGGTACCTGTTTTTCTATCGAGAGCTTGCCCTCTCTTCCGCATTTCAGCATCAGAGATGGTAATGGATGCGCAGAGTACAGGTGGACATTCATTCCATCAAGTAGGTTCCTGCACTTTTGAAGAGGTCAGATACACTTTCCCCTATCCTTGGCTTCGGTTTTTCTTGACAAATATCCGTGCGATAAAAACTGGTCATAACAAGTATATTTTGAACGTCTATTATGTGATAGCCAGGTGCATGGCTAGATGCTGGAGATACAATTGACCCTACTTTTGGGGGTTAGGGATCGAAGAGATAGGTAATAAACACTTCAAATGATTAAGATAAGTTTCTGACAGTAAGAAGTGCTGTGAAAAAGAGAGCAGATTAATGAACTGGAGAATGACTGGGTTTTATGTGCACTTCTTAGATTTCGAATGGCTAACATTTTAGACCAAGTTTCAAAGGTTAAGCAAATTTCTTCAAGTTAGTTTGCATCATATTCAAGACTAACTCTAGGGGAAATTTTATTTTGCAGTTAATTCCTTTTCAGAGGTCTTCTTTTAGTACCTGTGTTATTCCAATAACAGAAACGTCTTCCTCTCTGATTTTGTAGTAGAGAGCACAGGGTTATCGTGAATGCTGTTTCAAAGTTCACACACTGTGTTCTAGTCAGAGGTATGTTGTGTTGCAGTCATTTTCGTGGTGTATGATAAATTTATTTCTAATTTCAGTAGATAACAGAAAGAAGTAAAAAGTTTGGAAATAGGCAAAGTCATTAAAACCATATATAAAAGTGATTCCAAACCCTTTGTCACTGAAAACAATGAAGTGATGGAAAAATCCATTCCTAATGTGCAATACTTGCTAACCTTTCTCCTAAAGAAACAAAAGCCTCTGTACCCCAAACATGCTCTCAAGAAGCCAGTGCAAAATAATAATAATAATAATAAATTTAAAAAATTTTTAAAGAGGCTAGTACAAGGAGCAATTTCTTTGATGTTTCATTTTATGAAATCAGGTAGATTTTGCATTCTGTTCCATGATAAATTCTTGTTGCTTTCAATATGAAAAGCTGAGGAAAGTTGATGCTTCAGGAAGATACACCATATTTTGGTTTCTCTTATCCCCTTCTGTGACCCCAGATATCCTAGGATTTGCATACTGATTTAAGAAGCAGAGCACTAGGGGCGCTTGGATGGCTCAGTGGGTGAAGCCTCTGGCTTTTGGTTTTGGCTCAGGTTGTGATCTCACGGTCGTGATCTCATGGGTTGTGAGATGGAGCCCCATCTTGAGCCCGGCCTCAGGCTCCACACTCAGCAGGAGTGTGCTTGAAGAGGCTCACCCTCTGCTCCTGCCCCCATGCGTGCACTGTCTTGTGCCCTCTCTTTCTCTCTCTCGCTCAAATAAATAAATAAATGGGGGTGCCTGGGTGGCTCAGTTAGTTAAGCCACAGACTCTTGATTTCTGCTCAGGTCATGATCTCAGGGTCCTGGGATCACCAGTGTGGGCCTCTGCACTCAGTGGGGAGTCTGCTTCAGGATTCTCTCTCCCTCTCCCTCTGCCCCTCCTCCCACTTACTCATTCTCTCTCTCTCTAAAAATAAATAAATAAATCTTTTAAAAATCCATAAATAAATCTTTTTTTAAAAAAGCAGAGCACTAAATCATTATAGATTTTTTTATTTTTTGAAGATTTTATTTATTTTTTGGAGGGAGAGAGAGCACGGGTGAGCGTGTGCGTGAGAGCGGGTGAAGGAGCAGAGAGAGAGAGGGATAAGCAGACTCCATGCTGAGCGTGGAGGCAGGGCTTGATCCCAGGACCTTGAGATCATGACTTGAGCTGAAATCAAGAGGTAGGAGTTCAACCAACTGAACCACCCAGACACCCCTCATTATAGAATTTTTTTAACTGATAAAAACATGACTCTGGGGAATGTTACTCTTAGGGAAGGACAAAAGTACCTAATAGGTGGACTAGGTTTTTAATCCTTTCAAAAAATAATGAATAACCTTGTTTTAAAAACAATTTGTCACCAGTATTAATAGCCATCAACATAAGTCACACCCTTTCATTTTTTATTCTTGCTTTCCTCATTGTTCTAAGTTTTCCTGGATGTTGTTCTGAAAGAAATGTTAAAATGCCTGACAACCAGGTTTAGAGTGTAGAAAATTAATACGCTGCATAAATTGCTCAATGCACATATCAAATCAGTCAACAGGTGTATTTTGCTTCTGATCCCCAATCACAATACTCTCTTGTAATTGGATACTATTGTATGTTCATCAGCATTTCAACTCCATGATCTTGGAGGCTCAATAAATAATTCATTCCTGTTTCTGCAGCTCAGAACTTCTTTAAATCCTATATACAATCCCAAGTCTGTGTGTATGAGCTTTTACATTAAAAAAAAAATCCAAGTTTATTAAATATCCTGTACGTGCCTTTACTTACTGTACCGCTGGTGCCTAACAATACTTCATTTAATCTTTATGACAATCCTATGACTAAGTACTACAAGTCTCTCCATTTCACAGATAAGGAGCCCTGTGACCCTGGGCAAATTATTTACTCTTCAGAGTCAGAGCTAGGCTTTGAATTCAGGTACTCTGATTCCAGAGCTGGACCTGTTTCTCCTTAAACCATCTTGTGATAACTAGATTTAAATCTGTTTTTGCCTCAGATTACTCTGGATCCCTATTAGAGATGTGGTCATCCACTATGCAAACAACAAAAGAAATCTAATAGAGTATAATATAGTATTATAATTCAATAAGTTTAATAATAAAATTATAATAGTTTTATCATAATCCCTAAATAAGATCTATAGTAATAAATATGATACAGTTGTGACTTATGTAATATATAAATTTATTATATATTAATATATAGTATACATATTTTAATAAGTATTTATCCCTAAATGAGTCAGTAAAATATGAACTCTATATTTACTTCCAAATATAAACTAGGGATATTTAGAAGATATTTATTTAACCCTAGAGATATTTTAAGCAGAGTACATAGATATAGAGAAACTTCCAGTGCCCACCCATAGAGATACAGATAATCTTCATATCATACCAGACATTTTTTAAATTCACAATATCAACCTTAAAACTGCATGGGTTGATGCTAAAATACGTGAACTAGCCTGTAGACTGGATTTGCATTGACAGTTCTGCCTACCTGAATTTTCTGTAACTGGCTTAAGAACTGTTATGCATGATGCAATATTAGCTTACAAGCAAAATAATCATTAAATAATGGGCTGGGCTAGATTACCTCTGAGATCTCTTATAGCTCTAAAATCCTGTACCATTAAAATACGAAGGTACTTATTTTCTGGGCTTCAATTTAAATCAGATAGCAGCTATTTGGTTAGGTAGCTGTTAGGCTGAATAGGAAAATCCATTCTACTGATCACGTGGCTATGTTTGCTCTGACCCATCAGACACCAAATCCCACTGAGCTTCTTTCCCTCACCTCTAACGACTGACTCGGGAAAGAGGCGTGGGGGACCAGGACACAGGTGGATAGTCAAATAACTATCCAAGGCTATCAAAGTGTAGAACAGGGCCTGCTACATGGTAGTCACACATAGATTTTTACTGAATGCCCTAAAATGTGAGAGGAAAGAGGCTTTTCTTTCCAAAAGGACAATTAGACAGATTGAGTGGACCTTCTTGTATTTGTGGAATCAAGTTCTAAATATTGGGACCATCTTCTGTTCAAAATTTCTGTTCTCCTCAGCACCCCGAGGATCTGATGGAATTTGAACACAAAGGTTTTGTTGATTTTATGGACTTTAACTAGGACCCATGGGTCTGTAGGTCTTTGTACCTGAACCTTCCTTCCTGTGCCACCAGCCTTCTGTGTACATGTATGATTCTTGCTCTGCTCTTTCCTAATATAAATGCCATCTGTTTCTGGCAGACTTCTTCCTGAGGTCTTACAGCTTAAGCACCAGCATGGACGAAGTAAATAGATGGTAATTATTGACAAATTCATTGCTAGGTTAATAGGTACATTTCCACTGATAGCTATAATCATTTGTTTATTCTACCCTCAACTCTCCACTAGCTGCTTGGAGTCCATGTTACCTAGGCAATAGGATGAGGCTTGAATTTCACGCTCTTAAGTGAATTGTTCTTTGTACTGTGGAGATACCTTCAGCCTTCAGCCCATATTTTCACACAGTGACATTTCAGTCCTAAGTAGGCAACATTTTTTCTTTGTAATTGAAGAATAAACATCATCAACATTAAAATTCATTTTAATAGGCTTGCATGCAGATATTATATATATAAATGGGATTTCTTCCTTTAAAATGCTAGAAGTTTGGACCAAGTCTTGTATGTGTCCCCTCTAGAGCCTGGCACACAGAGCTTGGCAAGTCTTTGTGGTAGGGTGGTATTACATACAGCTAATTAAAATGGAATATATGAAACGCATACATGGTTCAAAAATTTGAAAACATTTGAAAAATGCATGCTGTGAAAAGTATACCTCCTGCCCTATTCCCACCATCTGCTTAGTTCCAGTCATACCCATGGGTAAATACTTTTATTAGGTAGGGGTTTTTGGTATATTCTTCCGAAATGTGTTTATACATTGCAAATATTTTTCCCTCTCCCATCGTCATTATACAATGTAATTTTTTAAAGATTTTATTTATTTATTTGTCAGAGAGCGAGAGAGCAAGCGAGAAAGAGCAGAAGCAGGGGGAGTGGCAGACAGAGGGAGAAGCAGTCTCCCCTGTGAGCAAGGAGCTCAATTCCAGGACCGTGGGATCATGACCTGAGCCGAAGACAGACACTTAACCGACTGAGCCACCCAGGTGTCCCTATTTTTCACCTTGTTTTTTTTCACCTAACAAGATGGAGATCTTTCTATATTGATACATAGAGAATGTCTTTCTCCCTTTTTACCCTTGCTTAATAATCCATTGTGTGATTTGTTTAACCAGTCCCCTATTGATGGACATTTGGTTTGTTTCCAGTCTTTCTTTCCCTGTTGCAAACAAGGCTGCATCAAATTCCTTTATATATACATCATTTCAAATGTGTGCTAGCGTAACTGTAGAACCATTTCCCAGAAGTGGCATTACTAGGCCAAAGGGTCTGTGCATTTATGATTTTGATGGATAGCTGCCTAAATGCCTTCCTTAAGACTTGTACCAATTTATTCTCTCATCAACAATACGGTAAGTTTTTTTTATGAAATTGAAGGATTTTTGAGATTAGTGCAGCCACATCAAAACATGGGCTTGGAGGAGAAGGCAGGAGACAGGTAGGAGCTCCCACTTGGTTCCAGGTACTTTCATCACTTACATACAACACTCAGTGCTCATCCCAACAAGTGCCCTCCTCAATACCCATCACCTGTTTAACCCATCCCCCCCACATCCCCTCCAGTAACCATCGGTATCAGCAAATACAGCTAGGAAACTGCAGCTCAGCGAGGAGAAATAACTTGCCCGAGATCTCAGAGCTAGCAAGTGATGGGGCTGCAGCCTAGTACATGTGACTCAGAAGCCCCTGCTCTTCTCACAGTCCAGTTCCATCTGGTGTCCAGCCACACTTCTGCCATAACTCGTTGTATGGCCTAACCTGTAGGAAGAACACAATCCATATCTATTCAGTGGGTGCATGGGTGGATGGCTGGATTGACAGAGATGGGGATTCAAGGAGATGAGGGTACTACTTAGAAAAGCCAAGGGAGGGCGCCTGGGTGGCTCAGTCGTTAAGCGTCTGCCTTCGGCTCAGGTCATGATCCCAGGGTCCTGGGATGGAGTCCCACATCGGGCTCCCTGCTCAGCAGGAAGCTTCTCTCTCTCCCACTCCCCCTGCTTGTGTTCCTGCTCTCGCTATCTCTCTGTCAAATAAATAAACAAAATCTTTAAAAAAAAAAAAAAAAAAAAAGAAAAGCCAAGGGAGAGTAGGAATCAGGACCCAGGGAATAACAAACTTGGAAGGCAACACTGGCTGAGGTGGGCTTGGGAAGAGAGTAGGTTGTGAAGAGGGTCTCCTAATCAAGCAGGAAAATGTCAACACAGCCAAACAAAGCTTCATTGTGTTCTTTTAAATCATGCGCCTGTAAGTTTGCCACATGTCCCAGCTACTGCGCCAGTTTCACTTCTGTGTTAATGTTTTACAACACTGGGTTTAAAATAAAAACCTAACACTTGTGGGGGGTTACTGCAAGGCTCACCAAAACTGATAAAGAATGTCAAACTTGGCCAGGCTTCAACACCTGGTGTGTTTAAGGGTATATAGTTCTAGGTAATTTTTTGTTTTTAAGCAAAATACCAGAATATAGTTCTCCAAGTGAGCGTTAATGTCTGGAAAGTATCAAAATGTCCTCAGAAGCTTCTTTACATTCCCAGGGATGTTGCTGTTGTTCACGTTCCTTGATCCCCTCCTTGGGAGTTGCCATCTGGCTCTAGAGTTCATTCTTTTGTATATATTCAAGGGTATCAGAGGTTTGCCCTTTAAGGATGAAGACTGAAAAAAAAAAACACCCCACATTTTAAAAAAAGATTTATTTACTTGAGAGAGAAGGAGAGCGAGTGAGAGCATGAGCAGGGGGAGGGGCAGAGGAGAGAAATCCTCAAGCAGACTCCCTGCTGAGCACGGAGCCCCATGCTGGGCTTGATCTCAGGACCTGGAGATCATGATCTGAGCCAAAATCAAGGGCCGGACGCTCAACCGACTGAGCCACCCAGGTGCCCCACATTGTTTTTAATAGCTAAACATCTATGGGAATTGCTTTATGAAGGTGGACAAAATAGGCCCGGTGATGCTAGTATGCTCAGAAACAAGGGGTGGTCATTGGAAATAGGCAAGGAAAAGAAAGGGCAGCCTGTGTCGTAGGGGCAAGTTCAGCTGACATCACTTTCTTCCCCATGGAAGGGCCCAAGGGGCTGTGGGTCCCCAGGATAACTGGGCTGGGCTGCAGTGACTGGGTGGGTGGCTAGAGTCCCACACTAGGAAGGATGACCTCTTTTCTCAGACTACATACTCAGCAGTCTCTTTGGCTGCTCCTCTAGCCTGGCTTCTCTAATAAGACAAAAGACCTCAAGACCCGATACCATGTTCTTTATTCATACTGAACACTTCTTGACATTCCAGTATGTATGGCCCTGAACACTTGCTTTAAGATGAGCACATCATATTAGGCTAGATTAGATAAGTGAAGTGTCCAAATGCACATTAAATAGGAAAGTCAAGATGCAAGAAGATCGAGAAACATCTATAGGCAGCAAAATGACATCCCTGCCCTCTCTATCTACTTTAGGGTCACCAAAAGTCACATTTCATTTACAATGTACTCTATAGCCATGACAGTAGAGTTCAAAGTGGGCATCAAAATAGCACCAATTAACATCATCTAAGATAGATATAAAATGAACTTGACCTCATAAGCCAAAGATTGAAATGACTCATGATCAAGAGGCTGCTCACCAAGCCTTCTGTGTGACCTGAGATCCTAGCCTTTCCTGGCTTCTTTGCAGCTGTTCCAGATGCCTCTCCTCCAGCACCCACCCCCCGTGCTTCCCAGGCCCCTCTCTTTCAGTGATTGACCTGCCTCCTCTCCATTAAAAGAAAGGTCCTTGGGATCTACTTCTTTGAATGCACCATCAAACCAAGTTTTTGTTTGTTTTTGTTTGTTTGTTTGTTTTGTCTATCAATTAATTGTCTGCCTTCTTCCCAGCATTTTCCCATTTGGGGACAATACTTCCTCAAGCCCATAATATATTTGTCCTTACATTCAGTGAAAAGGACCTTCCTGCCTTATTCAGAGGCTTGCCTTTAAAACATCCTCCTAACGGGTGGCTGCAGGATGAAAACATTCCACACTTTGCAGACTGCCCTGATTGATCTGTCCTTATTATCTTCTCAGCCTTGCCCAGCTAATGCTCCTCTAGCCTATTTATGGTGACAGAAACATATCTATCTGTTCCTATGTTGTCTGTATCAGAGTGTCCCAGCCTGTGAGGATGGGTTTTAGTGTGCCAGCATTTCTCCCAGCCTTTAGGGCAGCTGGGCAGGGTCTGGACAGCGTGAGCCCTCCAGGTGCAGCTTCCTCCTTCTGCCCCAGTGTGCCGCACAAACATCCTATTCTATATGAGCCATGACATTAAAGAGATCAGGAAGCACTGGGATGTGCATTCCAACTGCTTTGTCATTTTCACTGGCCGTGGTTCTTCTTACTGGAGAGGACATCTGCCTTCAGCCACCCCAGCAAGGACCTCTGTTGAAATGTCCTCCCCAAACCATTCTTGCTGTCGTTGATAATGATAAGGAACTCTTTTTTTCTTTAGTTGATTCATTGGGAGGGCCTTATTCTTACTGTTGCCATTTTTCCTAAGACTGAGAGGAACCACATAGTTTCTTTTCCTTTGTTTGCACCAGAGTAGTAGCCTCTATAGGCTAGATGGTTATGAGAGGCTCCGATTACCCATATACTTTGAACTAGTGTGTGCGTGTGTGTATGTGTGTGTGTGTGTAAATTTCAACATACTGGGAGGCAGTATAGGTTGCTGATTAAGAATATGCATCTGGCTTCAAATCCTGGTTCGTGATTACTTACTAGTGGTGTGACTGTGAGCCACTCAATCTCCTTGTGCCCCAGTGACTTCATCTGTAAAACAGGATTAACAGTAGTGCCTATTTCATAGACTTGTTCTGAGGAATAAAATCAGTTAATACATATAAGGCACCTAGAAGGTAGCCTAAGTGTTGCCTAGTATACGGATTGGCAAACTAAACTTGCCTGCAGGCCAGATCTGGCCCACCACCTGTTTTTGTAAATAAAGTTTTACAGGAACACAGATATGCCTAGTCATTTACATATCACAGGACTGCTTTCTCCTCACCGTGACAGAGTTGAGTCTTAGAGGAGCAGCCCTAAGCCCGCAAAGCTGAAAACATTTGCTGTCTGTCCCTTTACAAAAAAAAAAATTGCTGACCCCTGCCTAGAATATTGTCTAGTAAGTCCTCAATAAAAATGATCCATCATTAACACCAATTTTTAGTAAATCTCAATTTTTCTTTATTGCTTTTCCAAGATCAACTTTTTTGGTTTTTTCCTCAAGATCAAGTTCTAGATCCCCAAGTTTGTTGATTTTTTTTTTCTGACTTTTTTTCTTTTTAGTAAAAGAAACGCTTTCTGACTTTTTTCTTTTTAGTAAATTTGTAAAAGAAAAGGGACTGTTAAAAATATTAAGTTAGTAATAGCATAAGTGTTACAAAAATAATAAAAAATCATAAAATTGGTATGTGAATGACCAAAGTTTATGAAACAGTTTTTCTAAAGTTATCGGATCTTATTTTGCTAGGTTACGTGCTCTTGTATTTTTGCTGCTATACTTAAAAAAAACAAAAACCAAAAAACTTTTATTTTAGGACAGTTTTAGATTTATAGAAAAATTTTGAAAATAGTACAGAGAATTCCCACAGACCCCATATACCCACTTTCCCTTATTATTAACATCTTATGTGAGTAGGGTATGCTTGTCACAATTAACGAACCAATACCGATACATTATTTTTTTTTTAAGATTTTATTTAAGAGAAAGAGCACGAGCGGGAGGAGGGGCAGAGGGAGCAGGACAAGCAGACTCCCCCTGAGCAGGGAGCCCTGATGTTGGGCTCGATCCCAGGACCCTGAGATAATGACCTGAGCCAAAGTCAGATGCTTAGCAGAGTGAGCCACCCAGGCGCCCCCTGATACATTATTATTAACCAAAGTCCATGCTTTATTCAGATTTCTTCAGTTTTTCTCGAATGTCCTTTTTCTGTTCCAGAGTTCCATCCAGGATTCCACAATGCATTTAGTCATTGTGTTCCCTTAGGCCACTCTTGACTATGACAGTTTCTCAGACATGTTTTAGATGACCTTGACAGTTTTGAATACTGGTAGGTGTTTTGTAGACTATCCCTCATTTGGGATTTGTCTGCTGTTTTTCTTACAATGCTCCTGGGGTTGTGGGTTCTGGGAGGAAGACCACAGAGGTAAAGTGCCCTTCACACCACATCATCTCCAGGGTACACATTCTCAATGTGACTTATTACCGCCTCGTAAACTTCTCTAATCCTCCGTTTGGAGACTCTGAAGCTTGGAAAAGGGTGAGTGTAGATTTTTGTTTTATACTCTAGTCTTACTGAAATCTAGCTTAATCATTTCCGTGATTCTTGGTCAAAACTGCCTCTTCCTAGATCAAAGCTTTTTCTTATGCCCTGCTTTATGAAGAAGCTCATTCAATTCAATTTTCAAATGTCTGTGCCAGAACCCCATGCTGGCCTCCCAGGTGCTTAGGACTGTCAGGGGAAGACAAGTGGCTTTTCATTCTGGAAAAGAAAATCCCTCACTTCCCTCAGTGCCATCTGTACTGTTTCCTCACAACGGAGGCAAAGTCATCTGAATTGAATGTGGATCCCTAACCTAAGAGTAGTAGCAGTGGTTAGCTGAAAGCCTTGGGGTCCTACTCAGTCTGCCACTGCTCTTCTGGTACTAGGGGCTCAGGGGGGCACTGACCACCCACATATCCCTTGTGAATATGACTGCTCTGTTGTAAAATTTAAGTATTCGATCCCAGTCCCAAATTTGCTAACTGCTCATAGGAATACTCCCCTTCTCAAGCACAGGCACCTGCTCCTGGCCATGGGCCTTCGTACCCTGCACCCTTACTGAGTCAAGCATAGGCACCATGGCTGAGCTAGGAGAACAGCCAGCTCACATTGGTGTGGCCACTTGCTCGCAGCTCTGAGAGCGCAAGGTAGAACACGTATTAACCTTAAGTTCAGAGGAGAAATCAGAAGACTTCTTTTTCTGGACCTCGCTGAGGAGGAGGCTTAGCAAACCCAGCCAGTTCTGTGAAATGAAGGAAGCTTGAGAAAAATCTCCCTCTCCAGTGTGGAGCTCTCTTAGACCAGCCCGGGCCCTTGATCCATTGCTAAGTCAGCATACTCACCTCATCTCTAGTGCTGACTATGACATGTGAGCGTGAGGATGGAGACCATACCCAATGTCTGAGGATGAGCAGCAGTGCCTGTGGAGAATGAGGGACACCACACCCAACAGTTCTGTGTGTTCATCATCCACTTTTGTCTTTCCTAGCTAGCTCCTTCCTGCCTGGGTGACCCCAGAGTACGGCCGTGGACACCCTAACCACATGGGGATCTTGTCCAAATACAGATTTTGGTTCAGTGGGATCTGGGGTGGGACCTGAGAGTCAACAAATACATAAACAAGCAAAAAAATAACTCCTGGGTGCTGCTGATGCTGCAGGTTCTGGGCCCACAATGTGCGTGAAAGCACCTAAATCTTCCAGGTGGAATCAGACTTCGCTGGGCTTGACTCTGAGTTCTGCCACTCACGAGCAGTGCTCTGCTCCTAGCTGAAGGTTCATGATCTGTCTGTGCCAGAATTTCCTCCGCTGTGTAATGGGGATAATAATGGACTACCTTGTAGAGTTTTTAGGAAGATTGCATGAGAAAATCCACAAAAAGCATGAGGCAAAATGCCCTAATAAACATTAGCCACTGTTGTTCTTCCTAGAGAAGCAGGGTGGGTGAGATCTGTTGAGGTTGGTCAAGTGTCATAACGTGGGCATGTCAGAGACATGATCTTCACTTTCTCTCTCCTTCCTTGTTCATGGAAATGCCCTTGATTTTGCAGACTAGATATCTGCCCAAATGCTGGATCCCCATGTGCCAGTAATGAGCATCAGTCAATGAAACTGTCTTTTCTTCGTGGTGAATACTGTTGATAATTTCAAAAGTGATGTTTTATGCAACAGCTTCTTTGAAATAAGAGTTTCTCTTCTAGGAATCGGAAAAAAAAAAACCAAAGGAAATGAAATTGGAACATTATTTCTGCAGGAGGTGATAATTTGTCATTGCTTGGCTCTGTAGCTCTTAAATATCAGCCTTTCCCCTCTACAGGCCCTACATCTCCACGTGGGCTCGTCAAGTGTTCCAGAAGTGTCTCTCCAACGTCATGTTCTTGTTTCTCTATAGTTAAACCTCAACATTAGGTTTACCTTCAAATTTGATCGAATATACTCTGAGATGGTCAAAACTAATTTTAGATATGTCAACACAGAAAGTTCTGTTAAAAAGAGGGCTTGTCCGATTTTTATTTACCTTCTTTAGGACTTTTTGGCCATGGTTTCCTACTTCAGTTACATGGGGTTTTGCTTAAGTTCACCTCTCTTCAAAATGAATGCCCTGTTAACATCTGCCGAATGACAGAACGCACCCTTGAGGATGAGCACACGAGGAGAGTGTTTGTAGACACTTTGGTGGAGAGAAAAGGGCAAAAACATCTAGAGCAGCACCACTGGTAGCTCCACAGATATTTGTTGGATAAATGATATGATGAAATTGAGGACAAAGCAAAATAAGAAAAGGAGAAGATGAGTAGACTCTTCCCTGGGGGCTGACACCTGCTGCATCTTGGTTCCCAAAGCTCCAAAGCTAAAGAACCTAGAAATGGTGGCAGCAAGGGAGAATACCAGGGTGCCCCTTTCTCACCGATTCTCTAGAAAACCCAGCAAACAGTCCAGTGGGGTCTTTGGGATGCCTAATATGTTGCAGCCATGGGATAGGAAATACTGACCTCAAGTTTTTCTCCTTGCTGGGTAGGAAACTTTTCATTTCTGATTAGGGTGATGAACTGAGTTGAAAAGCTTCCATCATAATGTGAATTTCAGGTATGTTAGCTCTCGTTCTAATCCCTTCTGTAATGTTGCCTAGTATTTCATTTCTTTGTGTGCCTATCACAACGGTGCTTACAACAAGGATTCTGTTAGTTCAGCTGTCAAAATTAATTTGTGCATGGATCAGCTTACAACAGAACCAAGAGAGATAATGAGCACCAAAGGATTAGGCCCAGAGCAGTGTATGATTTGATAAAATGTAGGGTTCAGAAAACAGACACATCTTTAAACAACTTTGGATGTGGAAACAATGCATCCCTCCACAATATTTATTACATAATAATACAGATTAGGCATAGAATGTCTCCTGTGTGTGGACAGAAGATCTCACTGCTTTTCAAGTTAGCGTGCTAGAAGAAATGATGTAGTACCTTCTTCTGCCTCAAGGAGGAATGTCTGGGATTCACAAAACCACGTGGGCAGAGCAGGTTGAGATTGTTGGGTGAGAGGGAAGGCATAGGTACCACGTTGTACTTAATGAGGGAAGTAGCTAGTATTTGAATCTCCCTGCAGACAGTAAACTGGAGGATACCAGGGACCAGATCTTCCTGCTCAACTGCTGTGAGCTCTGCTCAGCTCAGAGGCGGCATCTAGTAGGCACTTGAAGACTTGAAATCGGTGAATAAGTGAAGTCAAAGCCAACAAACAGAATGAAAGATATTTATTTATATAAAAGCTCAGTGGGCTTCATTAATGCCCGTCAGGTCATGCCTGATATTGTGAGTACTATCCCATTATTGATCAATAATCATGTTTTAAAACTTACCGTGGTAACAAAATGATTTTGTAGGTCAACGTTGACAACTTTCTAGTGTTTAGGGGACTGTTTATCCAAGCTCCTTAATGTTGCAGTTCATTTTTTCTGTTGCTAAGTTAGCTATAATTTATTGGCAGGGCCACCAGGAGGCCATAAAGGACCTTGGTGAAATTGGAGAAAGGTGCCCTCCCCAGCCCTGACACACGCAGCCTTGCAGGTGCACAAAGGCTGGAGTTCAGTCCTCCCTCGGCCCTCGGCAGGACACCCTGTGTAGTGGGAAATCTGCTCCCGCATGGCTGTTGCTGCCCCCAGCTTACCGAGCAGGTACCGAGCACCTGCGCACGTCACACACCGTGTTGGGGACCTACGCACATTATCACCTCAGTCAGTTCTCTGAAGAGGCCTGAAAGGCAACTGTCATATCCCCATTTTGCAGATAAGGAAACTGAGGTCTAGAGGCGTTAGGACTTGTCCAGATCGCACCATCGAATAAATGGTGGAATCAGGATTCACATCCAATGTCAGAACAGTCTGGAATGCACTGGTCCAGCTGAAGAGGAGGGGGGTTAAACAAATCCAGAAATTGTAGTTGCCTCAGCGGCTGGGGATAAAAATCTTCTGAAGGATAGAAATCTAGTGCCTGAAGGGAAGTGTTTGTGGTGACTGAAGACTTCAGTGGTTTGAAACTACCATTTGTTTTCAAACTTTTCACTTATTTACTCCGATCTCTCTTTATTTCTGAATAAGCTTAGAGAAGGGTACCGGTATCGGAATGAATGATTGCTTTATTTTTCTGTTTGTCCACCATCATCTCTTTCCTGCTAGTGCCATCAGGTGAGGTCTAATGCCAGTGATGGCTAACGTGATTGTCACTTGGTGGTGCCAGTCACTGAGCTAGTGCTTTCCACTAGCAAGATGACACATGGAATCCTCACAGCAACTCTGCTAAGACTGTTCCCGCTTTACAAGGAAACTGAGGCGCAAAGAGCCGTCATCAGGCTAGTGAGTGCAGGAATCGGGACTCAGATGCACTACATTATGGGTGTTGTTTTCAAGGTCATATGATCTCTGTCCTCTCTTTTAGAACAGATTACCCTCTTCTCCCACATAAGAGAAAGAACTTTTGGCTATTAGTTAAGAACTATGACCTCCAAAATACAGTCATTTCAAAATTCAAGCAGAACACAGTTAATCAATATAAATACAAAATGAATGTCACTACCCTGAGAGCATTCTCTCTCTCTCTCCTTTATTTTTGGTGATCATTTTATTGATTTCCTTTTTCCTCTAAGTTATTAAATTCCAGCTAGTTAACATACAGTGCAATATTAGTTTAAGGTGTGGAATTCAGTGATTCATCACTTACATACAACACTCATGCTCATCCCAACAAGCGCCCTCCTCAATACCCATCACCTGTTTAACCCATCCCCCCCATCCCCTCCAGTAATCATCAGTTTATTCTCTATAGTTAATATTTGGTGATCATTTTAAAGATGTTTTATCTCCTTTGGGCTACCTTAGGAAAATATTAGAGACAGTGACATTCTTCTGTAATATTTCCCAGTTTGGTTGACAATTTTCAGGTTGTATTATAAGAATATTATATGTTGAGGACATTTGCCTACTTCAAGTTTATCCGTAAGATTAGGAAAAGTACCTAAGAATGAAAATTGACACTGTGATCACAGTCATGAATGTTCTAGTTATGTGGCAAAAATTGATAGATCACTTGTGACGCTCTTTGTGGATAAATAACTTTTCACAAAGCTTTTGGTTTTGGAGAAAAAACCTTGACTTAGTCCGATAGCATAATATGTCTTTCAAAATATAAAATTGAGTGACTTTGTTTTGCGTGTGTTGTCACATCCCCCACAGCTTTCTGCTCTAGAAGAGTGATGCCTTTGGAATGTACCCACAGCTGCCACAGCTGGATGAAAGGCATTCATCTCATTTAGCTGACAGTACTAATCACTGTAATAACTATTTTACCAGCAAATATAATTTGGCAGACATCTGTGATTAGTATATTAACACATTTCCTTGTTAATTCCCTAAGGCGGCCATCACCAAAACATCCCTTGTGTGATCTAAATGAATTGTCATAATGAGTTTCTTTATAGGCCTGAGAAATCACATTTGTTAAGTTGCCTAAAGTGCTACTAATTTGAAAACTTCATTCATGATGAGGCCTGAGGGAGAGCCAAAAGATAGCCCTTCTCCCTGTTCTGACATATGACCCCCAGGGCCCACCGCCAGAGCCCAGAATCTCCCCCAGTCCTTCCCAAACTGCTGCTCCAAGCCTCAGCTTGAATTACTCTCCACCCAGGGCTTCAAACCCAATACCCAGAGGCAGGGTGGGAAATGATTTGATGTGAACAAATGTATTAAAAAGAGAAACAGGGGCGCCTAGGTGGCTCAGTCGGTTAAGTGTCTGCCTTTAGCTCTGGTCATGATCTCAGGGTCCTGGGATCGAGCCCCACGTTGGGCTCCCTGCTCAGTGGGGAATCTGCTTCTCCCTCTGACCCAACCCTCTCATGCTCTCTCTCACTCACTCTCTCTCAAATAAATAAATAAAATCTTTAAATAAATAGAAGCAGTTGGAAGTGTATTAATGATAATACACAAACTAAGGAAGTGAAGAACTATGACAATTATTAACTCAGGGAGAAACGAAAAATAATTTACACAAAGTAATAGCTTACTGTTTGGCTCAGTTCCTCCTAGCAGACATATTCGTTCGTTCTAGGGATATGTCCCTGGATATTGATTTATCCAAATTACAACACAATTCCTATTTTCAATGATTGCTAATATACAATTGCTGAATTGAAAGGAAATGTGAATGTGTAAAGGGAAAGGGTGGGGGGTGACAGGTGGGAGAAGAAGGAGCCCAAGTCTTTATTTTTCATAGCGGGAGTGAACTGAAATGCCCCAGCTAAGAGAGCATGAGGTAACAATTTGCTTAGAGATACAGAAGAAAAATATCCCTCCAAAACAGCTAAATGAATTAAGATCCTTGCCCCTAGGGAAGGGGAGATGGGTGAGGAGATCCGAGTATTAGTTGAGCATCTTACATTTGATAAGCAAGATGTATACACACATATATAAGTGGGGTGGGGGTAACTTAGGGAAAAGGAATTAAAAAAAAAAACGAAAAGAGAAACAATTTTCAGGGAAAAAAGGATAGAAGTATATCGCCTAGAGGCCCATTTTAACATGTTGGTTTATTTTCTTCCAGTTATTTGCACCCTCTGTTTGTGATTGTCTTTCTCTTCCTCCCTCTTTCCCTCCCAGTGATCAACATTGCTGTAATCATAAAATGGAGAGCTGACTTACTGAGCACTTAGCTGTACGGCAGACCTTGTGCCAATACTCATTTTATATGCATCATTTCATTCGATTAACCCAACTGTGCGTGCTGATACTTTAACTTCTATCATAATTATGTCCTTATATTAGCATATGGTCTTCATAATCATCTTTTTTCATGGTACGAGAATATTCTATCCAGCAGCACATGTATCTTTTCCCCAAATTATTAGACTTTAGTTTGCCAGCTCTTCCTATTATAAAGAATACTGAGATGATATACTTTGCCCTAAAGCTTTTTCCTGACATGTGTGCTTAAAGAGTAGAATCATGTTGCCCAGTGGCTTGTCTTAAACTGTCTAGGGCACTCTCACGTTCACTGTCTAATGTGATGCCTCGTGCAGCTCGGAGACAGGTAGCAGAGAGAGCGGCACTGTCGTTTTACAGACGAGATACTTAGGAGCTAAGTCTTCAAGGTCACACAGCTGGAGGAAGAGTCAGAATTAAAATGCATGGTTCCCAACTCTTTCTTGATTTCTGCCCCCTGCCCTCCCGCCCCCCGCCCCAGTGAAATGAAACCCAGGCTGAGCTCTCCCTGTACTTTCCTTCCCACACATGTTGGTCTTCACCTAGTGGAGCTTCTCTGCCATGGGGCCCTGTCCTTTCACCGAGGGCCATTTCTGCTTCAGGAAAAAGTAAGACCTCTCTAGCAGCCCAAAACCACACTTCTTCTGAAATCTTCCACCGGGGCTAAGGAGGAGAAAGGGCAAGAAGGGGAAATAATAGGAGAAACCAAAGTGCAATGTGCTTACTTAGAAAATGGGGCAGGAACTGTGAGAAGGTGTCTGAGGAGCAAACAAGAAAATACTGTGGTTTGGGGAGGACCTTAACGCTTAAGATAAGGTGTTTGAGCTGAAGACAGTAAAGAAGTATGACTTAGGGCGTCTTAGGGTCATGGTACGGCCTTTCTTTACTCAGTTGTACACAGGGCTTTCTTGAATGTTAAATCTACTTTTTTTTTAGAAGATTTTATCTATTTATTTATTTATTTATTTATTGGGGGACAGAGGGAGAGGGTGAGACAGAGAATGTCAAGCAGACTCCACACTGAGCACGGAGCCCGACATGGGGTTCTATCCCACAATCCAAGACCATAATATGAGCCGAACCCAAGAGTTGGATGCTTAACCGACTGAGCCACCCAGGCGTGCCTAAATCTATTTCTTGATGGTGATATACTTTCTCAGGCTAGAAACTAACCAATAATTTGATTTTTTTTCTTTCTCTTTGTCAAATGAATGATCAACAAGTAACTTTAAATATGTACTTTTTTCAACCATAGAAGAAAGTGAGTCCTGCTTTGCCCAACCCAAACCACGTACACTAGGAAAAGGATCTACTCTTTATGGCAAGGTACAAAAGGAAAATCCTTCCCCCCTCGAGAAGCTCAAGATTTCAGCAGTGTCTACAGCTAATGGTGTTAAATCCCTCCATGAACAGCCCCTAGCAAACGATGCTGCAGATCCACCAGGATCCACAGAAGAGACTCAGCCTCTAGACAGACCTGAGGAGTCTGGGCCGCCTCAGCCAGGTGGTGAAGATGATACTCCAGGTACAGGAGAAAAGAAGAAAGACATGGGAGCAATGACAGAGGCTCAGCATTTAAAAGGAAATGCTGAGACTGAATCTGTAGAAACAGACACCAAGTACCAGCCTTTGAAGACCACAGGAGAGAGGGACTCCCCGGGAGCAGTGGACGGTAGTGAGAATCCACAAACTGCCAGAGAGATGAAACCTCTAGGAACAGCTGAGAAAATCCCTCCTCTGGAAGCAGCTAGAAAGCCACAACCTCAAGAAGCCATGGGAAAGGGTGAACAGACCCAACTCCCAGAAACAGTTCCCAAGGAGAATGAATCTCCAGAAGTATTGGAAGGAAGTCAGTTTGTGGAAACAGCTGAAGAGTGGCAACTTCAAGAAACATTGGGAGAAGATGAGCAGTCCCAACCTCTCGAAACCATTCCCAAAGAGAATGAAACACTGGAAGTATTGGAAGGAAGTCAGTTTGTGGGAACAGCTGTAAACAATTATTTGCTCCATAAAACTCCTGAAGGTCCCGGAAGCATGGAGCAGATTCAACCTGAAGGAATAATAGTTGGAAGCATGGAGCATCCAGCAGGAATTCTAGAAATAGGAGCAAATATCGAAATGGTCAGGAAAAATCACACTAATGAAGAGGACCAACACATTGAAGGTAAAAGTTATGCTGGTTGTTTAGATGTGCTGCATAAGAAATCATCCTTGGGGATCTCTATTTCAGGTGGTTGGACTTCATTTGACCCAAACCAAAAAGGCTTCCATACCTGGAAAACAGGCTTTTGGCTTGGCTTTCCAGAAGAAAATTTCTACACTTGATCTTAGCCAAATGGCTGAGAAGCAATCCAGCAAAAATTTTCTAAAGCATAGTCTGTGTCCAAAATTTTTAACCTGGAGTTGTCATTGTTGAATACAATTGGTTGTTGAAGGCAACGTGTTAAAAGTTCTGAATTTTTCCAAGTTCACTTTTCATCAGGCCCCATGTATGGTATGAGGATCCAAAGTAGAGATGAATAGGTGGCTAATGGAGGAACTCACCTTCTAATGAAAGAATACCCAGCTAAGGGATCTTACAGGGCAATTTTCATCTTTGCCAATTTATCCTAGGAAAAAAATTACTGTCGGTCTGCTTCTGTCCTCCCACTGGCTTCTTGTCTCTATAAGAAGACTTAGAGACAATGTATTACTTTTTGGCGTATGTGTTTTTAAAATGTACTTTACCAGCATAAAAAATGGTATCTATACTGTTCTTTATTGGAGTTATAATTTAAAAAAATAACATTTCTTCTGGGGCATGATTTACATTTTGGTAAATTTTAACTTCATACTATAGTATAATTAAGTCAAGCATTCATCCATCTGTTTAATTCATTTATGACCACAGCAGTTTTTGAATGCCAATCATACGCCAAGTGCGGGGGGCGGCGGGGGAGGGGGTGTAGGAATAAGAGATAGGCCCTGTTCTCTAGGGGCTCACAGTCTGGTGGGAAGAAGCCAGAATTTAAACAAATTACCACAATCTATTGAGGTAAGTGTTTTAATGAAGGTGTATAAAAGTGCTCCAGGAATAACAAGGGAGGAGCAAGTAAAAGCATGTATTTGTTGCACTAGGTTGGCAAACTCAAGTCGTTAGGGCCTAGGATAATGATAGTGAGTCAAGTGAAGGGCACATGTTATGTCTTGGGGAGTCCTGGGGACTGTAGTGAACAGGTACACCATCCTATCAAAAGAGGCAGCTGCTTCTTGGCTCCGTCCATGAACATGGGGGCCAACGTTGCCCATACTGACTTCTTAGGGAGACAGATTTGTGTCTACAACGTCCAAACTTTTATTTATTTATTTTTTCAGATTTGTAAATGTTTGCAGTCTTTAAATGTTTAATGGTTGTTTTCTTTAAACACCATCATGGCCCAACAAAATAGGTTTCGGGGCATGCCTAGACCACCTTTTCATTTAAATATAAATGGAACTTTGTATTTATAATATGTTCTGCTCTCATTTCTTGGGTAATTCTGCAGCCTGATTTTAGGGGGATGCCAAGATAGGAGATGTTAAGTGACATCGGCCATTCAGAGGATCTGAGAGAATCAGGGCAATTGCCTTTCTTGACCCCACCAGAGAAACTTACTAATTAGACGTAGAGAGCAGGAACTGCCCCATTGGAAACCAGCTGTCGGGTACTTTATTGTTAATGCCAAATGAGCATCTCCTAATGTCTCCTTCGCTTACTTTTCCAGGTGAGACAGGAGAAAAGGTTGAAGCAGAGATGGAGAATGACAAAGGAAGTGAAGGGCCTGGAACAAAAGAAGAAGAAACAGGGGAAGCTGTGGATCTTTCAGCGGCCACATAGATTGGCATGGTTGTAGAAGGATGAACGGACAGTGTGTTGTAACAGAGAAAAATAGAGTGAAGTGTGTGGGTACAGATCTTATCTTTCAGTGTCTACGTATTTTATACGAAGAGTGTGGTTATCATGTTCTTGATTACATTGTTCCATAAAACCGCTAAGCTGTAAACAGTTTTCTTAGGCACTTAGAATAGTAATACATTCAAGCTTACAGCTGCCACAGCCAATAACAAGTAGGGTATAGGATCCCCGGAGGGTGAGGGTGTTTTCTTCATTGTGGTAGTAGGTCTATTCAGTTTAGAAAATGAGACCCTAAAAAGAAGGTATAAACCTTAGATATAGGTGGTTGGAGAAAAGAGCACATTTTAGGGAGCTCATGATGGTAAGGTTACACAGTTATAATTACAATGGGATAAGAATGAACAACAGTGTCAGGGCAAACTATACCTAGTGTTTCTTTCCTGTTGCGGAATTTAAAGCTGGTAGGAACCTTGGAAAGTGTGTCCATCTAGTTACTTTCTCACCTTGAATCTGTCTACTGCCGTAGACTCTTATTTATCATGATGTGTTAAATGTGTTAACAAAATCCTTGTCAAAGGAATGCAATCTCTGGTGCTACTGCAAGATCAGGCGTTTCTATACTGAAAGGCTATACATTTTCCCTGTGCCATTTTGAATTAGCTGTTGATTTTGCACTTACGTGATGGGTTTCAATTGGTGTTATCCTTTTGACTGACATTAAACATATTTTAAATAAATTGACTTTTGGGGCGCCTGGGTGGCTCAGTCGTTAAGCCTCTGCTTTCAGCTCAGGTCATGATCTCGGGGTCCTGGGATCGAGCCCCACATCGGGCTCCCTGCTCAGCCGGGAGCCTGCTTCTCCCTCTCCCACTTCCCCTACTTGTGTTCCTGCTCTCGCTGTGTCTCTCTCTCTCAAATAAATAAATAAAATCTTTAAAAAAAAAATAAATTGACTTTTAAATGTATTTCAGAGGCAACAAACAATAAGAATTAAAACCTAGATTAGTGAGGCGCCTGGGTGGCTCAGTCGGTTCAGTGTCCTACTCTTGATTTTGGCTCAGGTCATGATCTCAGGATTGTAAGATTGAGCCCTGCTTGGGGCTCTAGATGCTGAGCTTAGAGTCTGCTTAAGAGTCTCTCTCTCCCTCTCCTGCTGCCCCTCACCACCCCACCCCTGCACGTGCTCTGTGCATGCTCTCTCTCTCTAAAAACAAACAAAACACCTAGATTAGTTGCCTATGTGAATTTATTCCTTGGGTCCTGTTTTTGGTTTTGTTGTTTGTTTTTAATTTACTGTGGTTTAATGTTAGGCTTTAGAGGCAGAAAGAAGCTAAGAAATTAGAATTTAAAAACCATTTATAATATTTCATTAATGTTAAAATGATGCACCATTGAAAGTTACTTTTTAAAAATTCTTCCAAAATTGCCAAGGATTTTGGTGCACAGTTTGGTGAAACTGTGCATTCTGTTTCGAAGTGCTCACTCTGAGCAGAGATAATCAGTTTTGCCCCAGATTCAAACACAGAAGTTGGACAAAAGCCTTGAGCTGTTTGTAATGAATTAATAGAGAAACTATCATTGGGGGTGGATTCTCTCATCCTGGGATGCTATATATAGTCCCAGGATTGTAGCCCCGTTTGTGTTCTACTAAGACAATTTCAGTATTTTCTACAAATAAGTGGGAGGGAAATGGTGAACAAATGATTTGCCAGCTAGCAACCCCAGTAGGGAGTGAATGTTTGCATTTACCAACAGAGGGTGCCAGTTGCAAAGCTAAGAAACTCACAGTCTGACTCCAGAACTCTTGGCCAGAAGTGCCGTGTAGCCAGTCCCCTGGGGGACCCACAGGACAGGAGTATGTGGTCAACCTGTGATCTTATTGCCTTTTCCATTTTAATTTTGGAGCAAGAACTCCTAACCTAGCTTGGAGCAGTCAGAACACCCATATCCCTCTTAAATGCTTTGTTCCACACTTGGCCTTGAATTAAGAATAAGAATGGCTTTAAAAGGAAATGTTTTTTCCACATTTAACTAATCCAAGAGCATTGGATAGTCATGGCCAAATAACCTTGATAGGGTTTGTATCTGTGCTCTTTATGAAACTACAAAAGCTTATTAGAGCACCTAACATTACAAACATCTCATTTTTATAAAGATGATTTGGTGACCGGTTGTGAATTGTTTCACAAATGCCAGCAATGTGAACATCATAAAGCCATTCATTAGCTCACCCACATTTGTAAGGTAAAGGGAGAATGATCCTCTTCTTTTTCTCTCCCCACACCAAATAGCCAGGCATGGCTGTGTCTGAAAAGTCGAAAGCATTTGCTCACAAGATATCATTTAATCTAAAACTCTGTCAGCTCCTCTCTTCCTCAGAGTTTATAAAGTTAATGAGCATTTGGTTATACTCGCAAGGTTTTAATTACAGAAACAGAATCAGTGTAATCCTAGAGAGCATCTCACAGGGATGGGATTTCTCTTTTCAGTTGTTACTATCAACAAAAGCTAGGGAACTCCCTGGGATTACTAATCCATGTAGAATCAAATTGGAGGCCATTAGCTTTATTTCAGTAATACCACTCAGCAAATTTATTGGGCAGTATATGAGCTATTGTAACTTCACACCTGTATCATTATTTCTGTGGCTAATGAAAGAAGTCTCCAGACATCAAAGGCAGGCTTTAATGCCTTTTGAAGGTAGAAGAAGGGTACCCCTTCAGTTTAATAATGTGCTATATCAACATGACTAAACATGCTCTTTCTACCCACTACTGGGGAGAGAGATCAGCAAGCCTCACCAGTTTCCACAAAAAGAGTTCTGAGAAACCAGTTAGCGATACTAATTTTTTTAATATTGAAGTATAGTTGACAAACATAGGGATGTTAACTTTGGTTTGAAATCTGCCTCATTTTTTCTTCTTGTAGAACATAGGTGGTTCTCAAAATTTTCTTAATAAAAGTAACTAGCAAAATATCATTCATGCTATTATATAAATTTATGAGAAAAGTAATGCATATTATATTGAGTTGATTTATGCAACCCTGATTCCAAACACTTAAAAAGAATTTTTCAAGGACAAGAACAGACACTTTCTATGGCAGCTGAACTGTTGGAGAGGGGCTTTGGGTTGGGAGGAGTTTCAGCCCCAGTGCCAAGTAAGTCACAAGGCCCACAAGGTGACAAGTCACAAGGTGACTTTTCTGACCTTCACCACACTCCCAACAGTTCAGTGAGGGGACATACTAACAATTTATTTAAACTATAGATAGTAGGTATTTAGTGGATCAGTACAGACGTGCTTCATGTTTTCTGGATATTCAAGTTTTGTTAAAAAAGTGTTTTTGGTAAAAATAACACTGGCATTGTCTAGGTACTTGAATGTGACATAGTGATCATTTAGGTGATAATTACAAGGAAGGATTTATTATTAAAATAATCACTTTTTTCTTAGTATGAAACGAATACATGTTCATGGTAGAAATCAGAAAATATAAACTTTAAGAGATGAAATCTAAATGTTACACATAACTGGATGGGACGGCTTCTTTTTCCTTTTAGTGTTACAATACAAAGTTAGCCAAAGCTCAACTGTTAATAGAGCTTTAAGTCTATTGAACGGCTGAGTGCAGCATTTCTGGGTTTTCCTCATTGGACTCTATGGGGGATAACAGGTTTTAGAGAATGTTCCAACAATCCTTGCTATGTTGGTAAATATTGATTAGTGCTATAGGGAGAGAAGCTGTGCCCAAGTATATTAGCACTTAGCTGACCACAATTTATGATAAATAATTTTTTGATATCTTAGGGAAAAACACTGAGACTTAATATTTTATTTGGAATTACTTTTAATACTAACTGCTAACCAAATGTTAGAGAAAAGACTGTAAGCTCTTTAGTGGGCAGTGAAGACGCCCTACTGAGCCTAGTATAAATTTGGCACTCGGTAAATATTTGTTGATGACCAATGGTCTTTATTCTTATATAATCTTGATAATTTCCTCAGAACTGAATATTAATTGGCTGTAGAGGAAAATATGGCCAAAATTCTTATAGAATTATTTTGTACTGCTGGTTCAATATTTACAATTCTGATTGAATATGTTATTAGAAATAAAGTGAAAGTTCTTTGTGGTGTATTTTCTATCTGAATTTTTATTACAGAAAGATACAAATTACTTTTGACTCATCGTGTCCTTCCGTAAGAAAAGTATTCTTTAAATTACACCCTCTGTGAAAGGTAAGGAATCTGAAAATAGCATGGAAAGATGGGTGACTCCTTTTAGATACTTCATGATCATTTAGTGATAACACACTTTGAAGAGATTGCTATTTCTGTATGTTTGAAAGACTAACATGAAATAAATGTTCTTTTTCACAAAATCTAGTGATTCTCCTTCAGTGTGGAAAGAAGACTCAACATCCCAACCCAGCCACTGACAAGTTGATTAACTTGGGTACCAGCATTTTATTTCCAGCTCTTTTATTCTAGGGTTTGAATTTGAAGCCATGACCTATTTATAACTATGCCCCTCAGACCCAACCTGGCCTGAGTGTCTAATTTCTTGGCCACAGTGATTGGTTTAAGAATGGGCCCCTAACCTGAGCTGGACCAATCAGAGCCCTCTCTGGGAAGCTCCCACCAGAGATATCAGAAAATGTCTTAGTGCTGGGGTTAGGGCCTTAGGGGTCTGTATGTCTGGGCCTGCAGCTACTTCCCCTAAGCGATGGGGAGCCAGGAAGTTTCTGGAGTGCACGTGGGTAAATAAAGCCAGCTGTACTCTGGACTTCTCTGCTATACAAGCCTTATGAATTCCTTTCTTTCCACTTATACTAGTTTGAGTTGGGTTTCTGTCACAAGTTAAGAGTCTTGTTAGTAAAAGTAGAAAGAGGTGGTTTATAAATGAGCTGGAGAAAAATATTAAATGTAACAGCAGAAATTAATGATAATGATAATCCTAGAAAGGATCAACAGAGCCCCAAACAATTCTGTACAAAGATTAGTAAAATTGATAAGCTTGTGGGCAAGACTGATTAAAAAAAAAAACCCAGAAGCCCAAATAAACCATATTAGATGAAAAGGCACAGATTCAAGAGATTGAAAAAATGCCTACAAATGTGAAAATTAAGATGAAGTGTGCAAATTCCACAACAATGTAAATGACTAAAACTGACTGAAGGAAAAACTAGAAGATCTGAATGTTCCTGCTACCATGAAAGAAATCGAATCAGGAGTTTACAATTTTTCCCCAAAGAAAATTACCAAGCCCAAACTGTTTAATAGGTAAATTCTATCAAACATTCAAGGATAGATGTTCACAACCATAAGCTCCTCCACAGGAGGGAAAAGCCAGTCTTACAGATGAACATAAATGTAAAGATCCTAAACAAAATGCATCACTGTAAGTTTGAGGGTATAAAGCATATACATTATAAATATATGTGTGAGTATATATAATGACACATATATTGACCAAGTTGAATTATTCTAGGAGAGGTTGGTTCTACATTATAAAAAACTGATCAGTTGTATTTAACCATATTAGCAAGGTGAATGAGAACAATCCTATGATGATGTCATAGTTACAGAAAAAATTCAATTTCAACCACCATTTTGAACTCCAGTGTGACCTCAGTGAGGCCTTCCCTTCCCGCTGACCTTTTTAAACTTGTAATCGCCAACACTCTCCAACTCCCCTTGCTTTAGTTTTCCCTACAGCTCTTCACAATCTAACATAATTTTTTGTTCAACTTTTTAAAAATTGTGGTAAAAAATAACAAAATTTACCCTTTTAACTATTCTTAGACATATAATCCAGTGAATTAAATACATTCACAATGTTGTGTAACTATCACCATATTTCCAAAACTCTTCATCACTCGCAGCGGGAACCATGAAGCAAGAGCTCCCCACTACCCTCCACCCAACCCTTGGTAACCTCTACTCATTCCATCACTATGAATTTGCCTAATATATAATTTACCATTTTTCTTATTATCTGTTCACTAGAAGTTAAGCTCCCTGAGGACAAGAATTTTGGGCTCCTTATTTCAAAATTGACAGCACTCACGACAATATCTGGCTTATTAAATATTCATGGAAGGAAGGAGGGAGGGAAGGAAGAAGGGAGGGAAGGAAGAAGGGAAGAAAGGACTTTTAGCAAAGTAGGCCTAGAAGGAAACCTTGATCTAGTAAAAGGAGTATATTAACAATCCTATAGCATCACACTCAACAGTGAAATGTTAAAGACATTCCTTTAAAAACAAAACACAATGCAAGTGATTTCACTTTTGTTTTACTTCAGAAACTTGGAAAGGAAAACATTTTGCTTAATGACTCAAACATATACAAGAAGAAATGATAAATGCAAAATTCAGGATATTGGTTTCCTGAGACGCATGGGAAGTGGACAGGATTGGAGCATCACATCAGGTCTTCTACTGCAATAGGAATGTTCTTTTTCTCGAACTGTGTGGTGGAAGCATGTGTGGTCAATATTCCTGTGTATCTACTCAGTATTAAAAGATGTTTAAAAAATTTTGAACCATAATATTGAGTGAAAAAAGCAAGTCAAATACATTCAGTACATTATTAATATAAAATTCAAAATCAGGCAAAAGTAAAGGATCATTTGTATGCCTAACTTCTATGTGGCCAAACTAAAAAGCAAAAGAAGAATGATTAACATAAAATTTAGGACTGCAGCTCTCTTTGGGGGAAGCAACAACAATAGGACTGAGAATGGTTTATATAGGGCTCAGAAAGCGTTGGTGGTGGTCCTTTCTTCAGCTGGACTTGGTATTTATTATCTAAACCATGCATAAAAATTATATAGCGTTTTTGATTCATGTAAAATAGCAATAAACTGGTTTTTGCTTAATTTGCTTAATTAAGACCTAAATTCAGGTGTCGTCCTAGACAAATTTCATCACCTGTCAACATTTTCTCCAGCACATTTTGGGGTGGGGGGTGGAATTTGTCCCTTGCTGATTTACCTGTCTTCATATTTTTAGGAGATGCCAGTTAACTATGAGCAACCATTTTAACTGAAAAGGCAACCTTTCAATTTAACACCCTACCACAGACTGCATTGCTACAGTCCTTGAAACATTACAAAGTTTTTTTTCTAGGGCATTTTTATGTACAGTGAGTACCCATTCATACTCCCTCTCCCCACAGCACACAGTCTCCCTGATTATTAACATTTTCACTAATGTGGTACATTTGTTATAACTGATGAACCAACACTGACATTATTAACTGAAATCTCTAGTTTATGGTGGGGTTTACTCTTTGTGTTGTACATTCTATGGTTTGTTGACAAATGCACAATGCCATGCATCCGCCAGGCCAGTATCCTACAGAAGAGTTTCACTGCCCTAGAAACCTCCCGTGCTTCACCTCTTCATCCCTCTCCTACCTCCTCCACCATTCCCCAAACTCGTGACAACCACTCATCTTTTGACTGTCTCTGTAGTTGTGTCTTTTCCAGAATGTCAGAGTTGGGATCATGCTGTGTGTAGCCTCTTCAGACTGGCTTCTTTCACTCAGCAACATGCATTCAAGGTTCATGTCTTTTTTATGGCCTGACAGCTCATTTCTTCTTATTGCCAAATAATGGAAAGGCTTCAGTGATTATCCTCATCATCACAGCTACGTGCCAGGCATTATTCTAAGTGCTTCATGCATATTAATTTAACACTTAAAACTTTATAAGGTAGGTACTACCAATATCCCCATTTTATAGGTGAAACAGACATTTTACAGAAGAAACAGAACAGAGAGCTTAAATAACTTGCCCGAAGTTATAGAGCTTAGAAACGGTGGAACAAGATTTGAACTCAGGCAGTCTGGCTCTAGAGTCCAGCCCTTAAGCACTATACTATATTGCTTCATGTAAAAATGTCTAAAAGAATTTCCAGTGCCTACTCCTGTTTTATCAACTCACACTCCTATACTCCCCAACTCTGCCTACTTACAGAGTTGTCATACTTACTCTTTGTGAATAAATTTAGTTACCCAAACAGCAGAAACCTTTCTACTTAGCGCATTATTCCATACAATCAATAATTACCCAATACTGCTGAATAGAGGTAGCTCTTTTTGAGCCTTTACTCTATGCTAACGTCTGCAAAGTAATTTTCATATACATTATTTTACTTCATCCTTATGACATCCCTTTGAGGAGGTGCAATTCTTATCTCTCAGGAAACTGAGGCTTAAGAGCTTAAATAACTAGCTGAAGGTAATTGAGCTAATAAGTGGTAGATGTGGGCCTCGAACGCCACTGGGATTACTCCAAAGCCTGTGCTCTAAAAACTGTTGTCTTAGCTGCCTCTAAAAGCATCTCTTAGTTGACTGAGCTTTCCAAATTAACATGACATTTCTACAATAAGCTGAAACATTTACGAAACAACTCAGAAGTGGGTCACCAAATTATCTTTATATAAGTGGGATGCTTGTAATGTTCGATGCTCTAACAAGCTCTTGTATCCCCAAGAATGGTAGGTGTATGTGTAAGAGCATTATGGCTGCACTGCTGTAATATGATACTCTTGAAAACACCGACTTTTTTGGAGGAGTGGTTAAGTCACCTGACGCGTATCTTCTCAGAAGGATACCCTGCGACCGTTTTAGAAATGAGGCAGGCCTCTATGTATATATATGGAAGATCTTCAAGACAGAAGACAGCAATCTGTAGAGTAATATATACAGTTTCATTTATGTAAACAAGCCAAAACCAAGCTGGATGATCAAGTATGTAAAGAACAGAAAACTGCCGGTTATGCTCAAAACTCTCAGCAGTGCTTCTCTTTGGGGAGGTAAATGGAATGGAGAGTGAGTGAAGGCTACTTCTACTCTTTAATCTATATACTTCTGTGTTGGAATTTATCCTACAGCAAGGAGGTATTCATGTAGTAGTTGTCTAAATTAACAGATTTTAAAGGATCAAACACAAAATGATTACACATAGCCTTATTACAACAGTGTAGAAATATACAAAGTCAAAATTAAGTTTTGAGAAAAAAATAGTTGGGGTTTTAACTTCATGGTCTCCCCCCCCACCCCCCACCACCATCAGGTAATGTGCTTTAATGTACAAATTAAACTGTTAAAAAATAAGCGAACAGGGCGCCTGGGTGGCTCAGTTGGTTAAGCGACTGCCTTCAGCTCAGGTCATGA
>NC_138372.1:136088359-136103469 GCF_054177405.1 Leptonychotes weddellii
CCCTTATTATATGGTATTTCCATAATGACCTCAAATGTTTAAGTCATTTATAAACTTTCCAACGTCAACTGTAAAAATTAAGATGTTAATTTGAAGACATTGTTAAAATTCCAGACTAAATAACGCTGGACCCACTTATAGCGACGCTGTTGTGAGAGGTCCTTGGACAGCGACTGCCTCAATCTCCACATGGCCTCCCTGCAAGGAAAATAATCAAGCAACGGTTAGGTAATTTTTTACGAATGAAGAGAGCTCTAGAATACCTACTAAAAACATACAACTGATAGCAATACAGCATTGTTAACATTACATTTTTCAAAGAAGGGAAGGATGGGGAAGCATTCACTGGCAGGCTCCCGTGTCAGACACATTTGAGTGCATTAGCTCACAGGATTCTCTCGGCAGCTCTAGGGGACAGCGTGCTCTCTTCAATCCGGAGAATGATATATGTGGAAGCTTGGAGAGGTGGTTTTCACCTGTCCCAGGACACTGCGCTAAATGGCAGAGGTTCAAACCCATGTTTTGCGATTCCAAGTTCAGAGCTCCTTCCACTACACTCAATACCTTAGTTAAGTTTGGGAATACTGACCATTCCGAGTAACAACTGATTAAAACAATAAACATACCACTCATAGAAGATAAATTTTCTTTACAGGGAAGTCAGTAGGCTGCTTTTTTGTAGGCAGGAATACTGTGCTGCTAGGAGCTTCTCATCACATTTGAATACCACAATATCAATGGTGAGAAAATATGTGGGCCACTGGTTTTGAGATTATTTTTCTAATGGAAGTCTGGATGTTTCATTAGGCACGTGAAATTTTTTATTGCAGAGCTCACTACCCTGGCTCAGGGTATAGTCTCTAAATATGTGAAAACAATACAGCTAGTATTTTACTTTCTCTTACAATTTAAGTCCCTCTGATTCTGTTGTGTTCATGTTCATGTGTGGCCTTGACTTCTAATTTTCTTAATTTTTAAGACAAATTAAAAAAATTTCTGAAGTTTCTTAATCCCTCCCCCCTCCCCCCAGCATATAATATTGGGTATTTCCTTTTAGTCTTTAAGATCCTGGAAAGCAGAGATTATTTCTTTTTTTTTCTTTAAAAAATTTCCTGCCAAAGTGCTTAGTTTGTTATACTCAGAACACAACGTAGAAATTTACAATTGTGTACATTAGTCACTTTAAAGTGTACTTACTTTGGGCAAAGCAGCAACCTGGTAAGCAGCTCTTGCAGGAAAACTACCCTTGAAATCTAAAAGAATTTCATTTTAGTTTTCAGACACTGTATTATGACTGCACAATCAAGACTCTGGTAAGTGCTTCACAGATCTGTCCATTCTTAGATATAAGCAACACTAAGAAAAGCTCACATTCATATTTGTTTGATAAAATATTTTGCCATAGGATTCCTATGATATTGAATACTTTTTAAAAATGTCTTAGCTTTCAGGAAAAAATTGAAAATACATGCTTTTGAGACTTCGATCTTGTTTGATATGAATGGGGTTTTATGTTTGGAGCAATATTTATTGTGGTATGAACTCATTTAAGCATTCCAACAACCCTATAAAGCTTTATCCCCATTTTGCATATGAGGAAACCAAAGCATAAAAATGTTAATTAACCAGCTAATGACTCTGAGAGCCTGAACAGAGATGGTGTTGAGGCCATATCACAGCAGTAAAAAATACAATCTTTGTGTTAAAAAAATTATTAGGAGGGCTTAAAAAACCTGAGAAGTGTGTAACAATATTAAGCTTTAGGAAAATGAATTCATAGGGTTGTAGTATATTATCCTAGGGAATACCATAGAAATGTCTTGGATCTTTTTCATGGGGGTCACTGTATGTTCTCAATCAGACTATTCTTTTAGGACAGGATCTATGGCCATTTCTTTAGCAGCTCCTATCACTCTTAATTCATAATGGACACTCAATAAGGTTAATAGATTCATTTCTTGTTAAAATGGAATACAGTAATAAAGCCAAATTACTTACACTGCTTGTAGACTTCATTGACAGTGTTGAAGTCATTCATGTCAGCCAGCAAAACAGTTGTTTTTACCACTAGAAGACGTATACATTGTTATTAGGTTTAGCTGTTTGGTCTCACCCAAAATATTACTTAGAAAAACATGTGGTTCTGTGACTGTCTTGATTAAAATGGGACTGAAATTAAAACAACTTTCAAAAGCAATGATGATATGGCATGATGTATTACTGGATGCTCAATGTTCTTCAAAATGACCACAGAAACATCAAACAGAAATGTGAAGGCATATCAAGTTGCTCACCATTAGTGAAGTCACAGCTTGCAGCTTTCAGAATTTCACCCAAGTTTGTAAGAGCCTATGAAGCAAGGCAAGAAAGGCCTAAGGCACTGATGTTATAGTAAAGTTTTAATTCAACTCAATTAAGCAATTTTTGCTAATACCCCACTGAATAGCTTATGTTGCAGAAAAATTCTCCTTTTCTAGGCAATTCTACTCTTTCTAGGCCACCTCCATACAAGTGAATTGCTTCTTGGCTTTCGTTTAATGGAAATGAATCTTTTTGAAATATAGTGAGACCTTGTCTCCTTTTGTGAGTAAGAGACTGGACTGACGTCTCTTCTTCAGTGCTAGAGTGTGTGAAGTTCTCAGTCGACGTCCACTCAGCTGAAACAGAGAAAGCTCCTGGAGTTCCTAACCCTCTATCACTTGGAGGGTAAGTATGAGCCTGTGAGCATTAAAATATGTTTTCTTTTAAAGCAATAATTGATTTTAAAGAGTACTTTTATCTTTTTCTCAAAAAATAGTATTAGTAAACTAGGTATATGCTTGACACTCTGGCCTTTGGAAAAACATCGGTTTTTACTCATTCCTTAACGTATTATTTTTTCAATTCATTATTCCTCTCCACTTTACTGGTCACATTATAATATTTGATATTTTTATGTTTAGAAAACAGTTCACCTTCTAAATAGGTAACATATAGATATGGCAAAAAATTCAAAAGCTATAAAGAAGCAAATCCAGTGCAAAGATGTCTCCCCCTGGACTGCCCTTCCCCCGTTTCCTTCAGAGGGGACCACTGTTTCTGCTTCCTTCTATATCCTGTGGAGACAGTTGATGCTCAAACCAGCATGAATATGCACACCCGCACACGTGCACAGACACACACACACACAGATGGTAGCATACTGTGCAAGCTGTTCTGCATCTTGGTTTTATCACGTTAACAATTAACCTTGGGGGATTTTTCTGCATTAATTCAATTGTACGGCTCTAGCATGATTTATTTCACTAGTTCCTTATGGACGGACATTTAGGTTGTTTCTGTCTTTGGATAATACAAATGACTTGGCGAATGCATAAAATTATAATTTAATTCTATTTATTGGATTAGAATTGTACTCCCCATTCTTATTTAAAAAGAAAAAACCTACTACACGTAATCTTCAATAGTTCTTACTAACAAATGTTGACTTTTACTTTTG
Source organism: Leptonychotes weddellii (assembly GCF_054177405.1). NCBI lineage: Eukaryota > Metazoa > Chordata > Mammalia > Carnivora > Phocidae > Leptonychotes > Leptonychotes weddellii. The sequence continues at coordinate 136,091,838 of NC_138372.1, forward strand.
TGGTGTTTTTTTTGCGGGTCAGTGGCCCTGATAAGAAATTTCCCAATCCAGGGACGCCTGGGTGGCTCAGTTGCTTAAGTGTCTGCCTTCGGCTCAGGTCATGATCCCAAGGTCCTGGGATCGAGCCCCAGGTCCGCTTTTCCCTCTGCCTGTCGCTTCCCCCTGCTTGTGCTCTCTCTTTCTCTGACAAATAAATAAAATCTTTAAAAAAAAAAAAAAAAGAAATTTTTCCAATCCATGTAGAAATGACAAGATGCTATCTGGTTTCAATAATTTAACTGAGAGTTAAGTAATTTTATTGAGATAATGGACATCTAATATTTTATCAGTTTTAGGTATATAACATGACGATTTGGTAATATGTATATCCTGAGTGAATATCCAATAATTCAGGTTTGAAGTCACCTTGGAAGGTAGACTTTTTTTTTTTGCTTGTTAAATGATTCCTCAAATTTTGAACTTTCTACTGACATAAAACCGTCTTAAAGTAATCAGTATGTAACTCTAAAAGCATTTATCTGATAATCTCTATAAAAAAATCAGCCAAGTAGATTCTTAATACCCCCCAGTATTAAAAAACAGTCAAGAAGGGAACTTCAAATGTGAAAAATGACATACTTGCTTCGCTTCTTCTGCCACCCCTCCTGGCACAAGCTGACCACTTGCAGGGTCCATGCCTAGCTGTCCTGAAATGTAAACGGTCCTGTCGACTAACACGGCTTGACTGCAACAAACAGAAATTCAGTGTATACAAAAGATATAAAATACAAAATTCAATGCTAAAAGATCTCTTTGCTAAGACACAAAAAGCACAAAATGTAAAATAAAAGACTCAATAATTGGACTTCATTCAAATTTAAAAACTTGCTTTTCTAAAGAGATCTTTAAGAAAATGAAAATATAGGTCACAGGTTGGGAGAAAATATTTGCAGAACATATATCTAACAAAGAACTTGCATCCAGAATATATGAAGAACTCTTATAACTCAAAAACAGGAAGATAAACAACCCAATAAAAAATGGGCAAGTGACTGAACAGGTATTTCATAAAAGAAGACATATGAAGAACTAGGGAGTACATGAAAGATGCTCAACATCACTCATTAGAAAAATGTAAAGCAAAACCTAATAGATACTACTACACACAATAAGATGTCACTGATAATAGTAAGTACTGGTGAAGATGGGAAGCAACCAGAACCCTATACATTGTTGGTGGGAATGCAAAAACAGTACACACTTTGGAAAAGAGTTTGGCAAGTTTCTTAAAAACTTAAACATACGCTTAACATGCAACCCAGCGATTTCTTTCCTAGGAACTACCTAAAAGAAATGAAAATATATGTCCAAAGACCTTACATGAATATTCAGAACAGCATTATTCATGACAGCAAAAAAGAAAAACAAAAAATAAAAAAAAAATCCACCGATAGATCCAACTAAAGACTACATATTATTTGATTCCACTTATATGAAAGTCTAGAAAAGACAGAATAGCAGCAGAAAGTAGATTAGTGGCTTCCTGGGTCAGTGGTCACTGACCACAAATGTACGGTATGAGGGAATTTTTGGGGGGGGTGATGGAAATGTGCTAAAACTTGACTGTGGTGGCAGGCACATGGCTCTAGACATTTACAAAAATTCATGGTAGTCTACACTTAAAAGTGGGTGAATTTTAATGTAACTTACACCTCAACAGAGCTGTAAAATAACAGAAATGAAATGCCAAGAGCACTCTAAGAAAAGGAGTAATGATTCTCAGACAAGATTTCATCTGGGAGGTTACACCTCATTTCTGCAAAGTGCTTGCTTTTGGAAATGACTTGTAATGAGGATACTAAATTTCAGAATTAGGATAAATCACAAGAAACAGAATAAGCCACATCAAGACCTGAAAAAAAGCCAAACAAATCAATTCAATTTTTTTTTTTCCTTTTTGGATAAAGAAAACCCCTCTGTCTCTCTTTTTAATTGTGGTAAAATATATTTACCATTTTAACTGTTTTTAGGTACACAATTCAGTGGCAGTAAGTGCCACCATTTTTAAAATGTTGATAAAGAAACCTTAGTAGCAGTTTAAATTCAGAAGTAAAATTTGTTTTACCATTTCCATGCTTATTTAGAAACAGCATCTTCTCATTTCTAATTTTACATTTCTAATACTACATTCTCATTTCTAATCTTTTAGTTCCCTATAGTGTTTTCCAATATGCTTTAAGCTTTCCTTTTATTTCATGATGTTTCCCCTGATTTTCCTGACCATGTTTTTTCTTTATAATATATATATATATATATTTTTTTTTTTTTTTAGGCAAGCTCTGTGCTTGAATTCATGACCCTAAGGTTAAGAGACACATGCCCTAGTGACCGAGCCAGCCAGGTGCCCCTATAATTTTTTCTTAATAATTTTTTGAATAAGAGAACATTCACATGGTTAAAAAATCTAGACACTATCCAAAGAATCTCAGTGAAAAATCTCTTCCTTTCTTTCCTTATTTTCCTCCTGCTCCATTTCCAGTCCCTACAGATAACCAATGCTTTTCTTTACATATTCTTCCAAAGTTTTTTCATGCATATATGAATAAAAATGAATATATTATCTTCTGCCTGTTTTATACAACATGTAGTATACTAAACATCTTTTTTTTATACAACATGTAGTATATTAAACACTCCTCTACATTTTGCTTTGTTCACTCAACAATATATCCTGATCTTCCCATAACTGTATGCAGGATGCATCCTTATTCTTTTAAAAGTTGTGTAGTATTTCACTGCATGGACATACTTTAACTAGTTACCTTTAATTCCAGCATTTTGTTATTGTAAACAAAACTACACCGAAAACCATCACACAATTTTCCCTGGGCAAGTAACTAAGCCTTTTTTTCATCTGAACCTCAGAGGAGCTTTTTCTATACCATGTACAGGATCTTGCCTCACATCATAGCTCGGTCTGTTCTTATACTACCTCTGGGGTGTGCCAGACTGTAAACTCCCTGAACACAGGAGCTGTGTCTTAGTGTCTCCAGCTGCACAGGGTTGAGGTGACTTCTTGCACGTAGTGGGCACACAGTAACTTCTTGTTGATGTTTTGCTCTCTAAAGGCTTACTAGCTTAAATGACTGGCTGTCAGTAAAGAATCTTTTTAGCAGGACCTACTGGCTTATTGTGTGGGCTTTGGAGAGTGGAACAGGGTAGATTTAAACTTGGTAATAGGATTTAGAAAGTCTAGAAATTCTTCTCAACTATCTGGCTTTCACCCTGGCCCAGAAACAGGTAACTATTGAGTTTGTTAATGTGTAAACTTTCCTCAGGTTGAAAAGCATCATCAGCTAACAAGGTTTCTTATTAACTGTCCTGTGTAGAACTAGGCTACTCTGGGCCCTTTGCAAAGTAACTTCAGCTCTCTCCATACATGAAACAGTTTAAGCCCATATGCATTACGATTGGTCAAAAAATTTGTGATAGTAAAAAGGAATTCATTTATTCTCCGAAAATTAACAGACGTCTAAGACTATCTGAACTATGTGAGTTATCTCTTAATAGATTAGTAAAGAGATTGTTCACAAAGATAATTAAATAGTTGACCCTTCCTGATCATGGCATCCTACTACCCACTGACAAGTCATTAGACTCCAGAAAATTTAAAAGTATACTGTTCTATTTCCAGGTCATAGGGTAATAACACTTTCAAAAGCATCTCAGTAATAATTCTCAAATTGTAATCTACGCCACATGGACTATCACTTCCAAATTTCATGACTATTTGGGTAGTGTGCTAGCAAAATGAAAAGCAATGCAATATTGTGATGTTGAAATCTCTCAAGGTTCTGTCCTGAGGTATTCCTGAAATGTGCTAAGCTGATTAGCTAATTGGTGACAACACCCCATCCATCAAAATGCCAGGGACTGAAAGTTCAACACATTTGAATTCATCCTGGAGGAGACCCAGAATTTTCAAAAACTGTGCTCACTACAAACTCCATGCACAAAAATTGGTTTCCAAATGGTTCTTCAAACATATCCTATTAACTTTATCAGGATATGACTAGTTAGTTGGAGTGTCATTTTCTTCAAGATAAAATATTGAAAATTAGCACCATTTTTAGTGGCCTTGTATGATCTCTGGCTGGATACAAAGAAGCACAAGAGGACAATGTGTCCTAGAAAGTCTCCACACAGTGAAGCTGGTTGATGTTTTGTCTTTTATTATATTGGTATACACATTTGATTTCCTTCTTTTTTTCTTGCAGCTTTATAAAGATAGTTGATTCCGAGTCACCCAGGAATATTAGTGTCATACTTGCTATCTTGAACAAAGTACACACTTGAGGAAGGTGTATGCTCTAGGGTCTATAATCACTTTGTGTTTGTTTCCGGTAGGGGTTGCTTCTGCTCTGAAGTAAAACCACTGAGTGACTGAGGAGGAGCGATCAGGGCAGAGGAGGAAAAAGATTACTGATTTTTACTTTTATTGTAATACCCCCTTAACTATTCTTAATGTCTTCCCCAAATAATTATCAGAGTACTCTTAAAAGAAATCTGATCATGTCACTTCCTCTTCAAAAACATTTGAAGACTCCTCAGTGCATACAAAATAAAGTTTATACTCTCCAGGTTAGATAGTTGGGAACGATCACAATCTAGACTTTGCTAAAAGCTAATTTTTAGCAAGAGGCAAAACAGCAATTCAGATTCAAAGTCCAACTCTGAAAACCAGTGTTTCCCAAAGTGTAGGTCATAAGCAAACTGAATCACAGTAAGGAAAGGACTCCTTTTTCAATTCTCTTTGAGTTCTTCCATGGCAGGAGACAGCAAACTACATGATGAAGATTGAGCTCTGCCTAGGTTCAAATTCTGTCACATCCCATCTTGGTGGTTGACATTGGGCGAATTATTTAACCACGTGTATATCAATTTCTTCATCTGAAAAATAAGTACTGTCATAATAACTGTGTACATAAAGCACTAAGGCACCTAAAACAGTGCCTTGTTCTAAGTGAGCATCAATAAATGTTAGCAGTTATGACATCAATCCTCTGATTACATGAAGGAGAAAAGATATCAATTTTAGAAAACAAAGAAATCTATCACTTTTAACAAAGAGAGCTGGCCTTGGGTTCTAAGCCAACTGTAGCAGCTTCTTAGGATTTAATTATACTTTTTATTTTATTGAGCTTATTTTTTTACTGTTACCTTCCACTGGGTTGTCTTCTATTGAGAGTACTGCTGTAAAATTTCCTTTTTAAATTTGTTAAAGTGAGCCTGCTTAAATAAAAGTGTTAATTATGATATAGGTGGTACACAGATTTGGCAAATGAAAAAAAAAAAAGTCGTAGTTGGATTACTAAAACTTCCTCCAAAAAATCTTTATGCCATGTATTTTTCCACAATTATGCCTCAAGTCATTCCCTCTGACTTCCTGCTTAATTCCTTAACAAAGTAATTTAAAAATCACTTTATAACAGTACTATACAGATGGCAAACACAACCTTCAAAACCCAGCTCAAGGACTACCTCTTGCAGGAGCCCTCCTAGATTTTTCTTCCTCTGCCCCAAGTTACATCAATTTCTTTCTTCTCCTCTTTTGCCATCCCTCACCCCGCTGACCCTTTACTCCCACTGCATTTTGTTTCTAACCCTGCTATAGTATTTATTGTTCTGCATCTGTGTTATTTTTCATGGCAATGTGGTACAGAGGAAAAAACCAGGGCTTGTTCAAATCAAGCTCTGCCACTTATGGACGGTCTGACCTTGGACAAGTTCACTTTCAGCTTGAGTCTTCCTTTTGTAAAATGAGGATGGGACTTAGAGAAGATTAGTTGTCATAGCATGCACGAAATGAAAGTTTCTTTTTCTTTCCCCCACATGCCTGAATGTCTTTCACACTGCATTAATTCTTACACGTTTTTTGTAGCCTCTGCAGTGCTTGGCATATAGTAGGTACTCAATATAGGTCTATCATAGTTGAAGTGTTTCAGTTGTAGTTTTCCATTTGTGGTTATTTTAATAGTAAACAGATACTATATTTTAAAAAGGGAGAATGAGAAAAGGTTTACATGGTATACTTTAGTGAAGAATTTAAAATAACAAAAATTATATTATGGGAAAAAGGTCTCCAAGAATGCATAGGGTAAGATCTAACAGTTTTAAAGCTGAGACGTTTTAAGGAGAAAAAAAAAAAGGATTTTTAAAAAAAATTTTTTAAAGATTTTATTTATTTATTTGACGCAGAGAGAGAGACAGCTGGAGGGGGAACACAAGCAGGGGGAGTGGGAGAGGGAGAAGCAGGCTTCCCGCGGAGCAGGGAACCCGATGCGTGGCTCGATCTCAGGGCCCTGGGATCATGACCTGAGCCGAAGGCAGACGCTTAACGACTGAGCCACCCAGGCGCCCCAAAAAAAGGATTTTTAAAAAAGAAATTAACCTTTTTATATTTGCAGCACTTCTGACGAGTGGAAATGCATGTACACAGGGTAGACTTTCTGGCCAGTATACATATATTTAGCTAGAGCATGTTGAGGCCATCTTAGGAAATGATTTCTGTTGATTTGTATTTGACTTTATTAGTGGGAAATGAGCATGGGCAATGAATTCATAAACATCCCAATGCATTTCTATACGGACTGTAAAACTCAGTGCCTTGGGTAGATGAGCATCTATTTGCTAAGCATTTCTGTGAAAAGAATTCAGCTCTCTCCAGATGGACACCCACATCTGTTCATGGAATTTACTCCTTTGAATTAAGAGAGGGTTAGACCAAACATTATGCTAAAATGGAAGAAGTCAGTCACAAAGGACCACATATTGTAGGATTCCATTTACAGGAGAAGTCCAGAACAGGCAAATCCACAGAAACTGAAAATAGATTAGTGGTTGCCAGGGGTTAGGGGAAAAGAATGGGGAATGACTGCTAATGGGTATGGGATTTCTTTTGGAGGTGATTAAAATATTCTGAGATTATATAGTGGTGATGGCTGCCCTATTTTGTGAGTATAATAAAAAAATCACTGAATTGTACACTTTAAAGGGGTGAATTTTATGGGTGTGTTAATTATATCTTGATAAAATGGTTACCAAAAAGAATACAAAACCTGACCCCTTATGGCAGGCGAAGCGCTCTGGCCCTCCGGGTCCGGAGCAGTCCCTGGGAGCACAGGCTCCCGCTCTATGGGTCTCCGGGTGCTTTGACCCTTTCCCGGGTTGTTTCCCGGGTTGTTTCCCGAGTTCAGCGAGTTTGAGTAGGTTGGACCGGATGAAGCCCGAGGCCCGCCCCAGCTCTGACCCGGAGTGGCTCCAGCGCCGGACCCCCGACCCCACATGCCCAGCGTCCGTCCGCGCTCCCCCACGCCTCGTTACCTGTAGGGACCAATGGCCCCTGGGGCTTTCGCAGTGCTGATCACCTTTCTGATCAGAGACGCCATGGCTAACCCTTTTATCGTGCTGCCCCTCCAAGAGAAGAATCCCGTCCACTGCCTCTGCTAGCGTCTCACCAGACCAACCAGTCCGGGTAGTAACTCTTCTCCCGGAGCGAGTTCGCTCGGCATTCTGGGAGTTGTAGTCTCAGCCAGGTTCCCGGCCACGTGGAGGCCGCGACTGCGCTGGCGCATGCGCCCTGCAGATTGCTCGCCGCACACATCCCCACGGAGAGGGCTGTCGCAGAGGCTTGTCATTCTGACTCGGGGAGCCCTGGATTCCTCCCTCAGAGCCTCTGGCAGGTAGGTCGTGAGGGGCTGGTTTCCCCCAGGGTCCGCGAGTTAGGGGGGAGTATGTGACGGCCCCGCGCGGGCCCACCTGTCCGGCTCTCCTCCCAGTCTTCCGTCGCTCAGACCCCGCTGACCTTCTCCTCCCTGGCAGCCTGCGCCTGGGCCCCGCTTGCCGCCCCGCGCCTCCTTCGGCCCCTGAGCTCGAGCCCCCTGCGTTTGTCATTTCCCCGTGTTGTCCCGCCGGGCGGACGCCGTCCTCGGAATGGGCTTGCGCCCCCGTCCTGCCAGGCACTCTGAAGGAATGAGTTGGGTCATTAAGGGGACCACGCTGAGATCTGGGCGTCGTCCACCTTCCGCCCCTCCCATGTTCCCATTCATGAGTGCTCCTCCGGCTTCACAAGGTCTCTACGCATTCCCCTTAGATCTGAACCGAGCCGTAGTGACTGGGATCTGATTTCAAAAAGGAAGATAGAAGATGGCTGGTCTCTTGGCAGATAGTCATGCCGTGTCAGAAGGAGTGGTACTTGGCCAAATATTTCTCATTCTGTAAATAAATGCATTATAAGCACGCTTCACTCCATTTATGCTAGCAGGTTTACATTCAACAAATATATGTTGAGCCCAATTTGTGCAAGGCACATTGCTAGGTGCTGGAGGGACAACCGTGAAAAAGACAGGTAAGATTCCTGCCGTGCCCTGCTTCTAAAACGTAAGAAAATCCTCATTATTCCTTCTCATTTGTCCTACATACTGCAAAGGTTTGGTTTTCCTACTTCCTGCTCAAGAGCCTTTAGAGCTTTTTCATTGGTTTGGGGCTTTAAGCATGTAATAAAATAGAACTTCCAGTCTGGTTTCCCTGGCCTACTCATCCCACTCAAGTCATCCAGAGTCCTCACTCCTGAAATCACACAGAAGATTCCTGAATACTCTTTCTTCCCTATCCAAATTCCACACAACTGAAATCCTATTTTCTCATTGACTTTCCCTGTGGATCCACATTTTCTCTTCTTACTCAGCTTCCCATTGTGCTATACTGCAAAATTCAGTCTTTTAATGTGTGTTGTCTTGTTCTCTAATTGTTTTGTGTCTTAAAAATAGTGAATAGAGCCAGACTGCCTGGTTTGACTCCCAGCACACTTACAATCTTATTGGCCTTGGTCAGGTTATGTTACCTCTCTGTGCTTCAGTTTCTTCATTTATAAAATGGGGGTAGTACTAGTACCTTCCTCATAGAGTCTTTGAGAATTGAATGAATAAGGCATGTAGACTAGTGCTTGACACATAAAGTTCTCCATAAATGTTAGCTGTTTAAGACAACCAAATTCTTTAAGAGGCCACAACCTTGTGCTGCTTTTGTATATACACAGCCTAAAACTAATGAGCAAGAATAGATCCCAAAAGGTTGTTAAATTTGATTAAACTGGACAATTAGGAGATGCTTTTTATTACAAAGTAATTCACCATGTGATTCTTTAAGGAGCTCTCTTGGGGCATTACAAATAATTTAACTTGTGTAAAATATTTCTTGTGAAACAAGATACCTGTATTCTTTTTTAATAAGATTTTATTTATTTATTTATTTATTTGAGAGAGAGGGAGAGAGCGAGCGTGTGTGTAAGTGGGCGGTGGAGCAGAGGGAGAGGGACAAGCAGACTCCGCACTGAGCATGGAGCCAGGTGAGGGGCTTCATCCCACGATTCTGAGATCATGACCTGAGCTGAAACCGAGTCGGACACTTAACCAACTAAGCCACCTAGGTGCCCCAAGGTACCGGTATTCTTAAGGCAGATTTTGTATCAAGTCTAAATCACCAACTTCTTAGATCTGGAAGAAATCAGAGTTCATCTGGTTAATTCCCAGGTTGTCAAACTGGAGTCCATTATAAAGGAGTGAAAATGGTCAACCAGGTGATAGTAAGCTGTGTGAGAAAACATATGTCCAATTTATTTGAAGATTTTGGGGAAAACAGTTTTATAAAGCCTGGCACATATTTAGTGCTTGTTAAAGCTAAATGAGTAAATGTGGAAACACAAAAACTGAGTAATATAGTGAAACTCACCCGATTGCTCAGGTAAGATTTAAGATTTCTTCTGGAAGCTATTTTTAAGCAAAATCTTCAGACCTCATAAGAGTATAGTCTATATTCATTCTCTTCTGCTGCTAGAACTATTTGAGGACCACTGCTAGTTCAGTCTGCTAATTTTTTAGTCTGGTATCAAAGTTTACCCCAATCCCCAAGTCCCAGCCTGCTCCTGGCCTATTCTAGTGCTGAGTAGACCAGAGTTCCCAGGTAGTGCTCTGATTGCTGGGTAAGTTCTGATTCAAGCAGATAATAGTAGGTGAACTAAATTGTTCTGTAAAACCATTCTGAATGGTTCTTAATGCAGACTGATCTGAACCATGTCATTCACTAGCTGACTAGTTCTGCAGAACTTCATTTACTTCATATATATATATATATATATATATATATTTTTTTTTTTTTAGTGCAAAATGGTGGTTTTATTAAACAAGGGGGCAGGACCCATGGGCAGAAAGAGCTGCTGCCCCCCACGCCCAATCCCACCCCACACCCACCACCCCCCATATATTCTTTAAATTTAAAAAGTGGTTTTTGGTGTACATGTAGTTGTCCTTTATTTAGGTGAAAGCAGAATGGAATGAGAAGGTGAAATGACATAATCTCTGTTATTTCAATCTGCCTCCTCTGGCCGGCTCAGTTTTATCTTCTCCTCTCTCTTCTCACTCTGAGAATAATAGCTACTGTTAAATCAAGCCCTTAGTTTTTGCAAAGCGCCATGCTCAGTATGTTATGTACATTACTTTATTCTCACAGCAACCTTGTGATGATTCCCATTTATAGAGGAGGGGACTGAGGCTCAAAGAGGGAAAGTAACTTTCCTACGATTATGTAACTAAAAAGTGTTAAGGAAGGTATTTGATCCAGGTGTTTCTAACTCCAAAGGAAGGGTTCTTAAATACTACCCAACACTGGTTACTCTTAATTTTGAATGAAGCCCAGCATTGGGAAAGAGGTAAGTGAATGGGTGGTAGTTCATTCAATGGCATTCAGTAGGAGTGGTGTGATTCTTGATGTGGCAGTCTGTTAGTTTGTGCAGGTGTTTTGGTTGGCATAATGAGTGGGGTAACACTGCTGAAATTTATCGGGCTGGGCCCAGGGATGTCAGACATGCTGGAGTGTGCAGGAAAGTCCCACAGTAGCCTAATACCTGTTTTACATAAGAGCACAAAATATCAGTTACATGGTTTTAATATACACTGAATTTTCCAGGAATGCAATAAATCAAAACAAGACTGTACTCCCTCCCCCTCTCCTCCTGTTGCTGCTTTACCGAGGGGTGTCCGCTAGTTTGGAAAACTACGTCACCAGTGGCCTTGCTGCCTTCTCTTTGAGGCACAGGTACAACCCACTGTACTACTCTACCTCTGGAGCTGTTGCTTTCGTGGTAATTCTCTGTATAGGTGCCCGTAAAGACTAGTGTAAAAGTACTGAAATGCTTTGAGAACGGCTTGGCTCTGCTACTCTGAGCTTCCTTCCTTTGCACAGGATTCTTTTTTTTTTTTTTTTTTAAAGATTTTATTTATTTATTTGAGAGAGAGAGAAAGCATGAGATGGGGAGGGTCAGAGGGAGAAGCAGACTCCCCGCCGAGCAGGGAGCCGTACGCGGGACTTGATCCCGGGACTCCAGGATCATGACCTGAGCCGAAGGCAGTTGCTTCACCAACTGAGCCACCCAGGCACCCCTAAAATAGAAGTTTTGCTGGGAAAATCTCAATAACAGACCACTAAGTTCCAATAATGTTTTGCTTTTTTTTTTTAAGATCTTATTTATTTGAGAGAGTGAGCGAGAGAGAAAGAGAGCAGGAGTGGGAAGAGGTAGAGGGAGAAGAAGAAGCAGACT
>NC_138372.1:136103569-136109476 GCF_054177405.1 Leptonychotes weddellii
GAGAGAGAGAGAAAGCATGAGATGGGGAGGGTCAGAGGGAGACGCAGACTCCCTGCCGAGCAGGGAGCCCGATGCGGGACTCGATCCCGGGACTCCAGGATCATGACCTGAGCCGAAGGCAGTCGCTTAACCAACTGAGCCACCCAGGCGCCCAAGATTTTTTTTTTTTTGACAGAGAGAGAGAGCGAGCGAGAGCAGGAACACAAGCAGGGGGAGTGGGAGAGGGAGAAGCAGACTCCCTGCCAAACAGGGAGCCCGACGCGGGACTCGATCCCGGGACTCCGGGATCATGACCTGAGCCGAAGGCAGTCGCTTAACCGACTGAGCCACCCAGGCCCCCCTTTGCACAGGATTCTTCAGATGTCCCCCCAGTCAGTAAGAACAGAGTTAATGCCTATGGCATGGGGCTCGCAGGCCTCTTCCGCAGCTTTTGGCAGATCGTGCCAGTGCTGGTACTGGTGCCTGTGTTGTGGGGATTCTACCCCTGAGTTCAGAATATCTCCCTGTTACATAACATACATTACATAACGTCACCCAGGAGTGGTGAAATATTTACATACAGAAAGTACACATTATTTTATTATTTAGTTCTCCTTTATGTTATAGTTAGGGCACATATTATAGGGGATATATTGGTAAAAGTTATGTGTCTAGTATGTTATATTATTAATGAATTTCATTTCAAAATAGAAAACAGGTGTTTCAAGCCAATCAGAAAAAAGGGGGGAGGGGCACCTGGTGGCTCAGTCAGTTAAGTGTCTGACTCTTGATTTCGGCTCAGGTTATGATCTCGGTTGTGAGATTGAGCTCCGTGTCAGACTCCACACTCAGCAGGGAGTCTGCCCAAGACTCTGTCTCCCTCTCTCTCTGCCTGTTCCCCACTGCTCTTTCTCTCTCTCAAATAAATAAATAAATCTGAAAAAAGAAAAAGAAAAAGGGGGTTGTTGAGTTTGAGAGTTGCGAACTACTGAGTAAAGCCATCAGGCTCCCCCGGGTTTTGTCCTTTATCCTTATTTTAAAGTGAAATCTTTTGGCTGTTATAAATTAAAGGTACAGCTGGCCTTGTCTCTGTGGCAGAAATGAAAGCATCAGTAATTTATGTTCAGTTTTTGTAGAGAGGGTATCATATCAGAATAGTGTGTATTGTATTTCATTGATTCAGGTGGCTCCTGTGTCACCTAAGAATTTTCGCTGTGGCAGAGGGTTCTTATCTTGTACCTCATTTTTCATTCTTTCAGTAGACTTTATGCAGTGTCAGCATTGGGATATGATTGAAATTTCTGGTGATGCAATCTGAAATATACTAATAATGGTCTCTTCCATCAATAGAATTATTTTTCTCCTATTGAATTGGGTTTTTGGTGTTAATACCATTCATGGCTCCCCTAGAGATGCCCCTGGTGATAAATCTCTGCTGTAGATCAGTATCGTGATAACATTTTGATATCATCAGCACACCTATAATAAATGAAGAATCAAATTTTGAGTTACATGAATATTTATTTACTAAATGTATTTTTATTTTGCATGGAAGTTCCCTTTGCTTGTACTAAATTTATTACTTTTTTTCCAGAAATGTCTAATGCAAAAGAAAGAAAACATGCTAAGAAAATGAGAAACCAGCCCACTAATGTGACTTTATCTTCTGGCTTTGTGGCCGATAGGAGCACAAAGTACCATAATGGAGATGGGAGACCTTTCCAAGCTCAAAAACAAGGTAAGAGACACACAGTACTCTCGCCATTCTGTTTGGATCAAAATGCTTTTGTCAGCTCTTTTTTTTTTTTTAAAGATTTTCACTTTATTAGAGAGCGCGTGCACATGAGCGTGAGCACATGCATGAGCAGGGGGAGGGGCAGAGGGAGAGGGAGAAGCAGACTTCCCACTGAGCAGGGAGCCCAGCTTGGGGCTCAATCCCAGGACCCCGAGATCATGACCTGAGCTGAAGGCAGACGCTTAACTGACTGAGCCACCAAGGCGCCCCTTGTCAGCTCTTTTTGATAGTTATTATTTAAATAGTAAATGGTCTGCATTAAAAACAGATACAGTTGACCCTCATTATTCACACATTTTATATTTGCAAATTCACCTAGTCGCTAAGTTGATTTGTAACCCCCAAATTAATACTCATGGTACTTTGGTGGTCATTCGTGGACTTGCAAAGAGAGGGAAAATTTTGAGTCACCCCATGTGGACGTTCTTAGCTGAGGTTCCCAGCTGCCTTCTTGCTTCTGCTTTCTTGCAGATATGACCAGAGTGGGTAGACTGTAGCGAGACTGCACAGCAGAACACAGGGAGCTCCCTCTCTGGGTGGGGATTGAGTTCTGGTTGTGGGCAGCCTCAGGCAGATCACTTAGCACTTCTGAATCTCTTTTTTCCTTTGTAAATAAAGGAAACAGAATGTACCAGGATGAGTTGTTTTTATGATGTGAGATTGCAATTGATGTGATACGTGTGTGTGTATATATATATATATATATATATATTTCCTCCAGGAACAGTGTTTCAGTATTTGCTAATTCAGTGTTCTTTGTAACTTTATAGTGCATAACTACTGGGAATAAGAATTGGCTGTATGTATCTTAGAGTGGCTATATTATATCTCTACCTTAACACAATTACTATTAAATTACACTATTTTAGGGATGCCTGGGTGGTTCAGTTGTTTGGTTAAGCATCTGCCTTTGGCTCAGGTCATTATCCCAGGGTCCTGGGATCGAGCCCCGCATCGGGCTCCCTGCTCAGTGGGGAGCCTGCTTCTCCCTCTGCCTGCCGCTCCCCCTACTTGTGCTCTCTCTCTCTCTCTGATAGATAAATAAATAAATAAATAAACAAATAAATAAATAAAATCTTAAAAAAAATTACACTATTTTATTTCCTAAAAGAAGGACAGTGTGTTTATCGTATCCGCATTTAACTTGTGTGCTGATTATAGAACCTTATAGGGTGATATGAAGGTAATAGTTGTTCATTGGGTAGCAATAGAAAATGCCAGTTTGGGAAGACAGCAATCAGGTGACTAAGGACTTTTGGGGGACACTTTAAAGAAGAGTGTGCATTGAGTCTGATTAAGTAAGTTTTAGACTCATCTTCATAAGATTTAGATTCGGGTCCAGCAGTTGATGCCTACTATGCCATGTAATAAGCCTTCGCACATACTACCTCATTTAAACCTCCCAGTGACAAACTTTATAACATGTTTCATGGTTTACAGGGGCTTAAAAATTAACACTATGATGGAAATAAGCTGGAGCACCATAAAATTCTCTACTGATCTCTCCCTCCATTTGCAGACAGATTTGATGTTGTCTTAAAGTAAGTGGTTTCAACGCCAAGACATGGGTATAGAGACTTTGCTTTTTTTTTTTTTTAAGATTTTATTTATTTGACAGAGAGAGACACAGCGAGAGAGAGAGAGAGAGAGAGAGAGAGAGAACACATGTGGGGGAGTGGGAGAGGGAGAAGCAGTCTTCCCACCTGAACAGGGAGCCCGATGCGGGGCTCGATCCCAGGACCCTGGGATCATGACCTGAGCCGAAGGCAGACGCTTAACGACTGAGCCACCCAGGTGCTCCTAGGGACTTTGCTTTTATTTCTTTCTTTACTTTAGCACAGGCTCCCAACTTGAGTGTGCCAGAGATTTAGGATAAAAGACTGAATATACAAAATCATGTAAATTGTAGCATTTAAGGAAGCTTAGATTTAAAATCTGTACTATTTGGAGAAAAGGTCCCTTGTATCAGTTATATGCAAGGTTAATTTGTCAGGCTGGCAAGATTAGCCATTGTGCTGCCTGCTAGCAACAACACCTTGGGCAAGGTAATTCACCTCCCCATCCGAGATTCCCTTAGGGAAGATAGTAATAGCCACCTTACAGGGTGGTTGTAGGATTAAAAACATGATTAGCGTTGCCACCCAGCAAGTGGTGTTCTCCACTGTAATCCAGATCCTGGTAAGGCTGACATACTTCATTTTGTTTTCTTTTTGAAAATAAACTAGAGCCTTTTTCTGGAACTTCACGACAGCGGCAAACCAAAATGACCCACCATTCCCCGGTCGATCCTGATGTGAAGGAACAGTCTTCCTCCAAAATAATGTTTAAAAAGAAGGGAGGATGGAAGGCAGGTCCCGAGGGCACGTCTCAGGAGATTCCCAAGTATATAACTGGTAGGTGTTTTTGAAGAAGTGAAGTTTGATTATATGATGAGCTCTCTGTTTCTAACGCAGCCAGATTTCCAGGGCTCTCTGTCTTGGCCCTGCCTCCACGTCTCTCTCCTCTCCTCCTTCCACGTTGGGCCCTTCTCGCCTGCAGCCTGGACTTTGGCTGTAGCTTCCTTGAACCTGATTGCTCTCCCCTCTTCCATTTCTTTTTTCCTCTTCTTCATCTTCTTATAAGTCCATATCTGTGAACTGTTCCTTTTTGTCCTAAAATCTTCTTTGCCCTTCCCCCACCCCTTTTTAAAATATAAAATGCCATCTATAGTCCTCAGCACGCATTCTCCAAAGATGAAACCAAATTTAACACACTCCGAGGGTAACTAAGACCTTTAAATACCTGTCTCCAGGCCCCTTCAGACCTTGTCTCCAGTCACCCCTGCTATCCCATAACCCTATATCCTTTAGGTGTGCTTTCTAATCTCTGTGCCTTCTGTTTACTTCCAAAAAAATTCTGTTTTTCTATAAGGAAAACTAGTAATAGTTATGGCTACATATTTGGAAAAAGCAGAAAATGTTTAAAAAAACCCTTGAAGTTGCAACCATTGTTAAAATCTTGCTTTTTCTTTGTTTTCTTGTGTGATTATTGCACTTAAAAATGGTTGAGATTATATTGCACGTCGGCCTCCGCTTTAAGAAATTCTTTGTATACTTGCTTTTAAACTTTTTATCTGATTAGAAAAGTAACACTGAATCTTTGTAGAAAAGAAGTTGAAACAGAATAGTTTCATAATCTGATAATACAGAAATAACCACCCTTGGTATTAATCTAATTGGGGGTTCAGGTGGTGGGTGAGTTGTAAGCTCATGTACTTCAAATCTCTCTTCCTTCTGAGATCTACCAGAAGTATGGATTCAAGACTTGTCTTTAATGATGGTGCTGTTTTGTCGGCAGCTTCTACTTTTGCTCAAGCCCGAGCTGCTGAAATCAGTGCTATGTTGAAAGCAGTGACCCAGAAGTCTTCTAATTCGCTGGTTTTCCAGACCCTGCCCCGGCACATGAGACGGAGAGCCATGAGCCACAATGTCAAACGCCTTCCCAGGCGGTTGCAGGAGATTGCCCAAAAAGAGGTATGAGTTTCACTTATTGTAAATGTTTAAGTTAGTAGTTTGTAAAAGAAATTGAGACGTGTTAACGTAATAGAATTAAGATGAAAACCAGAAGCAACATGCTCATTTTGCATATTTTTTTGGTTTAATCATGATTCCCCCCCCAACCCCCCTTGCTGTCTGATTAGCAGGCAGTTGGATATTACACATAGTGTTTGGAAGCCCTTTCTTTTTTTTTTTTTCTACTTTTTTTTTTAATTAGTTTCAGGTTGGAAGCCCTTTCTTTTAATGGCATTCAATAGTTGACGGTCCCCTGCCAGATTTATTTATTTACTTATTTATTTTTAAAGATTTTATTTATTTATTTGACAGAGAGAGACACAGCGAGAGAGGGAACACAAGCAGGGGGAGTGGGGGAGGGAGAAGCAGGCTTCCCGCGGAGCAGGAAACCCGATGCGGGACTCAATCCCAGGACTCTGGGATCATGACCTGAGCCGAAGGCAGATGCTTAACAACTGAGCCACCCAGGGGGCCCTGGTCCCCTGCCAGATTTACTCTCTTTTTTTTTTTTTTTAATTTTTTATTGTTATGTTAATCACCATACATTACATCATTAGTTTTTGATGTAGTGTTCCATGATTC
>NC_138372.1:136109576-136157730 GCF_054177405.1 Leptonychotes weddellii
CTATCACCCAGCCGCCCCATCCCTCCCACCCCACCCCCCACTCCAGCAACCCTCAGCTCGTTTCCTGAAATTAAGAATTTCTCGTATCAGTGAGGTCATATCATACATGTCTTTCTCTGATTGACTTATTTCGCTCAGCATAACCCCTGCCAGATTTAAAATACAATCCTGACCTTACCACATAAGCGATTTTAATTCTGCATTTTGGGGATGTGGCCAGCTCGAAGTTGGAAGGTTAAGAAAAAAAAGCAGCATCAATGCCTGGTGTTTGCCTTTTGACTTTTTCAACGTTGAAGACTTGAAACTTGGATTTAATTTTTGTTCAAGTCTAGTTGTTTTTGGCTTCACCAGAATCCTTGGCGTGGGCGTTGTCAGATTGTCTAAGCTCCCCGTGTCTTTGCTAATTGACCCAGAAGTTCTCCAGGAGGTGCCTGCAGTGTACTGCTACGTACTGGGCGGGGTTAGGATTCATCAGCATAGAGTGTGTCCTTAGCGGCCCACGGACTGAGGGGGAGGAGTTTTTGTTTTTGTTTGTTTTTTTCCCCCACAAAAGTTTTGCTCAGCTATGAAGGAGATTAAGAGTGAAAACCGAACAGGAATGTTGTGCTTTCTAGATGTAACGTAAGGTTTGTTTCCCAGTGATCAGTTTGGCATTTGTCTCTCAGGACCTAACCAACATGAAATGTGTAGGTTTTCCTCACTTTATATTTTTCATCCTATGTTTTGCATTTAGTTCTAATCTCAGAGGTTAGAAAAAAACAATAAAACCAGTAACAAAAAAGCTAACATCTGATTTATTTTCTTGCTCTCTAACATGAATAGCGACAGTAAGCTTGCGTTACTGTGTGGAGCCTTTTATAAATATTCTAATCCTCATAGTCCACAAAGCTTGCCCAGTTAATAAGTGATAGGACTGTGCTTCCTCTCTAAGTTTGCCCATCTCTGAAATCTTCACTCTGTTGCCTCCCCTTCTGCTCTTTCTTTGGAAACATAATCAAGTTAAAAAAAATAAGCATACCGGGGTGCCTGGGTGGCTCAGTTGGTTAAGCGTCTGCCTTCGGCTCAGGTCATGATCTCCAGGTCCTGGGATCAGGCACCGTGTCGGATTCCCTGCTTGGCCGGGAGTCTGTTTCCCCCTCTTCCTCTGCCCCTCCCCCTGCTTTGCTCTCTCTGTCTCTCTCTCAAATAAATAAATAAAATCTTTTAAAAAAAAATGAAGCATATTAATGGAATCCACTTAATCTAAAGTTAGTTGTTTGAATTCCTCACATGTAACTTTGTTTTGAGATAGTTACAAACTAGGATCTACCTCTCTCCTTGAAACCACAGGCTGAGAAAGCAGTACATCAGAAAAAAGAACATTCAAAGAATAAATGCCATAAAGCTCGAAGATGTCACAAAAAACGGGTGCTAGAATTTAACCGTAGACAAAAGAAGAACATATGGTTAGAAACTCACATCTGGCACGCCAAGCGGTTTCACATGGTCAAGAAGTGGGGCTACTGTCTCGGGGAGAGGCCGACGGTGAAGAGCCACAGAGCCTGCTACCGAGCCATGACAAACTGTTGCCTCCTTCAGGTATGCTCTTCCAACTGGTTTTCTTTTTCTTTTTGTTGAGACAAAATGGAAGTGATGTCTGGGCTCAGCCCTAAGGGGTAAGACAATGGGGGAGTCGGGGAGGCAGAGGAAGTCAGGTAAGAGGGAAGAACGGTGTGATAAAGACGAAGAGAGTGAGATCGAGGATAACATGAAGGTGAGGTTAGTTCGGGAGAAGTAAGTAAGAACTAGGTCCTGCAGGGTTTTGGTGGTCATGTTCGAGATTTCTTTGGCATTGATTCATTTAGAAGTCGTTCATCTACAACAAATATTTGTGTGCCCTTATAGCTATGTTCAAAATGCTGTTCTAGATGCTTATGATTCAGTGGGATGCTAGGAAGTTTGTTTTAAATTTTTTGAGAGGACAGTTTGTTTTAGAGCCTGGTAATAGTGTTTATCTTGTCCTTCTCCCCTCCCCCAGTTGCTAAATCAACTGCTTTCTCTCTTCCAGTACATACTTAGAAATTTGCTCTTTGCACGGGGTCTGTCTGGATGGCAGGATGACCTTGGCCAGATTTTTTTTTTTTTTTAACTTTTTTATCTGAGTATAGTTGGCACATAATGTTATGTTAGTCACGGGTGTACAACATAGTGATTCAACTTCTGTGTTATGCTGTGCTCACCACAGCATAGCTACCATGTGTCACCACACAGTGCTATTACAGTATCATTGACTGTATTCCTTATGCTGTGCCTTTTATCCCCATGACCTGTTCATTCCTTAACTGGAAGCCTTGGCCACATTTTGAAAGCCATTGATATTAAGATTGTCTGATATCAAGATCTTGAGAGCAATTGTAGCAGAATAATCAATATAAGAACCTTTAAAAAAAATTGTGGTAAAATATACATAACATCAAATTTTACCACTTTAATTATCTTTTTTTAAAGATTTTATTTTTAAGTAATCTCTACACCCAGCGTGGGGCTCGAACTTAAAACCCTGAGATCAAGAGTTGCATGCTCTATGGAGTGAGCTAGCCAGGCACCCCCTTTAATTATTTTGAAGTGCACAGTTCTGTGGCATTAACTGTAGTCACGTTGTTGTGTAACTATGATCACCGTCCATCTCCAGACCTTTTTCATCTTCCCAAACTGAAACTCCCCCCATTAAACAATAACTCCCCATTGCCCACCCTCTTGCTTCCAGCAGCCACCATTCTATTTTCTGTCTCTAGGAATTTGATCATTCTAGATGCCTCATATAAGTAGAATCACACAGTATTTATCCTTTTGAGACTGGCTTATTTCACTTAACATAATGTCTTCAAGGTTCAGCCATGTTGTATCGTGTGTTGGAATTCCCTCATTTTTGACGCTGAATAGTAGTACTCCATTGTGTGTGATACCGCATCTGGTTTATCTGTTTATCCAACAATGGACATTTGGGTTGCTTCCAGCAAACTCTGACTGAGCCAGCCAGGTGTACCCACAGATTTTCTTTCTGAAAAGGACACCATAACTTAACATTTTAAATGAAAATTCATTTTGATTTTGCTTTCAGTTGGTTTAAGAACATTTGCTAATGTCCTAGGAATAGACAGGCTTCAGATTTTGACTTATGAAATGATAGCTTTAGCAGTGTGGTCTGTGTCGTGGACCTGTAGAAGTTTTTCTGATGTGGCTTTTGGCTGCTCACAGTTTTCACCCATGTCACTTCCTAAGTATTTAATTATGTCTCTCCCTCTGTGCAGGATTTATCCTACTACTGTTGTTTGGAGTTGAAGGGCAAAGAGGAAGAAATACTGAAGGCACTTTCTCCGATGTGTAGCGTAGATGCAGGTAAACCTGTTTCAAAGCTGAGCGCTATTTTAGTCTTTGCATATTTATTCATGTCATGAGCAAGTAAGCATTTTGGAATTCAAACATATCTCAAAATGCGTGAGACAGTTCTTGTTCCCAGGGAGTGTGTTAATGTTTGGGAAGGTAGGGTGGTTTCAAATCATTTCTGACATTGTCAGGTGTAAAGTGAGAGAGCCATTGTTCTGGTGGAGTGAGTTCAGTCGGGCAGAAACTCAAACCTCATTAAATCATTCATTCACTGTTGATTGAGAACTTACTGTGTGCCAGGCTTTGATCTGTGCAGTGATCAAAACCAACACCTCATCCCTCATGGAGATAGACAACAAGTAACAGTAGGGCGATCGGGAGACGACACTGCCATCTCAGCACTGGAGATCATGGCATTTTGTCTTTGTTTATGTCAGGACTGACTTTCGCGGCAGTTCACTGCCTGTCTGGGAAGCGCCAAGGTAGCGTCCTGCTTTATCGGGCAAACAAATACCCTCGAGAGATGTTGGGGCCTGTCACATTTATTTGGAAGTGTGAGAGGACCCCCGGTCACACTTCTGAGAGCAGGCAGTTGTGGATCTGGCTTCATCCAACGCTTAAACAGGTATAATCCTTGAGATTATTTCCTAGAGACTCTGTTACTGCATTCTTAATTACCATTGAAATCAGTGCTTTGGAAATTTAAATAGTATGAGAGTTGGGCTGATAGCTTGGTATTTGAACATAGGGAAGAATGTTATGTGAATATGAAATGAAGCAAATCTTGACCTTTCACTTTTTAGTAAGCCATAGTGAAAGTAGAGATGAAAACCCACCATATTATGCAGTGGCTTGAAATGCTGCATTTGGTCTAATGCTCCTATGAGACCTGAATTCACTGGTATCTAGGTGCTTGTCAGAGCCTCTTTGATGATGAGAAGCTATTTCGAGTAATTCTGATGATTTTTAATCTCTCTTATTCATTTATTTATTTATTTTTTTGGTCTATTCACTGCTTTTTTATGGTAGGCTGTAAATTTTCTCTTTAATCTCATTTTCAAAAAAACGTTAATTGTTCAGAGTAGTTGTGTTGTTTTCATTAATCTTCGTAAATGGAGTTTTTTTTTTTTAAGATTTTATTTTATTTATTTAAGTTTTTTTTTTTTTAATTTGTCAGAGAGAGGGAGAGAGAAAGCATAAGCAGAGGGAGCAGCAGGTAGAGGGAGAAGCAGGCTCCCTGCTGAGCAAGGAGCCCGATGCGAGACTCAATCCCAGGACCCTGGGATCATGACCTGAGCCAAAGGCAGATGCTTAACTGACTGAGCCACCCAGGCCGCCCCTGACACTTAGGAGTTTTTTTGTTTCAAATGCCGTGCACTGTTTAGAAGCGCCAGAAAGCTTTTTGATAATCATGAATTTCATTTAATTTGGAGATAAAGATGTAAATTTTTTAAAGGGAGTAAAAAATAACATGAACTAAACCGCCTGAAGTGTTTCAATATTTCCTTAGGATATTTTAGAGGAACTCAAAGCAGCATGCCAGTGTGTGGAACCCATCAAATCAGCCGTCTGCATCCCCAGCCTCCTGCCGACAACATCCGAAGAAAAAAGCCAAACTGTACTGCCTGATGAAAAAATTGGCAAGAAAAGAAAACGGAAAGATGATGGAGAAAATGCTAAACCCGTTAAAAAAGTCATTGGTGATGGAACTAGAGATCCATGTCAACCATCTTCTTGGATCTCTCCAGCCACAGGCATTATAATCAGGTACAGGCTGAATTTGCTCTGAACCCGCTGAACAGTTTTAGTGAAGACTTGCTCTGTTTTCACCAGTGGCTCAGACACTGTATATGATGGAAGTTTCCATCTTAAGACCTTTTCTCTCTTTCAGTGACTTGACGATGGAGATGAACAGGCTCCGGTTGATCGGTCCACTTTCCCACTCCATCCTGACTGAGGCACTAAAAGCTGCTTCTGTCCAGACCGTAAGAGTCAGTGTGACTGTGGTGCTTTATTCCACTCGTGTCCTTCTTAGCAAATTTGTGAAACCTAACATACTTCGGTAGCATTTGGGACCATGGTCTATAAATGTTTATTTCTCTACCTCTGCTTATTATCAAATATGTCATCATCTTTCACTTCTAGGAGCACAGATCTCAGTGAATCTAATAAGTAAACTGACTTGTTCTTATTTAAATGCAGACTACCCTTGTAGTTTGTGAGTTTTGTGTTTTGTGGGTAACAGAGCCCTTAAAATTACTGAAAGTGTGTGCTGTTTTTTGTTTGTTTGTACTTGTTTGGTGCATATTTTCTGGGGCTAGTTTTTTTTTTTTTTTTTAGTTTAGTTTCATTTAAATTCATTAACATATAGTCTATTATTAGTTTCAGAGGTAGAGTTCGGTTGTATATAACACCCAGTGCTCATTACATCACGTGCCCTCCTTAATGCCCATCACCCACTTACCCCAAGCCCCCACTCTCCTCCCCTCCAGCAACCCTCAGTTTGTTTCCTATGGTTAAGAGTCTCTTACAGTTTGTCTCCCTCTCTGATTTTGTCTTGTTTTATTTTTCCCTCCCTTCCCCTGTGATCCTCTGTTTTGTTTCTTAAATTCCACATATGAGTGAAATCATATGGTATTTGTTTTTCTCTGACAGACTGATTTCACTTAACATAATACACTCTAGTTCTATCCACATCGTTACAAGTACCAAGATTTCTTTTTTTTGGTGGCTGAGTAATATTCCATTGTATATATATACTACATCGTCTTTATTCATCTGTCGATGGACATCTGGGCTCTTTCCATAGTTTGGCTATTGTGGACATTGCTGTTATAAACACTGGGGTGCAGGCGCCCCTTTGGATCACTATGTTTGCATCCTTTGGATAAATAACTAGTAGAGCAATTGCTGGGTCGTAGGGTAACTCTATTTTTAACTTTATGGGGAACCTCCATACTGTTTTCCAGAGTGGCTGCACCAGC
Organism: Leptonychotes weddellii; assembly: GCF_054177405.1. Lineage (NCBI taxonomy): Eukaryota > Metazoa > Chordata > Mammalia > Carnivora > Phocidae > Leptonychotes > Leptonychotes weddellii. Next base: position 136,115,927 of record NC_138372.1, read on the forward strand.
TTGCATTCCCTCCAGCAGTGTACGAGGTTCTCTGGGGCTAGTTTTAAGGGTCTGTGATCCCTAAAAGCTTAAGAGCAATGTGTCTGGTGCGGCACTGTCCAACTTTCTGCAAGGATGATATTCTTCTGTGGCGCCGAGTCAGTAGCCATTAGCCACACGTAGCTCTTGCACACTTGAAATGTGGCTAGGGTGACTGAGGAACTGAATTTGTACCTTCATTTAATTTTAATTAACTAGAAATTAAATAGAAATAGCTCTCTGTGGCCATTGGCTACCAAGTTGACCACACAGGTCTAGAGAGGAGCGATGAGGTTAGGAATCAGACACTCCGGGTTCAGATTCGGTTTGTTTCCCAGTGTTAGTGCAACTAACCCTTCCGTGCCGGTGCCTCTCACAGATTTGACAGGGTCAAATAAGATGTTAGGTCGGAACAGATTTTGAGCTGTTAGAAGAAAGATACTTTAAAAATCAAAGGCTACTTCTGTCTCCCTCTCTGTTGCTTCCACACCGGCCTCAGCCACTGTGTCTCTTGCCTGCACACTGAAGCAGCTTCCTCACTTCCTCTGCTCTTCCTTCTTTTCACTCCATCCTCCACGCAGGAAACAGAATGATCTTTGAACAATTGATTCACATCATGTCATTTCCCCGATTAAAAGCTTTTGAATAGCTTCTTACTGTATTTGTGGTGAAACCCACAGCCCTTCACGTGACTGCATTCTCTTGTGCCTTCCTGCCTGTCTGGTCTGTCTCTCCACATCTGCTGCTCAGCCGTGCTGGCCTCTCAGGTCCTAGAATATGTCAGGTCTCCGCTCCCTTGAAGCCTTCACACCTGCTTTTTCTCTACCTGGCTGAACTTTCTGCCCTCACCCCCTCTCTGCTTCGCTAAACCTTCCTTATTCTTCAGATTTCAGCCTCTGTATCATTTCCCTCTGGAATCCCTTCCTGACCCTCAAGTTAAATGATATAAATTGTATTTTATTTCATTGCATTTTGCATATTTCCTCAGTTTGTATGTCTAGATTCGCTTGTGTACTTATGCGATGTTCACATTGAACTTGGTGACGGCAAGGACTCTGTCCCCAGTGCTTTTAGCATAGTGCTTGGCACAGAGTAGGGGCTCCACTCTAGCTAATCAGTTGCTCAAGGAGGATTTGAACCTAAGAAGTTTGGTTCCAGAGCCTGTACTTTAAACCAACAGGCTATACTACCTGAGTTTCTGTGAGGTAAATAGCCCGTATGTTAACAGGTTGCTTCTGTAGAATCAGTAGGAGCACATCCTCCTTCAGTGAACTTCAGTATGAATCATGGCTATAGGTTCTCTTTCTTGGTGTGCACCTGCTACTGAGGTGCTTTTTTTGTCTTTGTTTTGTTTTAAGTTTTAATTTTTTTATTCATTTAAATAATCTCTATACCCACCATGGGGCTCGAACTCATGACCCTGAGATCAAGAGTCGCACTCTCTTCCGACTGAGCCAGCCAGGCACCCCTGAGGTGCTTTTTGAAACCTTGCTCAATTCCTGGTTCTGTCTGGGAAAAATATAAGTAAAATATTTGTTTATCTTATTTGAAGTTTCTAGGAATAACGTAATTGTAAGATATCCGTTTGCCGCAGATTGCTTCAAACAGCATAGGTTTGGTTTTTCATGGGCGGGGAAGGTGTTACCGCTTAAATTGGTATGCACTTGGCAGTAGTGGGAGAGGAGCGAGGAGCAGGCCTCTTGTCAGGAGTGTGCGGAGAGAAGAATGCAGGGACCTCTCTGAAAACCAGGGCTGTGGGTTTTAGTGTGTGAAATCTTGAGAGAAGTGTATGTCGTTGCCTCTAATTAGAAGAGTAGTTAGGCTGGTGTGAATTATTGTGTTAAATATGGTGGCAGTTGGCCACATCTGTCAACCACAACAAAATGATCAGGTCTGATTCATTATTTGTCTGGTGAATAGGAGTTGTTATTTTTCAGGAAGGAGAGGACACAGAGAAGGCGCCTCACCACTGGTGGACTGAAACCTGTAAGAATCCTGATAGCGTTTCCCTTCATCACAGACAAGAAGCCATTTTTGAGTTGTTGGGAGGTATTCAGAGGGAATACTGACTGGGTGGCTTGGGGAAGAAGGGCGGAGTGGGAAGTGGGCTAAAAGAGTGTTCTACAGTTGGGCTAACTACACAGAGCAGTGCTTTTTAACTTGTAACTCCTTGTCGTATTACGGCAAGAGAACACAGAAGAGAGGTGCCTGACTCAGTGCACATAGGAAGCTCTATTTGAGTTTCTGTTAGCATTCCGAATAACCGGCATTCTGATATGATAGGTAAACACGTAGACCGGGTACTAAACTAAGGTCTATACTTAGTTGTACACAATTAAGCTTGTGTGTGAAGCTACTGTAGTTATCACTGATGGAAATATACATGTTCGTGTTGTAAAATAATCTATTATGTTAATGTTTTTGGTAAGAAACGTTACTGTTTACAAATGTTAATTTACTCTCTAAAAGTATTAATGGGACAGAAGAATATATGTTTTTTAATAGTTAGCCCAAGAAGAAATCTTTATTAAAAAATTTGAAGATACAAGCAAATATATATATATATTGTGAATGATGTAAAAGCTTGGTTTTTTGTTTTTGTTTTTGTTAAAGGAATAACATCACCAGCAGAAATTCCGGCCGGTACTATTTTGGGACTGACAGTTGGGGATCCTCGAATAAATTTGCCTCAAAAGAGGTCCAAAGTTTTGCCCAATCCAGAAAAATGCCAAGGTAAAGTTTCTAGAACACCCCTGGTTTTCCTTACCATTTTGAGTAGTTTAGTCCCATGAGAAGAGTTCTGACACCTCTGCATTAACTTCATTTGTAAAAAGTTAGGGTGATCTTTACCTCACTCCCTTTCATGGTGATTATGACCAAAGGAGATGGTGTGTATGGAAGTATCTTTTAGCTAGGAGACATGTAGCCTGATCCTTATGTTCATTTTTTTTCCCTGAGTTCTTTTTTTTAGTATCTGGTAAAACCTGTCTTTCTGCAAACTGGGGTCTCTGAAAATGCCTGGCATTTCAGAATTTTAATTGTGAGGAAGGGATCTGCACCCGCAGTTGGTCTTGTGCTCATTGGAAGCCTCTGTCTGACCATACAGATGATCCAGGTTCGAATCCTGGCAAGGCCATCCCAGGTGCTGAAGGGTAAGATGTTTTGGTTTAGACTCAGTAGAGTGGCCTGTGGGAGGTTGTTGGGCGGGGGTGGCATCGGAAGGTGGGTAGGAGCCGGCTAAAATTTTAGTCTGATCTGGGATTTGCAACAGTGGTGATAATACCGCATTATATTTACTGTCATTTAAACACTATTAATTGGAAGAATCATTAAAATTACCTTCTGGATTTTGAGAGGAAAAATACAGGTATGTGTAGTAATAACTTCAGTTTTTTTTTTTTTAACATCCACATGTAGTTAATAGCTTATTATTAGTCTGTCAGAACATTACATGAAAGGTGGATTGGAAGAGAAAGAGGAGTTTGAAGATCTGTAGGCAGGTTAGTTAATTATGGAGCTTCAGACATTACTCAATGAGTTGTTGCCTCTTTTCTTTTTTAATGGCATTATTGGTGCAACCCTAAAAGTTGCAGTGTCGACTAAGCATTAAACGTTGACTGTCATAATTGCCTTAAAGCTGTAGTTTAAACTCCACTTACTTTCCCTCGCTGCTTCAAATCCTTTTTTGGAATGAGGCAGTTATGTATTAAATCCTTTTTAAGGCTGTTATCTTAATATGAATCAGTCCCGGGAAAATTAAAGTCTACCTTGAAACACATGATTTAATTTCTATAAAAGCCTACCATCTTGGTAGTCCTTGTGGTATTTTATTAAAACCTGTTTTAGGTAATTTCATTGAAGAAGTATTGGTACATGAGCTACATAAAGAAGTAAACTTTTTGAGGAGTTAGAATTATACCAGTATTCCTAACAAATGTAACATATCATCTAGGATGATAATTTAAAACTTAAGTTAGAAATATACTTTGATGAGCTGTGTCAGTTAATAAAAGATTAATCCTTGGAAGAATCTCAATGTCATGATGATCGAAAACTTAATTCTCTGATGTACTTCCAGTTTCTCTTTCTATATCTGAAGTCATCCTCTGCCTATTTTGACTTGGACAAAACAGACCAATTTTGGTGCTACTTAAACTGTAAAGAAGGGTTTGCCTGATTTGGAGAACAAACCATCTTATGTGTACTGGGAATGAGAGGATTCTGAAGAAAGGGAGTATATGACTGTGATATTGCGATATAATAAGAAATACGTATTTAGGTCATTGTGCAGCTGCCCCTTTCCTGGCATATAGCTCCTAAAATCCTTATAATTCCCTAAGTGATAACAGCCTTAAAGCCTGAAAAGCTAAAGGAGCGTCTTTTCTTATTCAAAAAAGCCCCCTTAGTCACAACTTTTATGTTAATGAGGTGGAAAGTCTCTAGGGATGGTGGGCTGGTTACCGGGGGAATCAACCACACCAACCACAAGGTTAGAGGGTTGGAACTTCTCGGCCACTTCTACCCCTGCCCCACCCAGACCTGCTTCTGGGAGGGGGAACAGGGGCGAGAGCTTGAGTTTGATTGTAAACGGGCAATGATTTAATCAATCATGCCTACTTGATTATGCCTCTGTAAAAATCTTATACAGTTGGGGTTCAGAGAAGTTCCAGTTTGCTGAACACTTGGAGATGTTGGGAGGGTGGTGAGTCCGAAGAGGGCCAGGACCTCATTCCCTCATACCTTACCCTGTGCATCTCTTCCATCTGGCCCTTTCTGAGTTAAATCTTTTCATTTAAAAAAAAAAGAAAAAACAGTAATGGAGTAAGTAAACTGTTTTCTTGAGTTCTGGGAGCCATTCTAGCAAATTTTACTGCATTTGAGGAGGGGATCATAGGTGAGACCAATTTCTAGCCATCTGCTCAGAAGTATAGGAGACCAGGGACTTCCAGCTGGCATCCAAAGAAGGGGCAGTCTTGTGGGACTGAGCCCTTAACCTGTGGGATCTGACACCCATCTCCAGGTAGGTTAGTGTCAGAATCGATGTGAATTGTAGGACACCCAGCTGGTGTTGCAGGACTGCTTGCCCTGGGGAAAATGGCTGCACATTTGAGTGTCAGAAGTATTGGGAGTAGAATAGCAAGACTGTAGAGAAGGAAGTACTCTTTCAGTGAAGAACTTGAACTAAGGATGCATATTTTTAGATGCTTTGAAAAAGTTTACTTGATCATTTGATCCTTGATTTTGATTTGAATATTAATAATTTTTTTTTGCAAATCTTTTCAACTTAACAACAGCATTTCACTATGTAAGTAACTGGTTTTCCATGTGAGATTTTAAAATATAATTCCTGTTGTACTGTTACTTTAGGATGTATTCTCCTTAGCATCTGCTGATTTGCTCTGATAGATTATTTTAACTAGTCTTTGTCATCCAGAGATGAATTTACTTTAGAGAATGCTTTACATGTGCTCATGGGCTCTTTATATTCTTTCTCTTTATGTACTCTTTGATAGTGTGTACCCAAAACACAGGAAGAATCAATCAAGTTGCCTTTAGAGTGATAGGTGAAACCCTAGGCACCTTGAGAGCACTGAGCTGCGGTGACTTTGTGAAGTGTCCAATTATTGGTCATTTTGTACCGACTTATCTGTTCGTGTTCTTGGGGAAAAAAGCCCTCATAGCTTCAGCTGGTCCCCTTTAACTGTTCTGCATGTTTAATTTAAAATAGAGTGGATTTGAAGACTAACTTTGGTTTATTTGATTCCCAAATGAGGAGAACTTTAATTTCCTTTGCCTCCTTAAGGAAAACTTAAGAAAGTTGTCATTTAAAATTTGGCCATCCTCAAATACATTTAAGAAAGGAGAAAAAAAGCTATTTCCTTCAACCTTTAAGTTATTCTGCAGTTGTGTAGTTAATTAGAGGCCTTTGCCTGGGTGTGAAAGAAAATATGCTTTATTTGAGTCTTGGGCCAAGGATTTAGAATTACATTCAGAATCAATAGTCATTCTAGGCCCACTTAGGTACATGCTGACTCAGCTGGTAATATTCTTTTTTCCTCAGTACTAGACTCTTGACCTAAAAGGGCCTCTTCCCTTTGCCTTCAGACATACTCTATTCTCTTTTAAATAGACTTTATATTTTAGAACAGTTTTAGGTTCACAGCAAAGTTGAGTGGAAGGAATAGAAAGTTCCTCTGTTCCCCTGCCCTCACATATGCACAGCCTCCATGAAGCTGTGCTGAGACATCATTGTCACCCAAGGTCTATAGTTTCCATCAGGGTTCACTCTTGGCGTTTTATATTCTGTGGGATTTGACAAACTTATAACAACATGAAGCCATCGTCATAGTATCATAAAATAATTTCACTGCTCTAAAAATCTGTGCTCTGCCTATTCCTCCCTCCCCCTCTCTCTCTCCCCCCACCCCAAGCCATTGATCTTTTTACTGTCTTCATAGTCTTGTTTTCTAGAATGTCATCTCATTGGACTCATACAAAATGTAGCCTTTTCAGATTATCTTCTTTCACTATGTAATAAGCATTTAAGGCTTCTCCATGTCTTTTCATGGCTTGGTAGCTCATTTCTTTTTAACCCCGAATGATATTCCATTGTCTGGATGTCCTACTTACGTTGTTTCATCTATTTATTTATTATTATTTTTTAGAATATTTGAAGGTGAGGTGGTCTTTCTGTGCCTTTATATCCTCAGTATCAGCCCTGTCTTTTGTAGAGTCTCAGTTCTGTCACTCACATCGTTGGCAGCTCTCCACAGGAAAGCAATTGTGGGTGGACAGAGGCTGTTTGAAACGGAGCCTATTGGCTCCTAGACAGGCTCTGGGAGCTTTCACAGAACACAGCTCTGGTACTCGAGATGCTGTGGGTTATTTTCTCTGTGAGGGACACCAGCGGCCTAGAAGCAGTTTCTGCTTTAAGTAGCTTTGATCTCAGATCTTTTCATCAATGTAATATTCTCTATCTTTGTTCTCCCCTAAAATCTGTCACCTTAAGGCCCAGTCGCTTCCAACCTATTTTTTTTCCAGCCATCAGACCCACGCAGGTATGTGCCTTTGAGTGTGACCTTTCAATGTAGGCAGTTTAGACGTTAGCCAAAACACATGAATTGTCTGACTTTCTTTTTTCTTTCTTTTAATTTTTCAGTCCAAAAAACAGAGTTGGAAGATTTTCCCCTCTCTGATGTTTCAATGACTTCATGTAGGAAATCTCTTCTATCGATATATATGTTTATAATTGAAAAAGTTTCTCCTTTCTTCCCACTAGGGTACTTTTTGGCATGGTGCAGTTTAAAGGGACGAAACAATATATTTCACAGAAAATATGCTCATTCTAAAGGAATGAGAAAAACGTTTTACAGAAGGAATAAATAATGAAAAAGGATTATAAGAGACTTGAAATAATAGAGCAGAAGAAAAAGCTGATATCTGTTGGCTCACAACTGTTGGGCCAGGAATGATATAAAGAGCCCTGAAACCAGTAGTTAAAATATGGCTTGTACTGTCCTAGCACATTATAAAGAAATTGTTCACCCGTTCAGTGGTTCCTAGAATTTGGTTATCTTAAATGTGGGATTAGGCAGTTATTTAGATGCAGCTGAACGTGATATTTATATCTTATACACTAAAAATAAATGTCAAAAAAATAAGTTTAGGAGCCTTTGCTCATTTGCAGATTATGAAACCAACTATAGGAGTAGCTTAGTTTCTAGTCAAATAAATTCTTCTAGAGAAGTTCAGTGAGCGCCTACAAAATATTTTCTTGTAACAGAAGGTCAACCGGCAATGTTTAGAGTTTGACTTCATTGATCTAAAGGATATAGTTTGAAGGCTTTTTCTTTTCCCTCTTAGATGAGAAAGTTAGACAGCTGCTTCTGGAGGGTGTACCTGTGGACTGTGCGCATAGCTTTGTTTGGAACCAAGCTATCTGTAAGAATGTCACAGAGAATAAAATCTCGGATCAGGTAACTAATGGTGTAAGGATTATTGGTCAAGTCCTGAAGACAGGGTGAAATTCCTCACTCTAGATGCTGTAAAAGTTTTCATCCTTTATAGAATCCCATAAACTTCCTTTTATTTTCGATTTATTGATCCCTTACTTAGGATTTTTTTCTGTTCTTAGAGAAGAAGAATCTCTAGAAAAAGTTACTACAAAGACTTTTTCTTTTTTTTATTTTAATTTTTTTTTATTCTTATGTTAATCCCCATACATTACATCATACAAAGACTTTTTCTTAAAATGATAATTCCGTGGTTTAAATACATGTTTTTCTTTTATTGTTTTCTTTTTCCCTTCAACGTTCTATCTTTAATTTCACAATGATTGAGCTCCTACCAGGACCAGGGATCATAGTAGATGATGGGATAGATGGCTAGGGTATGTTTGAGGAAGTACAGGTCAAAGAAGTCCAGAGAAGGGGTACCAAGCCCAGAATAGGGAAATTGGGGAAAGCCTCCTGGATGGAGGAGCTGATATTTGGGCTGACTCTTAGATGGGTGGACAGAATTAAACCACACTTTTTGGGGGCCAGGAGCCAAGGCTGCAGTAAAGAAAAGGGTTGCTGGAAGTGAGACCAGTATGTCCAAGGGCCCAGGATGATGTGTTCAGTAATCTCTAAGTGGGTCAGTAGCTTGGAGTTGAGGATGGGGCAGGAGATGAAGAAATAAATAGGGGCCAGAGCATAAGAGACCTTGAGGCATTTTAAGGATTTGGGCAGAGGACATAGCACACCATTGAAGATTTTAAGCTGGGCCATGACATGATCAGATTTCACTCTGGAAGCACTGTGGAAGGTAGATTAGACTAAGAATGGGGGGAGGGGTGGAGAATCTGGAGAGAGGACTTGTGGTTGGATGGCCTTAAAAGAGACCCTGGAAATAGTCCTTAATTGAGGAAATGATGGGGACCTGAGTTGAGGCGGTGTGGCTGGAGTGGAGGGCCTGGGGTTGAAGACATACTCCTGAAGGTAAATCTGACAAGACACAGTAGTTGATTGGATGGTGGGAAGTGGGAAAGGAGGAGACTTGTAGACTAGCTCCTAACAGCCTAGCTTAGATTTGGTACCTCAGGTAAAAGAGATCCAGAGCCTGATTTATCACTGTTGTATTCCCAGGTTCTAGAAGAGTGTTTGTCACATAAAATATACTCAGTAAATATCTGAATGGATGAGTAAATGAATGAAGAGCAAATATGTAAATGGATGAATGAGTGAGTCCCCCAGCTAGGTGGGGAACACACGAGGAGAGCGGATGCAGTAGGAAAGATGAATTCAATCCTGGATAAACTGGGTTGGAAGGTCATCAGGATTTCCCCAGAGTAGATGCCCAGGAGACAGGTTTTGATCCCAGGCGGAAAAGTCAGGGCTAAGGAGATGGATATTTTGGAGTTATTATCACCGTGTAGAGATGGTAGTGGAAACTCAACGAGAGGTGAAAAAGGAGAATCAGGACTTGGTCATGCTTGAGGAGCATCCGTGAGGTAGCAGGCCGACTTGGCCACGTGGAGGCGGTCTCTTGTGTGTGTCTCCTGTGAGTGCTAGGCTTCTCTCCTACCCGTTCATCTCTTTTTACAGTGGGCAAGACAAGTCCGAGAGGCTGTTGTTTACTGCTCCCTACAGTCCTCATAACAGTAATTTATAGCATCTTCTCTTTTAAATCTTTAAGACCTGGTGAGAAAATTTCTCAAGAGCCAGAGTGTTTTCCCACTTGCCCTTCCTTGAGAAGTTGTTTATTGTTTGTACCTTTTTTTTTTACCTCCTAACAACAGATCTTAACCAAAGTAAACGTAGGGACTGAACATCAAAATATAAAACTAATCCTGACATAAGAGATTAGCAGAATGGATGTAAATTATTATATAACTTTGAATCATCTGGTATATTGCAGCTCAAATTTAAGATAATTTGGGGGGGGATGCCTGGGTGGCTCAGTCGTTAAGCATCTGCCTTCGCCTCAGGTCATGATCCCAGGGTCCTGGGATCGAGCCCCACATCATCGGGCTCCCTGCTCCGTGGGAAGCCTGCTTCTCCCTCTCCCACTCCCCCTGCTTGTGTTCCCTCTCTTGCTGTCTCTCTATCAAATAAATAAAATCTTTAAAAAAAAAGGATAATTTGGCATTTTCTACCAAAGCGATCGTATAGAGGAAAATCATTATAGGAAGAATACCATGTATTTCAAATGGCTTCCATTTATTTATTGAGAACATTTTTTTCTTGTTTTTTGAAAGAGCATTTGACTTTCTAAAGCTGCTTATTGGGAGAGCCAGTAGAATCTCCCAGGAAATTAGGGTTGTTGGTCTTGAATTATTTTCTTCCGCTTTAGGATTTAAACCGGAAGAGAAGTGAATTGCTGGTGCCCGGGTCACAGCTTGTTCTAGGTCCCCAGGAATCCAGGATACCTATCCTTCTGATTCAGCAGCCAGGAAAGGTGACGGGTGATGAGCGACGAGGCTGGGGAAGCGGCTGGGACGTCCTGCTCCCGAAGGGCTGGGGCATGGCTTTCTGGATTCCATTTGTAAGTTCCTTTTCCATTCCCACTGTAACTGTGTAAAATACATTCCTAGTCCATTCCAAGTGCCAAAAGAGTTCCAGATTTCATGCCCCACTTAGAAATCGAGTGCTGTTTTTCTACCCCTAGAGCTATAATTCTGATACAAGATACTTCATAACATCCCCTGAGCCAGGTTGTCATCAATAAGAGTTGGGACAACATAAGTGTGAATTTTTGAGATTTTGAAAGTGTCCTGATTTTTGAATAGTAATGGCAATTACTATTGAGGTAGTTTTTGTTATGTGTGTACGTGTGTGTTTTTTTTACTCAAAAGAATTTGTTATAGTTTAAAAGCAGTTTTTGTAATTTTCTAATTTTTATAGATGTATAGAATACACTTTTTATTTTTTAAGTGCTGAACATGTATTTTCCTATTAACTGCAGCTAAAAATTTTATTAAAATCCAATGTGGTTTTTTTTCTTCTCGATAGTTTAAATATTACTTTGAACTAGAGAGTATAAAAGACATATAAGACTGTTAAATTCACATAGGTAATTAATTTTAGCAATTATGCCTAGTACAAGAGACATTCGGTTAATCATTTAAGAATGGGAATATTTCTTGGGCTCCTGACTGGCTCAGTCGGTAGAGCATGCATCTCTTGATCTGGGGGTCGTGAGTTCAAGCCTCATGGTGGGTGTAGAGCTTACTTAATAAAAAATAATAGGGGCATCTGGGTGGCTTAGTTGATTAAGCATCTGCCTTTGGCTCAGGCTTCTCCCTCTCCCTCTGCCGCTCCTCCTGCTTGTGCTCTCTCTCTCTGCAAATAAATAAATAAAATCTTAATAATAATAATAAAAAGAATGGGAATATTTTTAAATAATTCTAATTTTTAAATTATGAGCTGTTTCAAGCATGCAAAAAAGTATAGATACTGATATAATGAATACCTGTGTACCCTTCACCCACCATCCAGCTTAAGAAATAAAACATTACAGATTTATTGGAAGCACTCTCTCTCTCCAGTTCCATTTCCCATCCTCCTTCTAAAAGAATCACTATTACTATTTTTGGTGCTTGTCTATTTTTATAGCTTTATCAAGTATGCTTTGTATTCCCAAATAAAATAACTATATTCGACGTGTTTTTAAATATTACATACCTCACCATATATATGCTTTTCCAACTTACTATATTCACTCAACGTTGAGATTTTTCCATGTCGATTGGTGAAGCTCTTTCATCATTTTTGCTATTGTATAACCCACTGTAGGATTATCTCACACTTACCCATTCTCTTTTTGATGGGCATTTAGGTTGTTTCCCATTTTCTCCATACAAACCTTAAGCACTAATTTTACTGTAAGTTGGTATGTTAATAGGATATCTTTGACATTTCTTTTAGATCTATCGAGGCGCAAGAGTTGGTGGGTTAAAAGAATCTGTGGTGCATTCACAGTATAAAAGGTCACCTGACATTCCCAGTGATTTCCCAGACTGCCCAGCTGGGGTTGTGTTTGCTGAAGAGCAAGCCAAGAATCTCCTTGAAAAGTACAAAAGGTACGAAACCGGCTTCTCTAGTTTCCTAAGGTCTTACGAGGAAGAGAAGGGCCTACTCAGCGTTGGCCAGTGATATTTGGAATGGCTTTGGTAACTCTTATATAACGTGGAGTTTTCATAGACTTTTCCTTAAGTTCACATAATCAAGACATAATGAAGTTAGGAGATTGTCTTATATGTGGCTCTGGTAGGCTTGTCCAGGTTACAGACCCTACCCATGGTCATTTGCTTACGTTGATGATGGTGCATGCCTAAACTGTGGACCTGAGTTTCAGATGCTTGTTCGAGATTTACACTCCCAGCCCCTGTCCCCTCAAAATAGAATTTGTGTTTTTTTATGACCAGTTACAGAGGTAATACATATTTATGAAATTTTAATGAAACTATGGCAGTGTGTAAAAATGCTTTGTAAACTGGTGTATTCCTTCCATCCAGAGAGAGAAGTACTATTTTTACATTTTGGTATCTATCCATCTAGACTTCTTTTTCTTTTCTTTTCTCTTACTGGGGGAGTGGCCAGCGAAGGGCTTTACGTCTTTTATCCTGTGAAGTGCATGCTGCTGTTGAGAGCCTGGATCTGCTACTCGGCCCTGGGCTCCCAGAAGCAGAGACTCTCTTGTTTGTAGTGGCATCTAGCCAGTGCCTGGTGCATGGTGTCCTTAATAACTCTTTGTTGACTGATGAATGAGGAGATGGTGGGATGTTGTAGTTCCTTGACCAGGAGCCCCATGACTGTGCTCTCCTGCAACCACAGAGGCAGGCAGTGCTAGGTTTTCAGACTTTGTCGAGTGACGGGTGAATGAATGAGTGAGTGGAAGGACAGGGATACTTTCCTGGATTGCTGGCTTACGGGCTCTTGCAGTGATCGTGTATTTTGTGCCACCCAGAATACGTAGCAGAGTCTTCTATGTGTTTGTTAAGTAATAATTGACAATAATACTTATTTCTCACCCTTTAGATTTCTTTACCCATACAAATTTTTCTTAGGTACAAATTTTTTTGGAAAAGGATTATATTACATATACTATTTCAAAACCTGCTCTTTTTATTTAGCTATCTATTATGGATAGTTTTCCCATATCAGTAAATGTGACTCTAAACCAAGTATTGGCAAACTTTTTTTGTAAAAGGCCAGATGATAAATATTTTTGGCTTTGTGGGCCCTTTGGTTTCCATGGCAGCCACTCAGCTCAGCTCTGCCTTGTGGCACAAAGACAACCACAGATGCCACATAAATGAATGGGCATGGCTGTGGGCCAGCCTCATTCTGTTCATGGACACACAAGTTTGAATCTCATATAATTTCATGTGTCATAAAATAATTTTTTTTTTTTTAACCATTTCAAAACATAAGAGCCATTCTTAGCTCATGGGTGATATCAAAGCAGACAGTTGCCCAGGTTTGGCGTGAGTCATCATCTGCCAACCCTTGCTCAAAACAGAACTGAACAGTTGCATCCAGGACTCCCGTATGGATGAACTGTAATTCCTCAGTGGCCCTTTAGACTATTTCTAATTTTTTGCTATGCGCTTCTGTGAACAGCTTTCCATATGCATCTTTACCTGTTTGTCTGATTTATTCATTCATTTAACACGTTTATTTAGAGCCTACTATGTGTCATACGCCTTCTAGACACTGGGGCTACCTCAGGGGAAGGCAAGTAAAATCTGTTCCTTTCCTCATGGAGCTTATGTTCTGGATGGAGGCACATGTTTCTAGGCTGGTGGGAGGGATCCAGCAGAGGGGAGGGAGGCTAACATTGCAAGAGCAAAGCCCTTGAGTGGGGAAGTGGGGGTGGTATTCCATAGGCTCAGGCTCAGATCGCTCATTTCGGTAGGCTGGAAGGCTGACTCTGAGATAAGAATACAGATTTAGGTAGGGTAGACTCTGGCCCAGAGATTAGGTAGAACTCTCCTGTTGGTGATGGTCTTCTCAGTGAAAAAAGAGGTGAGGTTATCATTTAGGAATAAGAAGGGGAGAGAGGCTGTTGGAGATTCGAGGAGAGAGGAATCAATATAGACCGTTTTCCAGAAGCGCGGAAGATAGAATTGACTGGAGAAATGTCAGGGAGTGCAATTGAGTTTCATGTTTACAGTAAGACCATTCAGGGCTTCTGGGTATTCTTCCCCAGCCCTGTTCTGCTCATCCAGGGCTGGCATGGGGTAGGTGGAGGGCTGGATGTAACCAGGGTGGGCTTTGCCAGGGGGAGGGAGTTGAGGGTGCATGTAAGGGAGTGACTGTCCTACAAACCGGAGAGTTTAAACTCAAGAAGAGATGGGTGAGGGGTGCCTAGGTGGTTTAGTCAGTGAAGCGTCTGCCTTCGGCTCAGGGCATGATCCCGGGGTCCTGGGATCAAGTCCCACATCGGGCTCCCTGCTCAGCAGGGAGCCTCCTTCTCCCTCTCCCTCTGCTGCTCCCCCTGCTTGTGCTCTCTCTCTCTCTCTGTCTGTCAAATAAATAAATCTTAAAAAAAAAAAGAGACGTGCGAGAACGGTGGGGAGCTGTGAGGAGATTGTAAAGGAGTAGTAAGTTCCGGTGCTTGAGGAGCTGTGGTGGGGGAGGGGTAAACGGGCTGGAATGGGAGGCCTCACTCTGAGGGTAGATACTTGAAATTGAGACTTTAAGGTGGAGCAGGTGATGGCAGTGACCAAAATGAAGATGCGACTGGGAGAGTGGGTGTCTAGGGTGAAGTAAAAGATGGGAAATGAGGACATGAAGTTTCTGGTAGGCCAGGGCGTTAGAAGGCTGATCTACATAGATGCTGAAGCCGCTGAGTGACAAGAGTCAAGATGGAGGGGAAGACGGTGTGGCCCGTGGAGGGGGTGTGTGGGCAGCTGATGGAGGACCTGGCTGAGGAAGGAGAGCCTGTGGTCTGTCTGAGGGCGCGTGCTTAGGGGGAGCTGTGGTCTTGGAGGAGGAAGGAGAAAAGTGGTCTGGGGGCGTCAGGAGGACATCTGCCCCCCTTAGACTAAATCCCATAAATAAGATTTCTCGTTTAAAAAAAAAAAGATACACACCCCAGGAATTTTTTGTACTATGGACAAACTGCTGTTTATATTAATTTAGGATTTCATTAGTATCCTCAAGTTAGAAGCGTGCCTGTTTTCCCTCTTCCCAATAACATAGGATATTACCAGCTTTTAATATTGATAAAACTGTTGGGTGGAAAAAGTGACATCTTACTGTTTTAATTTTTTGTTTGTTTACAAGTGATGTTGAATACTTTTAAGCATTTTTCACCATTTTGTTTTTCTTTCTTTCTTTCTTTTTTTTTTTTTGGTAAATAGCTCATTTATTTCCATTTAAAGGTCTTCAGGTGAAGCAAGTACCCTGGGAGCATTTTTTACCAGCTGTCCCTCTTGGGAGGCCAGAATACATTTGGTTCAAACTCCAGAGTAGAGGCTCAAACCAATCTCCCAATTAAGTCTGCGGGTTCATGTCCATCTGGGGCCCTGGGGCATGGCGCATAGTAAGAAGCATGTGAGGGAAGGAATGTCAGGGCTTGTCCCACAGGAGACTCTCAGTCTGAGGAGGGTTTCTGGGACTCCCTAAGAGTCCCCCAGGCCAGAATGGCCAGTAGCCCGGCTGCTCCCTCCCTTTTCGGGACCTGGTTCTCTTTAGCTTGTGGTATTTCTCAAAGGTTCTTCTTCTTTCATACATTGCTGAAAAAAGTCAGTTGCCCTCACCCTGTGAGTTTGGAAATCTCTCTCAAAATTGCAAATGCCAATAGTCTTTGCTTTAGCAGTTCCATTCCAAGCACTTACCCTGCAGATATACTTGTGCTTGTGTGACATGTTCAAGGTCATTCATTGCGGCATTGTTCGTAGAAGTGAAAGTGTGAAAATACCAAAGTGTCCTGCAGTAGGGGACTATCTAAATCAACCAGGGTATAATCCAGCAGTGGAATAGGTAGGCAGCCTTTTACAAAAGAATGAGGGATCTCTTCATGTACTCGTATGAAATGATCTCCAAGGTACTTTGTGAAATGAAAACAGTTAAGCAAGAAGTACTGTATCTGGTATGTCACCGCTTGTGTAAAATAGGTAAAAAAAATGGGAAGAAATATGTACATATCTGCACATATGTCCATAAAATGTCTCTGGAAGGATATATTATGAAACAGATAATGACGTGGTCTCCTATAAGGCAGCTGGGTCATTTATTTCCTTCTAAAGGTCTCCGAGTGAGGCAGGTACCCCAGGGGCGCTTTTCACCAGCTACAGGTCAGGTGGGGGAGAAACTTCACCGCCACCCCTTCTGTTCCCTTCGAACTTAGAATGCTGTCACGTGCAGGGACATCGCAGTACGACTCCAGGGGCACCGTGAACTTGCAGTCTTTCAGGAAGGGCACCCCCTAGAGTTGTGCAGTGGCCACACGGGGCCGCTTTGCTGGGTGTATTACCTTTTGAAAGTAAAACCGAAGGAAACAAATAAGCTTGGCCAGTAGAGTTGGTTGTTATTATCATATTTCTTGGAAAACTTTGTTTTGTAGGTTTGTTTTTCAAGTAGAGATGTAGTGCAATGGCCATAATTATTTTAATGGTACCGATCCTAAATTGTTCAAAATTGGTTCTCCTCCTTGATTTTCACTAGGCGCCCTCCTGCAAAACGGCCCAACTATGTGAAGCTTGGCACCCTGGCACCTTTCCGCTATCCCTGGGAGCAGTTAAGTCAGGAGTGGGAGTTAAGAGTCAGGGCCCAAGAGAAATCCTCTGGAGCCTCCTCTCCAAGTGGCGAGGAGAGTGACTTGAGGAGAGACAAGTTGTCTTGCGCTCCCACACCTGAAAACACGGATCCGCGGTCTGATGAAGGGGGCTCATCTCAGAGCAGTTCCAGCAAGCCCCGAGCAGGGGTGGCCACAGAGTGCCCGGCCCGGCTGGGGACTGAGTGGGTAGCGGGCCAGGATGCCACCGGCAGTCTCCCCTGCGTTCTGCGGTAAGTGCCCACGACCCCCAGTGCGGGTTAGATTGTTCTCCTCCTGAGCAGGCTACAGGATGTAAATGTTCTCATTGTTCCTTTATGCAAAGCCCGAGGGAACATCTGGGCTCTCTGGGGGGGCAAGCCAGTCCTCCCGTGTCTCACAGAGAGCCTGGGGACACAGCCGAGTCACATTTGATTTGGGGCACGATACCAACTGACCAGGTGACTTAAAGTATTGTCATCCACAGACATAAACCAAGGCAGTTGTTTTCTATTTCATTTAGTCTTTGCTGACAAAGTCGTCCCCCTGCGAGGCACGTTCCCTCGGCGAACTCTGAGCAAGTGTTCTTCCCTTTACATCCCTAAAGTCGATTTCTTCTGGCTCCTTTTGAATGACCTGAGTTTAGGAGTGACCCGGTGCCCCACCGTCCTGTCAGAGGGCCCACTGTACGAAGTGTGTTCCTGGCTGCCTGCTCCATGGTGCTTCACTTACCCTCTGTTCTGTGCTTCAGGTTTTAGAAAGTGCTCCTCCCTCTTTGCCTTGTACTTCTTTTCTGTGCAGTAACTTCCTAGTTTCCTATCCTTCCTTCATTCCATAGGACTGTCTCTCGCAGCCTTAGATTCTTATTTTTCTCTACCTTCAGCTTCTGAAAACTTTAGTCCTTCAGCATCTAAGAATAGTAGACACATAAGAAAAATATCCTGACAAAGATGTATTAATGTCTGTTTTCAATTTAAAAAAAAAATTACCGTTTTGACGCTTTCCCACATAGAGTATAAAAAAATCAAGTTAACTCCAACAGTACCCAATGTTCTGATTGCGTGTTTTCTCTCCGAACAAAATCTCCTCAAACGTGTGTCTCCCACTTCACGTAGGAGTAGGAAATGGCTGAAGCAGCTGTCGACCTGGTGTGGGCCCAGCTCCAGGGACAGGTGGGCAGCCCGGCGGGCTCCTGGCAGCGGGCAGCCAGCACCAACCAGAGCGGCCTGCCTGTCCCTCCTGGACCACTTCCCCAGGG
Source organism: Leptonychotes weddellii (assembly GCF_054177405.1). Taxonomy (NCBI): domain Eukaryota; kingdom Metazoa; phylum Chordata; class Mammalia; order Carnivora; family Phocidae; genus Leptonychotes; species Leptonychotes weddellii. The sequence goes on from NC_138372.1 coordinate 136,133,946, forward strand.
CCCTGGTGTGGGTCAGCCTGGCCCTGCTGAGGAAGGGCAGCCCCGAGCCGCACTCCATGATCTGTGTCCCAGCCGAGGAGGACATCCTCCAGCTCCGTCGGGATCGTCTATACTGTGGGCCCCAGGAACCCAAGCACAGCGACCCCTTCAAGAGCGAGATCCGGAAACAGAAAGAGAAGAAGAAAGTACAGAAGAGGCAGAACCAGGCGCGTGCTGAGCCTGAGGGTCTGGCTGGGGCGCACCCTGCAACCGGGCACCCAGCTCTGACCCTGGGCTTGTGGTCAGGCCCCCTCCCGGTGCTGACTTCTCACTGCTCCCGAGTTCTCCTCGGCTTTGTCACGCAGGGAGACTTTTCCATGGCCGTCGGCGGCGGAGAAGGCCTGGGGTTTGTTAGCTTGACGGGCTTGCTGGATATGCTGTCCGGCCAGGCGGCAGCGGAGAGGGGCCTCGTGTTGCTGAGGGCACCCGCCTCCCCGCAGTATCGGTTTGCGAGAGTGGCCGTGGAGGTGTGAGCGCTCGTGCACGTCCTGGCAACGGAGACCTACTAACTGTTTACCAAGTCCCCCCATTGGAGAGTTGTGTTGTTGCCATCTTCTGCTTTGAAATAGCACATGAAGTTCCTTGGAAACGAGAATGAAGATGATGTATGACGCAAATGATGGAATACTGACACCATTCCCGCAATCCATGGTAATCTCATGGATTTCCTCCATCTTTCCTCGTCCTTGCTGTAACACTTGAAAGTGATTTGGCATGGATAGCCAAAAGCTTTTATATTTTGATTTCTCGGTCTGTGTCATTCTTGCTGAAAATAGATTCTGTATGTTTTCTTGTTCCTTTTTTATCAGGAACAAAGGGCTGTCAAGTGTATTTGAAAAGCCTTGTAGACACGGGATAAGCAACAATGGTTGTTTAATGGCTTGATTGTTACAGGAAAGGGAAAGGCTCCCTTGGTCTCTGTGCATGACATAGGGTTCCCCCATCTGGACCATGTTCGAGTCCGTCCCCGAATCAGCATGCCTAACACTTGACACCATGTGGAAGGAAACCATGGAAAATTGATTGCTGCCTATTTTCAGGCAGGCTCGGTGTAGGGCAGAGGTGTTGGGGCGGAATCAGAATGGGGCTCTGATCTTTAGGACCCATTGTCCTCTTTGCTGTTGACCAACAAGCACATGATCCTAGGAGTTACTTGGTTTTTCTGTGCTTTTGTTTCTGCAAAAAATTTTTCCAAGCCATAGAGGATGGTTTCTCAAAATATGTTCTATGAAATGTGTTATCTAAAAAAAAAAAAAGAAAGAAAAGATTCTAACATCAGATTGATTTGGGAAACTGGGTTAAACAAAGCTAAGCATTTCTTTTTAAGGGATTTCTAGAACCTTCCATGTGATAACATGCATTGTGCCTCTCCAGGAAGTGGATAACAGCCTACAGTATTTTCTAAATCTTTCGATTCCCGAACTCCTTTTGCAGGGAGAACTTTGTAGGACCAGTGTTTTCAGGGACACACTTTGGGGAACGTGGCTGTTCAGTGCAGTCTTTACCTCTGCAAGGCGATGATTAAAACGACAAGCCTCTTTCGGACACTCATGCAGTCACGATGTCCACCTGGCATTTGAGCGGGTTCTCATCCTGTCCCACACAGGAGTGCAGTCATTGCTTTTTTCGCTTGCGGAGAAATTAGGTGCTCATTCACTTTTAGTTAACGCTGCGCGTCTCACACCCTCAGACCCTTGCCTTCCTACCACACATTTCTAGCAGAGCCTGAATGGGGTTTGTTTTTTTTTATTTAAATGTACAGTTAGGCGTTATTTCGTGTAAATGTATTGGGCTTTTGCAGTCGCACTTGGTAGAAATGTCTCCGGGGCAGACAGGGTGCGGAGAGAGAGAGCACGGATTACAGGAGCTAATGAAATGTCTGATGTGTTTCCTCTCACCGTGCCTCTGGGTGTATTTGTGTCCAACCCAAATGAGACAGGAAAAAAAAAAAAAAAAAAACCAGTCTAACTTAGCGGTGTCTGTAAACAGAATAAAATGTCACCTGATGTTCAGTTGTGAATGTTTATTGGGCCATTCCTCGTTTGTTTTCTTGGCTCTAAGCCGCTTCATCTGTGCCTTAGCTTGCTGGATGACGGAAGTCGGAGCGTGCTGTGAGTCACCTAACCTCATTCTGTGCACCCTGCCTGCACTCAGGACAGAGGCCAGGGCACCCTTACTCTGCTTTGTGGTAGGAGGCCGAAGAACTATGTGCTGAACGGCTAGACTTGTGTTTCCCAAAATCTGTTGGTGGGAGGGCTGGTCCCTGGAGATGTTTCCTGAAAAGTGATGGCCAGATAAATTTGGGGAGAGCTGTAGTCCACATTCTCCCACTGCAGATTCACAATGCGTGAGTGTAGTCAAGGCCCTGCAGATACCTGCAGGAAGGAAATCAGTCAGTCTTTCACAGAACTCCCCCACTCCCCCATTTTTCTTCTTTTCACATACCTCTTGTCCAGAGAACACTAGTTTCATGGAATATACTTTGCAAAAACACTGACAAAATCTGCACACATGCAGTGAAGAATCCATTTCTCCCATGAAAAGACACAGGAAGGGTCTTATTCTCTACAACAAAAAATGAATAAACGTGTTTAGTTTGATCCTACCAGTGCTGCAGAACTACCAAAAAAGTATGATGTGTTCCCTGGCCTCTTGTCATGGGGGCAAAATCTCCAGAGTTTGCCAAGTCAGGAAGTGTCCTAAAAAGCAGAGTTGTGAGCTGAACGCCTGGAGACCAGCTACACACCTCCTGAGTTGTGTAAGAGACAGAATTGATTCTTTATGGTCAGCTTTTAAAAAATATTACACAAGTAATATTTTTGTATTAATGCAGATTCATCATAGAAAAACCTAGAACATGCTGATAAGCAACAACAACAACAAAAGTTAAAATCACCTGGGTTTTCAGCACCCAGATGTAACCGCCGTTACCTTTCTGGTACATACCCTCCTAGGCCTTGAGATGTGGGCCAGTAGTTTTCTTTTAAGAAAAGTAGCGTCAGGGGACACCTGGGTGGCTCAGTTGGTTAAGCGTCTGCCTTCGGCTCAGGTCATGATCTCAGGGTCCTGGGATCGAGTCCTGCATCAGGCTCCCTGCTCAGCAGGGAGTCTGCTTCTCCCTCTGCCTGCCGCTGCCCCTGCTCGTACTCTCTCTGACAAAATCTTAAAAAAAAGATAGCGTCAGTAATTGCTCATATAAAAATCCACACAGTACCTCTCAGGTTAAGTGCACGTTGCCAGTTCCTTATGGAGCTTTGTTAGCATGAACCCGAATGTTCATCCTCCTTTTATTGGCAGGAGGAAGTTCGTAGGTAATGGGCCCATCGGGAACTCACTGCAGCATTGCTGACTTGGCTGCTGCATGCCTAGGGTGGGCCAGTGGGAAGTGAGGGGGGCAGGTGACGGCTGGATGGACTCCATCGTGGTCTTAACTGGGCAGGACTGGGCTGCTCAGCAGGTCGTAGTAAAAGACCAACTGTGGGTCACTCAAGAGTAGCACCCCCAGTTACACTGCGATCCCGGCCACAGCGGGCCTCTCCAGAACTCAGAGGCACGGGTGCTGTCCTTTTGACGACCGTGACTTCACTCCTGGCTGCACGTTGGAATCACCTGACGGCCCAGAAAGCCATCTTGGGTCGGGCCCAAACAGCGGTATTTCTTAAAAGGTCTCTTCTGTTTTCTCTTGGGGAGTATCCTTTCAGAACATCTGTTCTCAACCTTGGTTCCACTTTGGAATCCCTTGGGGAGCTTTCCAAGCCTGGGCGCCTGGGACCCACATACCAGAGATGCTGAGTTAACTGGTGAGGGGTGTGACCCAGACACAGATTCACCCGAGGTGACTTGCAGCCAGGATTGAGAACCACTGTTCTAGACTTTTAATATGAGGTTCCCGTGTAGTTAGGTAAGGACACAGAAGCCTATCAGTGATGAGGAAGCATGTGGGGTGGGAGCAGAGGCAGGCTGTCTTGAGTGGGGTGCGTGGCTGACACTGATGGCCCTCAGTAGGGTCCTGCAGGATTGGCATGAACAGCCAAGTTCACGTAATGGCATTTCCTTTCCCCGCTTTTTAAAAATTAAAATTTAACCAGGTACTGTTCTGGAAGAATCCACCCTAACCATTTGTGTGCTTTCACTTCAGGAAATGTTTATAAACATGGAATTCTCCTAGTTTCTCCCTCCAATCGCTGGTCTTTGTGTTTCTTGAATAGCAAAGCCCTTGGTGCCTCCAGGACTTGGACGACCAAGCATGTGCTGTGCTGTGTTCGTGGAACGTTCTTGCCCCTCCTCCCCCACTTTCTGCACCCCTGTCCCCTCTCATCCCATCCTTCCAAGTTGATTTCATATTTCTCAGAGCGGCCTCCTCCTGCCTACATTATTTTCTGTCACAGAAGGGTTTATTTCTTGAATGACATCACAACGTATAATAATTCTTTGGTTACTTTTTATTGTCTACTCCATTAGGCTGTGAGCCTCATGAAGGGGAGACCATATCTTATTTGATTACTGTTGCACCCCAGGCTCTAGCTGAGTCCCTAACCCACGCCTGGTATTTAGTATGTTTTTGTTAAATTGCTGTGCTAATCAAAGAGCGTGTTGATAGTAAATTGTACGACCCTGTTTTTAACCCAGGCAGATGGTGCAATGGACTAATGAGCCACTAGGTGGTGCTAAGACCTCATGGGAAAACAGCCTGCTCTGGAAAAACCTCAGAACTAAAATACAATTCAGTTGTGTATGTCATTGTGTAGATGGGGGGGAGGGGGCGTGGAATTTGTGAAGTTACAGGTCAATCAATATTCCTTCTTTTGGGGCAGAGCCATACTGTTAAAAATCTTGGTTGGAGAAGTCTCCATGATTTTTTAAAGGTTTTATTTATTTATTTGAGAGAGAGTGAAAGCCAGAGAGATCACAGAGGGAGAAGCAGGCTCCCCGCTGAGCAGAGAGCCAATCCCAGGACCCTGGGATGGTGACCCTGAGCTGAAAGCAGTCGCTTAACCGACTGAGCCACCCAGGCACCCCAGTGTCCATAATTTTTAAAGAGGGTCCTGGATAAGAAACAATTTTTCAGCTCTTTTCTGAAAAATGAATCCCCGACACATTATCCCTGATAAGTCTGCCCTCCCCCCATCACAAGCTGAATGCCCCCAGGGACAGGGAGCTCATGACTTCCCCCAGAGACACCCTCTCCCCCTTGGTAGGGTACAATGGTTGCAGGGGCCCTTCAGCCCCAGTGTAAGCCTATCTCCCCTCATCCTTACTTCTGTCAGCTCAGACTGAGAGCCAGCCCTTTTTAAGGAACTGAGTTTTGCCTTCTCTCCAGGCGAAACAAGCCTCATTCTTTAGCTCTCCTTGTTTCCAACATCTCACGGAGGATCTTAAATTTATTTTTTGGACACAACATAATTTGTTCCATGAACAATCCTGCACAGCTGCGTGAGCCTCGGGCAGGACTGCTGGCTTCAGGGAGTCTCAAATGTTCTGGGTCACTGTGGGCCCTCTCTGGAGTCTCCAGCTTCCTCTTTCCTTGCTCTGCAGGATTTAGCCACTACTACTTGCGGTATGCACGAGATTGGTAGTTCTCAAAAGCAGAGCCCAGAACAGCTAACCTGCAGGTAGTTTATTTTAGGAAGTGACCTCAGGGGATGGGAATGAGGAGACGGGCAGAGTGAACTGAAGAAGGAGTGGAAGCCGATGCGAGCGAGCTTTGTTCAGCTGGTTCCCTATGGGGGCAAGCAACCGTCCACATGAGAGAAGGCAATCTTCATTTATCAGCTCGCAGTCCCCCTGGTCAAGGGCTGCCCCAGGGAGTGCTCATTTCCTCGCATCTCCAGGTTTGCACAGATGCTAGAACGGCTGAGTCGGCTGTGTGGGCATCCCACAGAAGGCCAGCCAGAAGCCCCAAGGGCAAAAACAAGAGGTGCAGCTAAGGCGAGGTGCTTTGGGGCCACGCCTGTGCCCCGCAGGTTGCTGCCGGGAGGGCTGGACAAGAAGTGCCCCGAGGGAACGTGAGCCTGGATAAAAGATGTCTAGCCCCGAGCCCTCAAGAGACAGGCTGGCTCTTTCCTGTTGCAACTTTCTCGGAGCCAAGTGGTGCCTCTGTGTGTGTGTGTGTGTGTGTGTGTGTGTGTACGCGCGCGCGCGTGCGCTTGCATGTGCTCGCATGGGGGACGTGGGAGGAAGCGACCGGGTGCTTGGTGAGCACTCTGCAATAAGTACCAGCAGTTGACACGTAGATGTAACGTTGGTCTTGCCAACGTGAGGGACAGTTCCGGTCCGGCTGGTGCCAGCGCTCGGACAGGGGATCTGTGCAAGGGGCTCGACTCTCCATTTTGCGGGCACTGCCTGGAGTAGTTCTGAAGATTTCCCATCATCTGCCTGCAACAGTCATTAGGAAACAAGTCTGAAGACTGTTGTCTGGTAAGAAAAGAGCCCCGTGGGGATGTTCTGCTGGCTCCGGGGCTGGCTTTCCCATCATGCTGGCCCAGTTGGGCCGACAGCTTCCCTGCCACGGCTCACGCCCGGCCCTCCTCATTGTTTTCTAACCCCCCATGCCTGCAGCTCAGTCTGTGTCCTCAGTGAAATGGAGGAGGTTGGGGAACGGTCCTGCTACTTATTACAGCGTGGGCCTGACACCAGCAGCATCAGCATGAGAAATGCAGCGTCTCAGGCTGCACCCCACCCCTGACACAGGCCTGCATTTGAATAAGACGGCTTCCAAGGCACAGAAAAGTTGCAGGAACAGTGGACTGAGTCAGTGGTTTCCAAACACGGTTATCATCCAAAGCATCTGGGGAGCTTGCAAAAGACACAAATTTCTGAGCATCTGCAGTGTGGCCCTGGAATCTGTAATTTTTATTAAGCACCCTACGTGATTCCAACACAGGCCATTCATGGGATTGTGTTTGAGAAACACCAGGATAGGCATCTTTTGGGTTTTTTTCCCCACTCCTAAGATTCTGATTTTTTAAAAAAGATTTATTTATTATTTATTTATTTTAGAGAGAGAGAGTGCATGAATGGGAGAGACAGAGGGAGAGAGAATCTCAAGCAGACTCTGTGCTCAGCGTGGAGCCCCATGCGGGGCTCGATCTCACGACCCTAAGATCACGACCTGAGCTAAAACCAGGAGTCGTACGCTTAACCAACCGCACTACCCAAGCACCCTCTAAGATTCTGGTATTTTTGACACTGACTTTCCACAAATGTGCATGTCACCCTTTTTGGATGTTAGGTACAATTGGGGCCTAAATGAACGTTTGTTTGTTTGTTTGTTTGTTTGTTTGTTTGTTTTAATGGTGAGGCCTAGTTTCTGGCTGCTAACTATTCTGTCAGGAACTTGTGTTTCTTCCAGCATTTAATAGATGTCCCTTTAAATAATTTACGGGTACTTCGCCAGGCCCTGCAAGCTCCCATGACCTGGCCTTTGGGGCTGCTCCAGCGGCACCGGGGACGGCGTCTCGCTTCAGCCCCGCAGCCGTTAGGCACGGGATGGATGTGTGTGAGATGCCAGGTCCCGACTCCCTTTTGAGAGATGGAGCCCGAAGCGTCTACAGAGAGAGGTCAGAGCGTCTGTGTGCATTTGGTCTCATCCAGCATCTTGGATGGCCTGGAGTCATTCCTGTCCACCTACATCATGCCCAACAAGCCAGAGCGGCCTTTGAGGAAGCACCCCTCGCCTCTGCCAGGGGAGCCGTGGCTGGGGTGTCTGTGCCATGAGAGGAGAAAAACTGAGTGGGCTTGGCATTAACTCGCCCTGGGAGCCCTGAGCACTGGGAAGTGAGAGGAGGGAGACCGAAGACCTCAGGGCACCCGCACCAGCCTGGGAGGTGACAAGGTGGCAGGAGGCTCCAGACCAAAAGAAAGATTTCCTCAGAAGGTCCTCCTGGAACTTGGGCTCTCATGCAAAGCCTAAGTATCTCATGCCATAAAATTCCATTATGCATCATTAATTGTTTTCTGTCAGTGGCCTGTAAGCTGTCCCTTTGGAAAGGTAGGAAATGCTTCTTACCAAGGGCAGAGTGTGGCACCCCCAAAAGCTTGTCAGTCCTACAGATGAACACACCAGGGCTGGGTACTCCGCCTGGGGAAAGAAGTGGTAGCCAAAGAGAAGCAGGCTGTTAGGGTGGGGTCAGTGAGGGCTGGAATTTGGGGTTTTGTTTTTCCTGGGACAACATCATCACAGAGGGCTCTGTCCCTCCAGACCCTCCCCAGAGACCAGAGGTGAGGGTGGCTGTGGGCTGGGGTCCACCATGTTCCCAGTCCTAATCTGTGGATACTTCCCCAAGTCAAGGGGGAACGGACAGGGGGAGGAATGGACAGGCTGCGGTAACCACAGAGTCAGGCCAAGAGCAGGGGTGGCTAGGGAGCCCCAAACCCCAGCAGGACACCGCCCGCACCATAGTCATGGTTCCTTGGCCTTCATCTCCCTGAGGTGTGAAAAAAATTAGTTCCACATGTTTGGCCCATGGAATGGATTATTTTAGTTTCCAGCTACTTCATTCGGTCATTAGTAATGATAAAGGGGGAACATTAAGTACCCACTACATGCTACGCTTTGTGTGCAATATGCCAGTTAATATTTGCAGTCACACTTTAATTATTACCTCCATTTACAGACAAGGAACTTGAGGATTAGAGAAGCTTAAGAGTTGCTGGAAAGACACAGGTTCAGGGTTGGGGCGCAAAGCAGCTGACTTCCAGGCTGAGTTGATCCCGGCCTGCCGTGATGCCATGCTTCCTGCCCTCCCTCATCCATCGGGCACAATGTGTGTGCTCTTCCGTGCTGGTCACCCGAGGGGTTAGATCCGAATCTATCAATCAGGCCTGGACTTGCCTTCAAGCACTTCAAGGTCAATGACGCGATGCTCTGGTACCACATGAAGAGCGTTGAGGATTTGGGGTCTTGGTCTGGCGCAGGAACCGAGTCTCTCATCCTGATGTTTTCCTAGGAAAGATGGCCCTGGAATCCCAGTAGATTTATTTCACTCCCTTTCCTCACTCTTTAAATCTGCCCTGATATGCTGCTTTTATTTATGACTCCAGCACCACCCAAACCATTCGTCTTGCCATCGTTAGGCAGTTTTGAAAGGCCTGTGATTACATCTCCCAGTTGGCCCGCTCATGTTTAAAACATCGGCCAAAAGCAAAACACGAAAACACACACACACACACACACACACAGCCGCCCCCTCTCCCAGAAAGGAGCGGGTCCCCCGCGGAGCATTCCCTTTCTGAACCTGGGAAAGTCCGCCCGAAGCACTTGCCTCTCCTCCCGCCCTGCCCCGTGTTGGTCTCCAAAGCCTCCGCTCATTTCATTTTCTGAATGTTGCCCATAAATCAGGGGGCCCGGCTCCCCGGCCTGCGCTGAGCCGCTCGTGCGGGCCTCTCGGGCAGTTACTCAGGCCCAGCACAGATTAATGCTAATCTCGCGTGCAGGTGGCTGAGTCAAGAGTTACTCTTTCCATCTGTCACCCCTCAGGCCGGAGTTCTGTGTCCGTTCTTCCTCCTTCCCGGGGGTGTCTGAGGCCACACGGTGACACTCGTGCCCACGGCCAGTGCAGGGCGACCGTAGGGCAGCTTTCCCACAGGGCGCCGGGAAGGCACAGACTGTTGAGTGACGGGGTGAAAGCTGAGAGGCCCGGAGCAGGCAGGGGTGACGAGTCCCACCGGCCCGCAGGGGAGGTCACCCAGTCCCACTGCTGCCCCGCAGCAGAACTGCCACCAGCACGCATGTCTCCTGACAGGCCCTTTTCAAGGGCCGACTTTTGAATAAAGAACTTTCCAGAAAGAGTCTAAAATCCAGGAGGGAAGAGAGCAGGTTTCTTGGTGCAAGTTCTGCGTCTCCTCTTTCTTGCCGTCTTTTGGCCGTCCCGGCTTCTCTTCAGCGGCCCTGCCCTCTGCCCGTCTTCTTTCCAGGGGTGGCCTGGAATGCCCGCAAGACCCGAAGGCTGCCTTCAACTCCGGTCACTCCTTGGCTGAAAGACAATGCGCAGGTCGCTTAAACAAACCGACCCTAAGTGTTCTTGTCAATAATGGAAATAAAGTTGCTGTCTACCTCCCCATCTTGAAGTGGAGACTCAGGGAAGTCACAGAAGCACTCGTGTTTTATGTTTATATTTGTCGGCCACTTGCTGTGTATGACTCGCAGAGCCTTGGCTTCTATCTTTTGATCCTCATGGCAGTTCTATGCGTTTTACCATCCCCATTTTGCAGAGAGGGAAGCTGAGGGCTCAGTGACGTGAGGGAGCTGCTCAGGGTCACACAGCTCGTTGGGATCAAGCCCGCATCTGTCAGCATCCTTCCCCGACATGCTCTTTGGTTAAGGGTTCACCACACCCTGTCTTTGCCCTTGTATCTCTCATGTACCTTTTGGGTTCTCACAGGGACCCCTTTTGAGTATCTTTGGGAAACAAGGGCTTAAGGTATCAGGATCAAAATAACGGTGGTCAAAGCAGTGCCCGTCCAGGCTCAGAGATTTCGTAGGGGAAGAGGGCGGGGCTGAGGATGCCCAGCTTGGGATCCCTGTTTTCCTCAAAACCGCGGGCCCGAGAGGATGACGCAATGCCAATGACAGGGGGCCAGGGGCTTCTCTACGCAGTTCCCAGGCGTGGCCGCGGGTTGGCGCTGTGGACCGACACAGGAGCCCCCGTAGGTCCCAGGGAGAGGAAGCCTCAGGTCAGTCCCAGGACTGCTGTGGACTGTGGAGGGACAGATTTCCGGAGACCCAGGAAAGAACCCCCCGGAGGGCCGTTCGGTTCTGTGGTTCAGTGCCGCACGCAGCCCAAGAACTGGCTGAGCTTTAGGTTCCTCTGGATTCACCAGGTGTTTGGGGAGTTCTATTCGCGGAGCAGGCCCTGGCCTTGGGGAAGCCAGGGGCTTGTGGGAACAGGCTGTCCCTGGCTCCCGGGAGCACACAGTCCACCTGGGGAGCCAGAGGTGGACACTGTCGCTCTCTTCAGAATGAATGCGAAGAAAGCAGGGCAGTTTTTCACCGCCTTAAAAAAGAATGAAAACCTGTATTTTCTCGGGGCGCCTGGGTGGCTCAGTCAGTTAAGCGTCTGCCTTCAGCTCAGGTCATGATCCCAGGGTCCTGAGATGGAGCCCCTTGTCTCCCTGCTCAGTGGGGAGTCCGCTTCTCTCTCTGACCAGCCCCCCGCCCCCCCCATGCTTGTGCCCTCTCTCAAACAAATAATTTTTTTTAAAAAAATCAACACAAAAACCCAACCTATATTTTCTTTACCAAGACCAAAAAAACTTCATGCTTTCTCTCTTCCATCCCTGGCTGCTCACCAAGGGTGGATCATCCCCAACTGAAAGTCGTGTTTGAGGATTCTAGGGCTTAGATAATGTTCTAAAGAGCAGTAAAGGGCCCTCCTCACTAACCCATCTTACCACTTTTCCTGAATCCTCCAGAATGAACTACTTCGTCCTCTATCGTGGACCCTCCTACAATTGGGCATCTGCCACATTGTGTGTAACTTGTTTGCACATCTGCCCTGTTAGACTAAAGTGTCCCTGAGGGCAGGGTCCCTGGGCTTGGATCCCTAGCACACCGCAGTGCCAGGCAAGTGGCATTGCCCATTAGGTATTTGTTCAATTTAACTGAGGTGCTTGAGAGAGAAAGCACACAGGATTTTTTTTTAAACACTTATTACCTAATTCAGTCCAAGCAAGAGCCCTGTCCGCTTGGTACTGTCGGCACTATTTTATAGGTGAGATGATGTCAGTTGCGGCGAGAGATGAAGCCTGAAATGTCAGTGTCTTAGCACCCTCAGAAGTTCTGCCTCCCATCGCAGCCTGGGGGGGTGGGCAGCCTCCTGTCCCTGGAAGCTACTTCATCCCGAATACATCTCTCCACGGCCTGGTTCAGGCTGCTCACGCTGCTCTAACAAAGTACCGCAGGCTGGGGGGCTTCGACATTTCCCCCCACCGTTCTGGAGGATGGCAAGTCTGAGATCAAGGTGCAGGCATATTGCGCTCCCGCCGAGGGCCCCTTCCTGGCTGACAGATGCTTATCTTCTGGCTCCGTCCTGCACGGCTGACAGCGAGCGAGCAGGAGAGCTCTGATCTCTTTCTCTTCTTATAAATACACGAATCCCATCCTGACCTCCCTCCCGCCATGACCTCACCTCACCCTCATCCCCTGCAAATGCTATCACAGTGGGGGCTAGGTGTTGCACAGGGGAACTTGGGGGCTGGGGCGGGACACAGACATTCAGTTCGTAATAGGTGCCACCACATGGGCACGTGGGTTGTCCTGGCCCAGAAGTTACCTCTGTTCACAATTCACTGGCCACGTGACCCCACCATAAAATCAGGGGCGGCTGAGAAACGTAACATGCATATGTGGTCAAACCCTGCCAGAAAACCACACACACACACACACAGGTGCTCACATCCACATACAGATGCACACACATGAGCGCACACACCTATGAGTCACGCTCCCACACAAGTACGAAATAGGAAACACCCATCTCTACACAGAGAGCCTGCACAACACCGTGAGTCCAAAAACTAAGAAGGAAGGAAGGACGTGTGTAAAAACAATCTGCATGTCAGGAAATTAAGAGGGCTGTGTCTCTTAAAGAAGATTCCACCCCCCGCCCCCACCATAGTTCAGCAAAGTATTATGCTTAGGACTGAAACACGATGATGCCGTGGGAGAAAACTAGAGCGGCAGGTGAAAGCAATGACCCTGTGGGGAGAGAATAATGTTCTCTCGGTGGCTGAGGATAATAGTTCTGGAGACAAGCAGTTCTTGGGTGGTTTACAGCAAGCAGCAAGACATCATCTTTGCAAGATTTAGCTTGAGCATCTGAGACAGTTGTTTTATTTCCTATCGCTAGTTTGCATGTATATAGAAGCAGGTGTGGCAGGAGGGGGCCTACCCCTCCTGCCTCACCCCAGCTTTGGGGTGCTGATGGCTGACACGGAGGTTGAAAGCGACCTCAGGGAGGTTACCCGATGACATTCTCTTTTTTTTTTTTTTTTAAGATTTTTATTTATTTGACAGAGAGAGACACAGCGAGAGAGGGAACACAAGCAGGGGGAGTGGAGAGGGAGAAGCAGGCTTCTCGCTGAGCAGGGAGCCCGATGCGGGGCTCGATCCCAGGACCCTGGGATCATGACCTGAGCCGAAGGCAGATGCTTAACGACTGAGCCACCCAGGCGCCCCTACCCGATGACATTCTGACATTACCTGACATTACCAACTGGGACTGCAGGTGACACATCTTTGCGGGAATTAAAATATTTGGGCCAATTATAACAATAAACATGCCTTAAAAGGAAAAAGAGAAAAAAGCAAAGGTTTCAAGCCCTCAGTGTTGATTGAGCTCTCCCTCTCCCTCTTGGGGGAGGCCTGGAATGAGTGTCCGGGACACAAAGACATTCTTTTCACGAGGGCGTTTCTGGCCCCGCTCAGGCAATAATGAGATGCCCTGGGAGCTTTGGATTTCACTCACAATCATTCAGTCTGGTTTGATCAGCACTCCTGGAGTGAGGGCTGGGGCTTGGGGCATCTCTGGGTGCTCAGAACACAATGTCCTCTTGGTTTCTGCCTGCAGGGAGCTTGCAGTTTGGAAGAAAGATAACACATGCACTTTAATAACTATGGGACAGAGTGGAAGGTGGGAGCCCCTGCTGAAGGGTGTGTGTGTGTGTCCCAGGGCGGGGGTGTGGGGAGTGATTCCCGGAGTCTTCAGACCAGGCTTAGGAGCATGGGTACAAATTACGCCTCTGACCTGGGAAGAGCACGGACTAATGCACACAGGAGCTCTCTCAAGCACTGCAAGGTGCAGCTGACTCTTGAAGCCAAGTTCATGGAAAGGTGGGAAGGAGGCTGGAGCTACCAGCCATGGCTGCTCTGCATACTCTGACGTATGACTCCCCTTGGCCATCAGAAACCCCCACGGCGGGGACGCCCGGGTGGCTCAGTCGGTTGAGCATCTGCCTTCAGCTCAGGTCATGATCCCAGGGTCCTGGGATCAAGCCCCATGTTGGGCTCCCTGCTCAGCAGGGAACCTGCTTCTTCCTCCTCCCCCCCCCCCCCACCGCCCTCACTGCTTGTGCTCTCTCTCTCTCTCAAATAAATGAATAAATCTTTAAAAAAAAAAAAAAGAAGCAGCAGCCCCCACGGGGAAGCTGCATCTTGCAGTCGGGCCATGGCTAATGGGAGTGCGGAAGGCTCGGAGGCTGAGACAACAGTTTGGAGAAGTGGGCATGGCCTTGGGGACAGGGGCTTGTCCCTGTGGGGGCCCCCCTTCCACATCCAGGCAACAACGGCCAGGGCAGTGGCCTGAACTAGAAGGAAACATCATGACCGTCATCCAGAGCCAGCACTACCGTCCACTGAGTGTTTACCTGGGGCCAGGAAGCCTGCCACATGCCTTCTACAGGGAGCCTGGAGTCGGGCAGCCTGGATCTACCGCCCAGCTCACCCCTCTGTCAAGTTTCTGGACTTCTTCAGGCTCAGTGTCCTTATCTGTAAAGTGAGAGCAAGTAAAGGCTTACCCTATGTCCGGCAGCTGGTGTCCGGCCTGTGCCGTCAGCCACGAAGTTCTCCTGCCTTGTGCGGCCGGGCTGGGGTAGGTGAGGGCAGAGGGAGGTAATGGGGGGGAGCACTGGGCACTGCGCCTGGCACCCAGGGACACCTCAGTGTGAGATGCTGTGATGGACGGAATGTATGTCGCCCCTAACCCCAAATTCCTGTCGAAGCACTGAAAGCCCCCCTACCAACACCTGGATCTGCAACGTCCAGTCTCCAGAATGGTAAGAAATCACTTTTTGTTGCTGAAGCCACCCAGGCTGTGGTATTTTGTTATGGCTAAGATAGTTAGCTAACTTAATCCTTAAATCCCCAGGTCAGTACCATTAGACCCATTTTCTAGATGAAAAACTGAGGCAAAGAGAGTTTCAGTGACATGACCTGGGCAACACAGCTGCACAGGCCCCAATTCTAACCCCAGCTCGGAACCGCCCCTCCCTGGGGCAGGTGAGGGCTGGGCTGCCCGGGTGCGAGCCTCTGAGCGCTGACTTTTTACCCTCTTGCCCGTGGCACATCCCCTTCCCTGAGCTCAACTCAGGCTGTTCATGTGTGAAACGAGCGGAACTGGGAAAGTTTAATGTACAGCAGCAACTCTGAGTGCAAGCGAGTGAAGGCTCTCTATTGGGATTGGAGCCCAGATGATGAGTCGGAGGACAGAGACCCCGTGATGGGGCTTTGCTGGGTGGCTGCTTTCACTAATGGTTCTATTATTAATAGTGGTTATACAATAACTATTTCAGAAAACAGTATGGTGCTTTCTCAAATAGAATTACCATAGGATCTAGCAATTCCACTTCTGGGACATACCCAAAAGAATTGAGAGCAGGGACTTGAACAAATATCCGTACTTTCATGTTCATAGCAGCATGATTCACAACAGCCAAAACAGGGAGGCAGCCCATGTATCAGCCAACAGATGAGCAGATAAACGCAACGTGGTCACATGGTCTAGACATACAACGGGATATTACTTAAAAAGGAAGGAAATTCTGACACACGCTGCCAACACGAATGAACCTTGAAGACGTTTTTCTGAGTGAAACAAGTCAGCAGGAAAAGACGAACATTGTATAATAACTGTTACAATTCTCATGGTAAGAACTAGCTTCAACCTCCAGCCAGAGAGGCCGGCACTGGGCCTTTGGAAGACCGTCCCCTCAGTGAGGGCTGTTTGCCCAGATGGGGTTGGGTGAAGGGGCTACCGAGGTTTAGCTCCCTGGGGATGGAAAGCTGCCAGTCTGTGGTCCTGCCTGGGCTTCATGTTGGTAAGTGACCGTGGGGTCTCTGCTTGCTCCCAGCCATCTACCGGCTCTGTTGCTCTAGCCCTAACCCCCACTCCCCACTCCCTCGACAGCCAGAGAGCCGTGTCAAACATGACAGCCTGCCAATGTGCCGTTTGGTGGCTGGAGGTCAGGAGACTTAGCTGTGACACCACTTTGACAGTGAATGAGATGCTCAGTCTTTTGTGCCTATTTCTCCGACTGTACAAGGACTGGGAAAGCTCACTTCATTGGTGTGTGGAGAGACGCCTCCTCTGTGAAGCCTTCCTGGTCTCCCCCACCACAGACTCCATGTAGTTCTTTCTCTGTGCTCCTGTTGGACCTTGAACATCCCCACATGGGAACATAAGTCCCATGCAACTCCAAACTTTGGATGGGAGGGCTGGGTCACTGCCGGGCCCCTAGCACTGCAGGGCTACAATCGCTGTTTGTTCTAGAGATGAATGAACGAACAGGGGAGTCCTGGGCATGCAGGGGAGAAGACCCTTGTCCAGCTTTTCCCTGCTTTCCTTGGATCTCACTTCCCTTGGATCTCACTTCCCTTCCCACCTGTCCCACTGCCCCTCCCCCCCATTCATTGTCATGTTCATTGAGCCTCCTCTTAGACTTTCCCTTGTGCCTGGGGGGAAATAAAACCTGGTTGGAAGGGACCTCATGAAATCGGTTCCAGTAGAATCAGAATTGGGTTGACAAGATTTAATTGCTGCCTCTCCCACAGGCCCTTGCACCCCAACTGTGGGCAATGACTTGATGCCACAGAAGACAGTGTGGTCATTGGCTTCCAAGGGAGCTCCCAGTATTTTCACCTCTGGGCATCCCCAAGCTGTGTGGTCCCTCTCCTCATTGAATCAGGGCTGGCCGTGTGCCAAACAGACTATGGTGGAAGTGATGGTGGGTGACTTCCAAGGTTAGGTCAAAAAGACATTGCAGGCTTTGCCTTGGTCCTTGGATCCCCTGCTCTGGAGGAAAGCAGCCGCCATGACATGAGGAGACTCAAGCGGCCAGTCCTACGGAGAGGCCCACAGGGGCAGGAGAACAAGCCCCACACCAACAGCCAGCACCAATTTGCCAATCACGCCCGTGAGCTGCTTTAGAAGTGCATCCTCCAGCCCAGCCGAGCGGCTCTTGAATTGCTGACCCACAGAAATGACTGGAGATAATCAGTGGTTATTGGTGTTTAAGTCTGAGTTCTGGGGTAACTGGTTACGCAGCATAAGCTAATTAATACAGACAGGACTCAAAGGGTAGAATTTCAGACCTCACGATCCTTCCTATAATTGAACTGTGCACTCCCGCAGTAAGGGGGTGCGGCGCAGCCCGGGAGGGTTTTAAAATCACACACCCCAGCGGGGGGCGGTGCGCCCCCACTGCCAGGCTGCCCCTTCGGCAGCCTGGCTTTGCTCAGCACGCCTGGGTGTCGCCCACATTCCTCAGCGCCAGCCCCCCCGCACTCAGCGCGGCCAGCACGGCGTTCTGCCTCAGCCCCCAGGCCCACTGCTTTGGGCGAGGACCACAAGGCAGCAGATGACTTTCCTCCTCATTCCCTTCAGAGTCTCAGGCACCGGTCGTGACTGCTCTGGAGATAGATGGGGCTTTCTGCCTGGGATCTGGAGGGCAGGGCCGCAAATGCTGTGACATTTTTAAACACTGTCTAAGCGAAATGAGCTGTGTTGCTCCTAAGTTGTTCTGAGCAAAAGGACCTACTCAACCTGACAGCAAGGGCCTTGGAAGCAGGGACTGTGTCACTTTTTCCTCTTTCTCTTGTTTGTTCACTCCCTCCTCCCTCCCTCCTCCCCCCTCCTCCCCTTCCCTCCTCCTCTCAACAACGGGCAGGTACTACTAGCTGCCAGGCATTGTAGTAAGCACCGGACAGAGGGGCAGGAACAAACAGACAATAATCTCTGCCCTCAGGGAGCTTGCATTCTGCCTGGGGAGGCAGACAATAAACAAAATAAAAGACATTCAGTTGGATATTTGATGGCAAGAGGTACTGGGAGGAAATGAAGGGGCAGCGTGAGTTTCAGGAGGTGGCTGAAGTTTGAGTGAGTCAGGAAGGTCCTGCGGAGCAGGGGACATCTAGGTAGGGGCCCATAGGAGGCAGGGCCGAGGGGTGTGACTCCTAGGGAAGAAGGTTCTAGGCAGAGGAGCGGCCAGGGCAGAGGCCCGAGCATCCAGCATCCCATCTGACGTGAGAGCATCCAGGAATTTTCAAGAGACCGCAGAAGCTTGTGTGGCCACGGCGGGAACCAGTGGGGGCGGTGGGAGCAGATCCAGCACGTTGGCTTTTACTCCAAGCGAGCTGGGCAGCCACGGTAGGATCTTGAGCGCCGGAGCCTCTTACTGCAGTGTGCACTCTACCTGCGTCCCTTTTCCCCGAGTGTCCCCCCCATGGGTGGAGGCAGGAATCTAAAATTCCAGCCCCCATCTGCTGACAAAGGGCCTTCACCCTTCCCTCCTTAGGGGGCGTCAGGTGTCTCACGCTGAGCCCTGGGCTAGGGATGCAGGTACACAGGGGCTCTCCTGCCCTTAGCGCGGACACACGCTCTCCGAGGAGCCACTAGGAGCCTCGCCACGGCTCGTCGGCTGGGGTCCCGCGTGGGAGCACCAATGTGGATGCTCCTGAGTCCCTGTATTATTCCCGGAGCCGGCCAAGGGCAGGTCCAGTGCCGGGGCAGGAAAGAGGCCATCTCGGCCTGCCTGTGTCACCTATGGTAACACGCGGCCACACTGCTGGGGGGCGCAGGGGCTCAGTCTCCCCACCAAGCAGCCTCCGCAGCTTCGCTCCCAACCCTCTGAGAGCTCACACACAGGAACCAGGACCTTCTCCTGCTCTCTCTGGCATTATTTGGCCCAATATGACCTCTGTCCTATGTTTTCTGACACAGAAAGGCCGGATTCTGGCAGGCACGGGATCTGATGGAGGGCCACCAACACCAGCGGGGTCCGAGGGCCCGGGCCAGCCGGCCAGATGCCCTGGGAGGCTCACGCTCGGCCGGCCGCTGGCTTTACTGCCTTGAGATCCCAGTCACCCTCCTTTCCCCTTGTCACCTTCCAGGTCCCCACGAGCGCTCCACAGCTCCTGGAAGGTGGGGCCAGCTCTTATCTTCCCCGAAGGCCCTTCTGTTTCTTCAGCACCTACCGGGTTTGGCCCGTGGTGGACCTCCAAGGCAATACTTAATGTCTGAGTCATATAATCGGCTCTTGAGACACACTTTGCCTGATAATCTTAGACACACTCGGTGTTCTCCTTGTGTGCTTCTGACTCACACGTTTTACACGTTGTGTGTCTGCCGACAGCACGGTTTCCACACCCCTTTCCTAAGCCACGTTCAAGCCCGGCTGTTCTCCTTGCTGCTCCCACACGTTCTCCTTGCCATTGTTTTCTTCTTCATCCCTCAGACCTCATCTGAGATAAATCTCCAAGCCCCCTTCTCCTCCCCGAGCTGGTCTATGACTCACGAAGCCCCGTCCGTCCTTCCAAACAAACAGGCTGTCCCCAGTCTCCCCCCTCCGCCCTCCCTGACCCAGTGCTCTCTCTCTCTCTCTCTCTTTCTCTCCAGCGATGATGAACTTGACTGCAGCGCCGGGTTAGGGTTTGGTCCCGGATTAGTGATGTTATTAAAAACAGATTTAGTAATGCTCCGAGCAGTCAGTCTGCCTGTCCAGTAATGGTTCATCATTGTCATAAAGCTGAAGGGGACTATCAGGGGTCAGCTAATCTCTGCTCTTAGGCAAGACAACGCGTACGTCATCCCAGAGAGAAGGAGTGATCTTTTATTTGTTGTTAGTTTTTAAAGACCTCCAGAGAGAGCTGGGCCTCCCTCGGAAACCTACCCGGGTGATACCGTGTTCCCCAGGCCGTGTTGCTGTGCTGTGCGTATGTGTGTGCACACGTGCGTGTGTGTGATGTGCACGCTCCTGGGGTTCTGCAGAGACAGAGACCTTCTGTCCCCACCGCTTGCCCCCTGCCCCCTTCTGCAGGTGCAGGGTCTGGGACAGTTGCAGCAGAGGGGAGCAAACCCGGAGGGTGGGAGCAGTGCGCCGTGGATTCTGCCTCAGATCCACCCACCCCTGAACTGCTCTGTGACCCAGGAAACACTGATTAGTCTCCCTGAGCCCCGGCCCCTCGACTCTGATGGGGGAATAATAATGGTTACTTTGCAGTGTTTTGAGGCTTGGTGATAATACCCGTAAAGTGCCTTGTCCTTAGAAAGTGCTTCATAAATGTCTGCTATTACTGGGAGTAGAGAAAAAAACGATGCCTGGGGGAGGCACTGGGAACTTTTGGAC
The DNA here is from genome assembly GCF_054177405.1 of Leptonychotes weddellii. Taxonomy (NCBI): domain Eukaryota; kingdom Metazoa; phylum Chordata; class Mammalia; order Carnivora; family Phocidae; genus Leptonychotes; species Leptonychotes weddellii. The sequence goes on from NC_138372.1 coordinate 136,154,103, forward strand.
TTGAGAATCTCCCGAGAACAGAATGTGTGGTCTGCGTGGGCAGACGTCAGCCAGGGGCGCATCCTCCTGGGAGCCTCCACTGCTCACTGCTCGGGGTCCTGGAGAAAGCCCGAGGCCCCCCAGCAGGGAGAGGTGCTGGTCCCAGGTCATTTGCATCCTGGATACTTCCAGCTGGCTGGCCATGGCATCCTGTCCACGGGCTGTGGGGGGCATGGCACACCTCTGTGTGTTTGGGGGCGGGGGGCGGGGGGGTGATACACATTGCCTGACTGGATGAGAAGCAACTGGTCCCTGGGCTGTTGGTTTCCATGGCAGCGCCAGGAAGAGCAGCCAAGCAACCAGGCAGTTATGCTTGAAAAAAAAGTAGTATGATTTGGGAACCTAGTAATTGTCATAGCTCTGTGTATGCAGCATATAGAGATTCATTTATGTAACAAATATTTTCTGAACATCTACCACATGCCAGGCATCAGTGGACATAACAGACAAAGATCCCTGTTCTTGGGGAGTTCATGCTGTGGCAGGTAAGGGTGGAGAGGCAGAAAGTGATAAATAAACATAGTAAACACATAAATTATATGGTATTTTAGGAGGTGAATAATGCTATGGAAAGAAGGAGGAAGAAGAGGAAAAGGTCATGGGGCCTAAGAGTGCTGGGTGAAGGTGGGATGTGTTGCAATGTTAAATAAGGTGGCCAGTGACATTTGAGCAAAGATTTAGAGAACTTTCAGGGTTAGCATGGCAGCAAGAGCAGCGTGTGCAAAGGCCCTGTGGCAGGAGTATGCGTGGTATGTTCAAGGAGGCACTGAGGCTGGAGGTAGAGAAGGAGGTAGGAAGGGCCTTCAGGGCAGAGAGGTCCTGGAGGTTGGGTCACGTCAGGTCTTTGGACTTGGGCTTTTCTACTGAATGGCCACTTAGAAGGCTAGAGCAATAATCCAGTGGGAGATGGCAGTCATGGCAGTGGAGGTGGTGACAAGTCCAGGGCAAATCTTGTTCCACAAAGAGTTGTAATTGGACACCAGGAATCAGATGAGCATGCAAGTGGCTAACTCAAAGTGGATAATCTAAGAGTTGCACACACACAAAAAAGGAGAAGGGATTCTAAGGAGGGAAGGAGTACATCTGGCTGATAAAATCATTAAATCTTTGTGTTAGAGATTTGGGCTTTGAAGGGTGGAAGGTTTCATCTGGGAGCAGGGGTGGGAAGGCGATTAGGGCAGGAGTTGCAGCCTGGGCAAAGCAGGGAAGAGGGAGAGGCAGGGACAGGCTGAGGCTTTTCTCTCTCCATCCCTGCTATCCTGCCCCAGCCTGCAGCATGTGGGGGAATCTGAGGGAACAGAGACAAGGGGGCAAACTGGTCGAGGCTTTGGGAGGGAAGGAGGACCTAAAATGAGGGCAGCAGCTGGGAGTCTAGGAAGAAGGGGAGGCATGAGTGGGATGCTTGGGGGAGAGGTGAAATGTGGTCTGTCCAGTGATCGGCTGGCTGATCAGGGAGGAGTCAGAAATGGCTGCGAGGCCCAGCCTGGGCCCAGGGAGGACAGGGGTGCAGTTTGGTGGCAGGGGTGGAGAAAAGAGGAGAGGAGGAAGGTGATGACTTTGTTTTTGGATATACTGAGAGCAAGCTGTCCAGGGGCCACCGGTCAAGCAGGGGTTGGAAATGCAGGTCAAGGCGCTGTGGCCACACTCAGCTCTCTGCTGACCTGCACTGATTTGTTTGTTGAGGGGCTCCCAGAATCAGTGGGAAGACTGTAAGATTAGGCCTGGACAGGGGGCAGGAACCAAGTGAAACCAAATGGCTGGCTTCTGGCCAGCACTGAGTGGCGTCCCTGGCACGGGAACACTGGAGTGACAACTGGATGCTGAATACCACCCCTGCTGGGGGCAAATGAGTACATGCTTAACCCAGTGTTCTGGGAGGGAGCGTGAACTGCCAGGGGCTGGGAACAGGGAGCCTTGCTTTCCAGCTTTCATAATGGGAATATGGGGGTGAGGGGGCTTCTGCTTCCCAGGCAGCTTTGCACCAGGGAGGTGCCCCAAACATGGGGACCACATGCTGGGAGCCAACGGAAACAAACGTTCCTGTGTTAGTTGGCTAGATCCGCTGCAACAAAGTGCCACAGACTGGGGGTACATAAATACAGTTCCCGGGGCCTAGAAGTCCAAGATCCGGGTGTGAGCAGAGTTGGTCGCTTCTGAGGGCAGTGAGGTAGAATCTGTTCTCCCGGGAGCCTCGGGTGTGTCTTGGGGTGTAGATGGCTGTCTTCTCTTCTCATCGTCTTCCCTCTGTATATCTCTGTGTCTCAATTTCCTGTTTTAAAAGGACACCAGGCATATTGGATCAGGGCCTGCCCTAAAGACTTCATTTTTAACTTGATTACCTCTATAGGGGGTGATCTAAAGACCCGATTTCCAAATAAAGTCACATTCTGAGGTAGTGGCGGTTAGGACTTCAGTGAATATTTTTTTGGGGGGTGGGGGGAGACGCAATTCAGCCTATAATAGCTCCCTACAGTAGTAGCGTGTTGGTTTGGCTTTCTTCTAACTTCATTTCTCTTCCTCTGAAGAACAGGATGGTTTTCATCCTGATGGCTTTAAAAAGATATTTATGTAATTGTCAATTGCTAAATTATGGAAATGAAATCAATCTGCTTTGCTGTTTCAGTCATTCAGAAAAATCAGTGACTACACTCTGGTTTGCTCTCAGCAATTTCGGTTGATAGGCTGAGAGATCCAAAGCTCTGCCTGAGGAGAGCGTCCGTGGCCACGGGAGAAATGTTTTTTCCATTATTAGCTTTATTGTTGTGGCGCAAAACTCAGTCAGGAAAGTGAGGCTGCTCTCATTGCTTTTTGGATGGGGAAAACGGGTGCAGCACGTGGGCTATGCGAAGGGGCCAAATACCGATTTGTAGCAAGGACCCGTCACCCCCGGCCCACCCAGGAACTGCTGCTTCACCACTCAGACCTCTTCCCCAAACATGGTTGACGTCCCCATGGGTTTCGGGAAGGACATGAAGTTGCATGTGTGTCCTTAGGCCTGATATCTGCAGAGCCTGTGCGGGGTCCGTCTGGGGTCCATCTGGGGTCCGTCTGGGGTCCGACTGGGTGAGCTTTCCCTGTCTTGTCACCTTGGGCCTTTGCTGCGGACTCGGCCCTGTGTGCCTTCTCCTGAAGGCGAACGTGGGGTCTTTGTGCCAGGCCTCAAGCCCCTCTTTCCACTGGTCACCCACCCTGTCTTCCTCCTGTGTCTTCTGACTGAGGCCCAGCAGGCCAGAAATAAGGAGCTCTGCTCTATAAACGGGGAAAAGGGGTCACCAGAGGCAGACAGACACCCAGAAATGTGTTTCCTTCTAAAGAGGGCTAGAAAAAGGAGATTTGGGAGTTCACTCAGGAAAGCGCCCCCCTCCCCCCATAAACCTACTAGCAACCAAAGAACAGGAAATAGAAACATGAAAGAAGTCCTCACTTTTACGTTCTCTGTGGGGGAGAGTGGAGGGGGGGTTCTCTCCCCATGTCCAGAGAAGCCCCTGGCCTGCAGAGAGCAGCAACCCTGAGTAAACAGGAAACGCCAGAAATCTATTTTTATTTGGTGCTGTCTTTACTTTCCCTTGTTTCAGTGGAAAATGAGTCT